>NW_016811421.1:1056201-1072145 GCF_001698545.2 Rhinopithecus bieti | reverse complement strand
CTGCCAGGTTTTGGTATCAGGATGATGGTGGCCTCATAAAATGAGTTAGGGAGGAGTCCCTCTTTTTCTATTGCTTGGAATAGTTTCAGAAGGAATGGTACCAGCTTCTCTTTGTACCTCTGGTAGAATTTGGCTGTGAATCTGTCTGATCCTGGGCTTTTTTTGCTTGATAGGCTATTAATTACTACCTCAATTTCAGAACTTGTTATTGGTCTATTCAGGAAATTGACTTCTTCCTGGTTTAGTCTTGGGAGGGTGTATGTAACTAGGAATTTATCCAGTTCTTCTAGATTTTGTAGTTTATTTGTGTAGAGGTATTTATAGTATTCTCTGATGGTAGTTTGTATTTCTGTGGGATCATTGATGATATCCCCTTTATCATTTTTTGTTGTGTCTATTTGATTCTTCTCTTATTTTTTCTTAATAGTCTGGCTAGTGGTCTATCTATTTTGTTAATCCTTTTAAAAAACCAGCCCCTGGATTCATTGATTTTTTGAAGTGTTTTTCATGTCTATGTCTCCTTCAGTTCTGCTCTGAGCTTAGTTATTTCTTGTTTTCTGCTAGCATTTGAATTTGTTTGCTCTTGCTTCTCTAGTTCTTTTAATTGTGACGTTAGGGTGTCGATTTTAGATCTTTCCCACTTTCTCCTGTGGGCATTTAGTGCTATGAGTTTCCCTCTAAACACTGCTTTAGTTGTGTCCCAGAGATTCTGGTACACTGTGTCTTTGTTCTCATTGGTTTCAAAGAACTTATTTATTTTGGCCTTAATTTATTTACCCAGTAGTCATTCAGGAGCAGTTTGTTCTGTTTACATGTAGTTGTGTGGTTTTGAGTGAGTTTCTTAATCCTGAGTTCTAAGTTGATTGCACTGTGATCTGAGAGACTGTTATAATTTCCATTCTTTTGCATTTGCTGAGGAGTGTTTTACTTCCAATTATGTGGTCAATTTTAGAATAAGTGCAATGTAGTGCTGAGAAGAATGTATATTCTGTTGATTTGGGGTGAAGAGTTCTGTAGATGTCTGTTAGGTCCTCTTGTTCCAGAGCTGAGTTTAAGTCCCGAATATCCTTGTTAATTTTCTGTCTGATTGATCTGTCTAATATTGACAATGGGGTGTCAAAGTCTCCCACTATTATTGTGTGGGAGTCTAAGTCTCTTTGTAGGTCTCTAAGAACTTGCTTTATGAATTGGGGTGCTCCTGTATTGGGTGTGTATATATTTAGGATAGTTAGCTCTTCTTGTTGCATTGATCCCTTTACCATTATGTAATGGCCTTCTTTGTCTCTTTTGATCTTTGTTGGTTTTAAGTCTGTTTTGTCAAAGACTAGGATTGCAACCCCTGTTTTTTTTTTCTTTCCATTTTCTTGGTAAATATTCCTCCATCCCTTTATTTTGAGCCTATGTGTGTCTTTGCACTTGAGATCGGTCTCCTGAAAACAGCACATTTATGGGTCTTGACTCTATCCAATTTGCCAGTCTGTGTCTTTTAATTGGGGCATTTAGCCCATTTACATTTAAGGTTCATATTGTTATCTGTGAATTTGATCCTGTCATTATGAGGCTAGCTGATTATTTTGCCTGTTAGTTGATACAGTTTCTTATAGTCTGATAGTCTTTACAATTTGGTATGTTTTGCAGTGGCTGGTACTGGTTTTCCTTTCCATATTTAGTGCTTCCTTCAGGAGCTCTTGTAGGACAGGCCTGGTGGTGACAAAATCTCTCAGCATTTGTTTGTCTGTAAATGATTTTATTTCTCCTTCATTTGTGAAGCTTAGTTTGGCTGGATATGAAATTCTAGGTTGAAAATTCTTTTCTTTAAGAATGTTGAATATTGGCCCCAGGCTCTTCTGGCTTGTAGGGTTTCTGCAAAGGGATGCACTCTTAGTCTGATGGGCTTCCCTTTGTAGGTAACCGAACCTTTCTCTCTGACTGCCCTTAACATTTTTTTCTTCATTTCAACCTTGATGAATCTGATGATTATGTGTCTTGGTCTTCTCGAGGAGTATCTTTGTGGTGTTCTCTGTATTTCCTGAATTCGAATGTTGGTCTGTCTTGCTAGATTGGGGAAGTTCTCCTGGATAATATCCTGAAGAGTGTTTTCCAACTTGGTTCCATTCTCCCTGTCACTTTCGGGTACACCAATCAAATGTAGGTTTGGTCTTTTCACATAGTCCCATATTTCTTGGAGGCTTTGTTCATTCCTTTTGATTTTTTTTTTTAATCTTGTCTTTATTCTTTATTTCAGTAAGTTGATCTTTAATCTCTGATATCCTTTCTTCCACTTGGTTGATTGAGCTATTGATACTTGTGTATGCTTCAGGAAGTTCTCGTGCTGTGTTTTTCAGCTCCATCAGGTCATTTATGTTCTTCTCTACACTGGTAATTCTAGTTAGCAATTCATCTAACCTTTTTTTCCAAGGTTCTTAGCTTCCTTGCATTGGGTTAAAACATGCTCCTTTAGCTCAGAGGTGTTTGTTATTACCCACT
Source organism: Rhinopithecus bieti (assembly GCF_001698545.2). Taxonomy (NCBI): domain Eukaryota; kingdom Metazoa; phylum Chordata; class Mammalia; order Primates; family Cercopithecidae; genus Rhinopithecus; species Rhinopithecus bieti. Next base: position 1,069,658 of record NW_016811421.1, on the reverse strand, counting down.
TCTGAAGCCTGCTTCTTTCAATTCGTCAAACTCAATCTCCATCCAGTTTTGTTCCCTTGCTGCTGAGGAGTTATGATCCTTTGGAGGAGAAGAGGCATTCTGGTTTTTGGAATTTTCAGTGTTTTTGTTCGGTTTCTCCCTATCTTTGTGGATTTATCTACCTTTGGTCTTTGTTGTTGGTGACCTTTGAATGGGATGTCTGAGTGAACGTCGTTTTGTTGATGTTGATGCTACTCCTTTCTGTTTGTTGGTTTTCCTTCTAACAGGCCCCTTTGCTGCAGGTCTGCTGAAGTTTGCTGGAGGTCCAGTCGAGACCCTGTTTGCCTAGGTATCGTCAGTGGAGGCTGCAGAACAGCAAAGATTGTTGCCTATTCCTTCCTTTGTCCCAGAGGGGCACCCACCAGATGACAGCCGGAGCTTTCCTGTATGAGGTGTCCATTGGCCCCTGCTGGGAGGTGTCTCCCAGTCTGGAGACATAGGTGTCGGGGACCCACTTGAGGAGGCAGTCTGACCCTTAGCAGAGTTTGAACACTGTGCTAGGAGATGTGCTGCTTTCTTCAGAGCTGGCAGGCAGGGATGTTTAAGTCTGGTGAAGCTGCATCCACAGCTGCCCCTTCCCCCCAGGTGCTCTGTCCCTAGGAGATGGGAGTTTTATCTATAAGCCCCTGACTGGGGCTGCTGCCTTTTTTTCCAGAGATGCCCTGCACAGAGAGGAGGAATCTAGAGAGGCAGTCTGGCTACAGCGGCTTTGCTCAGCTGTGGAGGGCTGTGCCCAGTTGAAACTTTCACGGCATCTTTGTTTACACCGTGAGGGGAAAACAGCCCACTCAAGCCTCAGTAATGGCAGATGCCCCTCCCCCCACGAAACTTGAGTATCCCACGTCAGCTTCAGACTGCTATGCTAGCAGGGAGAATTTCGAGCCAGTGGATCTTAGCTTGCTGAGCTCCATGGGGGTGGGATCCACTGAGCTAAACCACTTGACTACCTGCTTCAGCCCCCTTTCCAGGGAAGTGAACGGTTCTGTTTTGCTGGTGTTCCAGGTGCCAGTGGGGTATTAAAAAAACCTCTGCAGCTAGCTCAGTGTCTGCCCAAATGGTGGCCCGGTTTTGTGCTTGAAAGGGCCCTGGCAGCGTAGGCACCGGCGGGAATCTCCTGGTCTGCCGGTTGCGAAGACCATGGGAAAAATATAGTATCGGGGTAGGAGTGCACTGTTCCTCATGGCACAGTCCCTCACTGCTTCCCTTGGCCAGGGGAGGGAGTTCCCTGACCCCTTGCGCCTCCTGGGTGAGGTGACGCCCCACCCTGTTTCTGCTCGCCCTCCGTTGGCTGCACCCACTGTCTAACCAGTCCCAATGAGATGAGGTGGGTACCTCAGTTGGAAATTCAGAAATCTCCCGCCTTCTGTGTTGATCTCACTGGGAGCTGCAGATGGAGCTGTTCCTATTCCGCCATCTTGCCAGCAACCACTCTTCATGTATTTTTAAAATGGTTAATGGTGAGTGTTAAAATGTTATGGTGTTTAGATTTTGTTGAATAAAGTTAAATGAAAGATACAATGATTTTGTTTCAACATGTAAATATTTATAGTATGCTAGAAACCATGCCCTTTATAATTTTCAATGGAAAGTTTTAGATGTGAACTTAAAAAGTGCAAGAGGGTGCACAATTTTCTCAAAATTTGCAGTCTTGATATCTGTTCCTTATCTACATGTTCCTTCCTCTAGTAAGGTTAATCTCTTTGCTTTCCTCTATACCCACTATGCTTTTTGTTCATGTTGATCCTTCCTACAGGAAAGGCCTTCCTTCTCTTCTTTGTTTATACATATCACATGAAGTTAAACTCAAGGCTACCTAGTCTGCGAAGCCTACCAGAGTTCTAATTCACATTGATCTTTCTGGAATGTTTTATGCTGTCTAGTGGTGTTTTAGGTAGTGTATCTTTATCACTCAAGATTAAAGCTACCAAAAGCATGGCCTACCTTCCTATATACTGTTTTGGTATCTCTGAGGAGAAATTAGTAAACTTGTCTAAATTTTTATATTTGCATAATCATGCATTTCACTGTACAAAAGGAAGAAGATTAAACATTGTTCAGGATTTTAATTTTTCAGCACTGTGAAATTTACATATTTGTTGTATTTGGAAGAAAATGTGTGTGGGTTTTATGTATTTTTATATATACACACACATTTCATACACATGTATTTACATTATTCTGTCTATAGACAGTGGCTGTATATATCACACAGGAATTTTAGTCTATTTGATATATTTACATTAACTAGTAGTCTGTTGAAATTCAAAGGAGGTAATCAAATTGAGAAAACCATGTTGCCTAATCCTCTTGTCATGGATAATATTACTTAAAAGGGAAGCCTTGGAGTAATAGGAAAAAAGAAATATATTCTTGGGCTCCCCTACTTCTATTCAGAACAATAGGATCTGCCCTGGTAAGCAATCACGCAGGCCCTTTTATACGCAGTCTGTATAACATTAAAAGTCAATACACTGTCCTTTTGTTTTTTAGTTTCGTGTGATGCATGGAGAAAAGAAGCATTTTGCTTTTTATATAAAGACAATCCCTGTAACACAAAGTGGGTTAAGAGATTTGAGACAATTTTCCCGATAATTGTGAACTAAAACTTATATATGACATCTAATTGTGTTAATAATGAATTTTTAAAGAACTTTATTGAGTGAGGTATGATCAGTAACACGTATTTGAAAGTATACAATTTGATCAGTTTTGATGTGCTTATACCGCTGAAACAGTCATTACAGTGAAGATAATGAACGTATCCACCACTTCCAAGAGTTTCCTTCTACTCCCTTGTCATCTCTCCTTCCTTTGCTCCTTCTCTGTCCCTCCCCTCCCCAGGCAACCTCTGATCTGCTTTCTTTCACTGTACATTAGTTTGTATTTTTGAGACGTTTATATAAATGGAATCATATAGTATGAACTTTTATTTTGTCTGGCTTCTTTCCATCAGCTTTTTTTTTTTTTTTTCAGATTGTTGCATGTTGTAGCATATATCACTATTTTGTTCCCCTTTTACTGCCGAATGGGATGCATATGGCAGTTTTTAAAAATCCATTTAGCTGTTATTGGACATTTGAGTTGTTTCCATTTTTTGGTCATTACAAAAAAAGCTATTACAACATTTGTATACAAGTGTAGACATATGTTTTCACTTCCCGAAGGGCTAAGTTATAGGGTGGATATGTTTTTAAGAAATTGCCAAACTGTTGTCCACAGTGGTTGTACTATATAACCCTTCTACCACCAGTGTACAAGAGTTCCGGTTGCTCCATATCTTTGCCCTTTGCCAACACTTGGGATGGGGCAAGTTTTTTTTTTTTTTTTTGTAGATAGGGTCTCAGAGCCCTGTCACCCAGGCTGGAGTGCAGTGGCATGTTCATGGCTCATTGCATCCTTGACATCCTGGTCTCAAGCAATCCTCCCATTTCAGTCTGCTGAGTAGCTGGGACCTCAGGCACATGCCACCACACCTGGCTGATTTTTGTATTTCTTGTAGAGATGAGGTTTTGCCATGTTGCCCAGACTGGTCATAAGCTCCTGGCCTCAAGTGATCTGCCCACCTAAGGTCCCAAAGTACTAGGATTACAGGTGTGAGACCCTGTACCCGGTCAGGGCAAGTCTTTTTAATTTTAAATATTTTGATAGGTATATAATGGTAGGTCATTGAGATTCTAATTTACTTTTCCTTATTGACTAATGCTATTGGTCATTTTCCATGTGGTGGTTTGCTGTTCATGTATCTTCCTAGGTGAAGTGGCTGTTCATATTTTTTGTTCAGTTTTTATTGAGTTGTTTTTTCATTATTGAGTTTTAAGAGTTCTTTATATATCCTTTATATACATTATTTATCAAATACGTGATTTCCAGGAATTTTCTCCCATTTTGTAGTTTGGACAGGTGAATTTATTTATTTATTTATTTGTTTTGAGATGAAGTTTCGCTCTTGTTGCCCAGTCTGGAGAGTAATGGTGGGGTCTTAGCTCACTGCAACCTCCGCCTCCCAAGTTCAAGTGCTTCTCCTGCCTCTCAGCCTCCTGAGTAGCTGGGATTACAGGCATGCGCCACCACATCTGGCTAATTTTTGTATTATTAGTAGAGAGGGAGTGTCACCTTGTTGGCTAGGCCAGGTCTCTAACTCCTAACCTCAGGTGATCCACCCGCCTTGCCCTGCAAAGTGCTGGGATTACAGGCGTCAGCCTGACAGGTGAATTCTTTATCCTCCACCTGTATAGAGGTAGTTCCAGGATCCCTGTGTTTCAGTATTAAGATGCATTATGGGTTGGGTTCTAGCTCAGGCAAGTTGCCACTAGTTAATAATGGATTTTTGAGAATAAAATTTGGTATGTTTCCTGTTAATAAATGTAAAATTTGCACATTGTAGACAATTTAAAAAATACTGAAAACTACAGAGAAGGAAATGAGACTGGAATATGCTTGGGAACTCCAGGCAGAAGTCCAGCTGTCAAGGCCATGCATATCAGAAGCAAGAATGCTTAGAGCTTACCACATACTAGGCTTGGGGCGGCAGGACTATACAGGTCCCCTCCACTTAAATTGCACTTAATTCTGCTAAGGATTGCCTCAGAAATATGATGGGCTGAGGTTGCAGTTTGTTTTCCCTAAATGTAAGTTCAGTGCTATACCTGCAGTTTTGGACCATTATCTGGCCTATGCACTTAATAAATGTTTATATTATAAAAGTATGAAGTAAATGAAGGTCTTCATAGATGTTATACAGTTAGTAAATGTCTTCACAGCATAGAGCTGAGCAAGGCTTCGGAAAGTAGCGATTGACAAAGACAGAAATGGAATTAATCAAATGTATTTGACTAACATTGAGAAATATATTAAAGAAAGTCCAACACAGATATCCTAAGTGTTAAGTGTTTCTTGGCTGTGATGCTTTACTGATGAAAAGCATTCAGTTTTGGTGCCAATAGGATTGTGTTTAAGATTATGCTCTACTCTACCAGCTGTGTAAACTTGGACCAGTACTTAACCTAGTTTTTTACTTCTATTCTTTTTTGTTTGTTTGACACAGGGTTCTTCTGTCGCCCAGGCTGCAGTGACTGCACTCACTTTCACCCTTCTGGACTCAAGCAGTCCTCCTACCTCAGCCTCACGATTAGCTGGGACCACAGGCACACACCACCACACCTGGCTAATGTGTGTGTGTGTGTGTGTTTTGTAGAGACAGGATTTCATCATGCCCAGGCTGGCCTCAAATTCTTGGGCTCAAGCATTTTGCTTCCCTCAGCCTCCCAAAGTGCTGGGATTACAGGTCTGAGCCACTATGCCTGGTCCTACTTTACTTCTTTTACTTACACAATGTGAATAATTGTGTATACCTGTGGGGCTATTGTAAGGATTATGGGAGATAGAGCATACAGTAGTCCTCCCTCTTATCTATGGTTTCGATTTTTACTGTTTCAGTTACTTATGGCAACTGAGTAAAAATAGATGAGTACAGTACAATTTTATATATATATATATATGTTTGAGATGGAGTCTCGCTCTGTCGCCCCGGCTGGAGTGCGGTGGCATGATCTCGGCTCACTGCAAGCTCCGCCTCCCGGGTTCATGCCATTCTCCTGCCTTAGCCTCCCGAGTAGCTGGGATTACAGGCACCCACCACCATGCCCAGCTAATGTTTTATATTTTTAGTAGAGACAGGATTTCACTGTGTTAGCCAAGATGGTCTCAATCTCCTGACCTTGTGATCTGCCCGCCTTGGCTTCCCAAAGTGCTGGGATTACAGGTGTGAGCCACCGCGCCCGGCCACAGTACAATAAGATTTTAAGACAAGGAGAGAGAAGGGGACCATATTCACATAACTTTTATTACTACATATTGTTATAGCTCTATTTTATTATTAGTTATTGCTAATCTCTTACTGTGCCTAATTTATAAATTAAACTTTATCATAGGTTTGTACATACAGTAAATTCTCGCTTAACATCATGGATGGGTTTTTAGAAACTGACTTTAAGTGAAACAACATATAATGAAACCAGTTTTACAATAGGCTAATTGATATAAGCACGAGTTCATTTCATATGGCATATTTCTGGTCATAAAAACATCACCAACTTCTAAATAAAGATAAAAACCTTTCTAATGTTAAACATTGAAATGAATGTTAGTGATACATACATTTAAGAAATATTAATAAAATAAGATAATTATTTACCCAATTATTCTAGTTAAGTGCTACAGCTGGCCAGAGGCTCTTCTGGCAGCTTAAGCCCTCAAGGCCTCAGGAGGAACCAGCTCTGGACAGGACACCACTCTATTGCAGGGCACTCACATACCCACCCATAATCACTCAGAGAGGAACCATGTCGACATGCCAGTCCGCCCAGTGGACACAGCTTTGGGACATGGGAGGAAACTGGAGTACTGGGGAGAAAGCCCACACAGACGTGGGGAGAATGGGCCAGCTCTACACATACATAGACAGTGGCCCCAGCTGGGAATCAAGTTTTTTTTTCTCATCAATATTAAAATGAAGCAACATTATTTGGGGGACCTTTTGTATAGAAAAAAACGTACTCTATATAGGGTGTAGTACTGTCGTTGGTTTCAGGTGTCTACTTGGGGTCTTGGAACATGTCCCCCATGGATAAGCGGGGGGGCTATTGTATATAGTATTTTACATTCCTACTTGCAAACCAATTCTTTTCTGATCTCATTTCTTCCTTGTGTGGGTTTCCCTTTATCTTATTCAGTTACTTTTTTCGTTTGATTCCTTGTCTTTTCATCCTTATCTTTTGCTTTTTCATCTAATCTTGTTTTTTTTTTTCACCAGTTTCATTAGAGGCCATCTCTCCTTGTTGTCTATAGAGAGTGCCAAACTATTTTCAAACTTTTCTTTTGTAGCTGTTACTATATCCAGTAAGCTCTTTCTTTAAGGATTTCAGAAGCCGTTCCTTTTCTCTTATTAGAATGTTTTCTTCTTCACATGGCTTGTGTTTTCTTCTCCATTTTAATTCCTTTTTTAAAAGTGAAATCTGCCAGATATGTTTTCTAGCAACAAATAGATATTTTCTAGCAACAAATAGTAACCTCACTTATGTTGGGGTTAATATCCTTCTCTGATCTATAGCTCAGGTCAGGCCAACCAGCACAAATCCCAGTATAATTCTCAGTTTCTAGAAGGTTTTCACTAAGATTAAATCTTTACCCTCCCTTCTTGATTTTCTGCTATGGGTGAAATATATGAAAACTAAAACTTGGAACACTTGCTGCCACCAGGATTATTCTTTGCTTTCTCTTCTATTTTTTTGGCTTGTAAGGAACTGTCCTCAGAATCCTATGTGTCCTTGAAAGTACCCTTCAGCTTTCTCCCCAGTTGTTTTCTAGAAATTGTTGGCCTACTTTAATATATAACAATGGGAATAGTAGGAAAAGAGGGTTGTGTATGTGTGCTTGTATTTGTGTGCCTGTGAGCATGTGTGTATTGGGGATGGTCACAATAATCTCACCAACACAAGGATCTGCACTGATGGGAATTTAAAGTTGGCTGCAATTTTATAATGGGTACTGATATGGTTTGGTTGTGTGTCCCCACCCAAATCTTACTTTGAGTTGTATTAATGCCCATGTGTCAAGGGCAGGACCAGGTGGAGATAATTGAATCATGGGCGCTGGTTCCCCCATGTTGTTCTCATGATAGTGATGAGTTCTCATGAGATCTGATGGTTTTATAAGGGGCTTCCCCATTGGCTTGCCACTCATTCTCTCTCCTGTCATCCTGTGAAGAGGTGTCTTCCCCTGTGATTTTAAGTTTCCTGAGGCCTCCCCAGCCATGTGGAACTGTGAGTCAATTAAATCTGTTTTCTTTATAAATCACTCAGTCGAGGATATTTCTTCATAACAGTGTGAGAATGAACTAATACAGGTACAGTGCTTGAGTGTCTAAATTAGACCATCAATAGGGGATGTTTGAAATATTTTCTTTTTTTCAGGTGGCCTTAGTTTTATGAGGCTTAAGGTAGTTACAGCATGACAAGAAACCTGGATAGTTTTTTTTTTTTTTCTATTACCCAAACCAGTATCTGTTTTATGGTTAGCAAGATCCTTCCAGATTCTTGTGTTATCTGTTGATTTGAGTTTTGTATGTAGGAATTTCCTGGGTTATTTTCTGAATCTTCAGAAATTGAGAGAGGTTGCACTGTGATCTTCAAGGGATACTGGAGTTTAAACTGGAAGATCATTTTCTAGCTTTGTCTGCTGACATCTAGAGAAGGTTCATGGTTTTACGTCTGTCCATAGAATTCCTAAGAGTAACTTTTGTGATATATTTATGCTTAATTTTTTGCTAAAAAGGGTAAGAGTTTTACAGTTGCATCCGAATGTGACATTGTGTAATGTTTCTATTTCAGGTAGCAGCAGCAGCAGCAGCAGCAGCAGCAGCAGCAGCAACAGCAGCAATGTTTCACTTCTTCAGAAAGCCTCCGGAATCTAAAAAGCCCTCAGTACCAGAGACAGAAGCAGATGGATTCGTCCTTTTAGGTGAGTCTTTTTATGAAACAAAATAATTAGATAAATTATGTTTTCTTTAAAAAATTACTTGAAAATTATATGATTGATTTAAAATCATTTCTTATAATTTCAGAATTAATTTATGTGTTTAATTTTTAAAAAGTAAAATCTGTAAAGATAAAGGTCACCCATTACTTGGAATAGCGTCATCAAGAGAGACTTTTCTTACATGTTGGTTTGGCTGTGTACTCCAAATTAAATTTGTAAAATCCCTTCTTTTTCCCCCTTCTTTTAACTGTGGAAAATCTAAAGTCTTCAAGAATCCTTGATGAATTCAAGTTCTGTCTTATAAATAGTACTAACCTTGTTTCATAAATTAGCATCTGAAATTAAATTAGGCATCTAATAAATATTTGCCAAATGAAGTAGACTTTAAAATCTAAATATGTTGAATAGTGTTTTCTCTTTAAGACTATTTTCTATTATAAACTTAATACCTGCAAATTTTAAAGATTTTAGTCTCTTTAAAAAATATTTCTTACAATCAGATACAGTATTCTTCACCAGGGGAATTCTGAAAAGTAAAATTTCCTCCATGTCATGTCACATTTCTTCCCCTGAGGAAAAGTTTTGCACAACATCTTTGTATGCTCTTCCCAGAAATTCTCTTTCCAAAGTATGGCGTGGGGTAGTCAAACCCAGTGTTTTCTTGTGGTTCTCATCCTCTTCCATGCTGGACCTCCTTCCACCAAATTCCTGCTCCTTCTCTAAGATGATTTGCATTAACTCATATGGTCTTCACTCCCTGGAACATTTCTCTGGGTCTCCCTTTCCAGGTACTGGTTTCCTACCTCTTACTTCTTTTCTCTTGGCCCTGTCAGACTGACTTCTGCTAGCATCAGCCAATGGTCTGTAGGCTTTGAGAAATAAGGAACGTTTCCCTTAGATTTAAGGGTAATCTCTGGGAGACCAGAATGGAGTTTTTCTTGTGGATAAACTTTAATATAGAATTTTCCATTGTTTCTACAGCCATGTTCTGGCAGGCCTGTTGTTTTTCAGAATCTGCCTTATATATCCAGGGACAGGGGCAGTAGCTGGGAGGTTGGTCAGAATTGTTTTCATCAGACCAGATCCCTTATACCTGAGGTAAAATAATGGGGCGTAGTCTTTGACCCAGGGCTGATGATTTTTCTGGGTAGCCTTCTGACTGGGATAAGGTGGGGTGCAGTGGACTTGATTGCTAATCTGACCCTTCCTTCTTAGTGTGTCAGGAATTTATGCCTTGGCTTCCAAGTCAGAACTGACTCTATCAACCCCAATTTTAGTTCCTTGAAAGCTGCCAGTGTTACTTTTTTCACACTTCTTGAATTAGCCTCGCTGACAGAAAACTTCAGGGTTACATTAGGCCTCCTGTGAAGTTCTGGTTTTCAGGAGTTTCATAATAAATTCTTCTCTCAGAAATTTTTCCAAAAAACTCTTGTTTTCCATTCTGTTGTATATTCCTGATTTTAAAATACCTCTGGAGTCTTAACACATATACAGAGAACTCTGCTTTTTTCTGTTGTTTTTATTATATACGTATTACATTTTTTTTAAACATTATTTTTAAAGAAAATAGAGATAGGTCTTGCCATGTTGCCTAGGCTGGTCTTGAACTCCTGGCCTCAAGCAGTCTTCCTGCCTCAGCCTCCCAAAGTGTTGGGATTATAGGCATGAGCCACCACATCCAGCCTCTTTTCTGTTGTCTTTATGATTAGAAATTGACATTATTCTTTTTGTTATCAAATAGCCACTTAAAGGATGCAAGTTGGGTGTACTGGCATCTTTGAAAGCAAATACAAATTCCTAATGCTGGACCTTAAACTTTTTATTCATCTTCTTCATCCCTACTTCTCTGCCACTTTGTAGGATTTCTGAGACAAATTTTAACCACCGCTGCAGTGGCTCCTGGTGCTGCTAAGATCTCCTCCAATTTCTGGTAGCATGTAGTCCTGTTGAGACATTCCATTGCATGTCTTGTAGCTGCCTCAGTAGAAGCCCGGTTTCCAGGGCCTTCTGCCTCAGGGTATTATCTACTATGGACCTCCTTTCCTTTTCCAGGAAAGATTAGTTTAAAAAGTAGTCTTTCTTTAACTGAGCCTCAGAAGGCACACAAACTTCCAAATTTCATATTTTAAGAAGGAATTTCCAGGACCTAATTACTCTAATATGCTCTCAGTACCAGCTGCCCCATCTGAGGGAGTTTTCCCAGGACCACCTTGGACTAGCATGACTGGTGTTGTACCCAGCACCATACGTCCAGCTGTTGGACAGCCATGGTGAAGAATCACTTCCGTCGTAGTTCCAGGATAGCAATTTAATTTGCAGTGCAGCTGCTGCTGCACCTCATTCAAATGACCCAAACAAGACAGGTCCCCCAGATGTTGGCTGATGCCTCTTTGCCCTTCATCTCCTCTGTCTGCTGACGCTTTTCTCTGTTTAGCCTCATTTCCCCCCAGGTGCAAAGCTCCACCCCTTAACCATTTTCATAAAAGTCCTCTGTACATAGTTTTCTGTGCATGTCATTACTCTCCTGAAGTTTTGATGGTATCAGTCAGCATCACCTCTCAGCTCTTACTTCCTCTGTCTTCTTTCTCTTTTCATCACTCATTCTCTTCTTCCACAGGAGCATCTCAGAGGCTCTACAGCTACTCCACAACTTACTTTCTACCTTTGGCAAGTTATTTACCCTTCCCAGTACCACTTAGCATATCTAGAAAATGAGCACAATATCAGTACCTACCCCACAAAGTTACTGAGGGGATTAAATGAGTTAATGTGTGTAAAATGCTTAGAACAACCCTGTGAGTGAGGTTAGTACTATTATATCACCATACACCGGCTAGGATTTCATGTTTTGCAGTTTCTCCAGCTAGTATGTAGCAAATCTGGAATTAGCCCAGGCAATCTGACTTCACAGCCTATCCTCTAAACCACTAAACTATCCATCTTTTAGTTAAAAAAAGTGATATCATCAGTTTTAATTCTAAGACATTATCAACATCCTAACCTCTTTGTTTTTTAAAAAAATTGTATTCCCTACAATTGAAAAGAGAAAGTACTGTTTTTTATTTGTTTTAATAAAAGAAGGTTGGTTGTTGTATTACTGTTCATAAAGTTTGGCTTTTATTTTGGCTAACCCAAACTTTTTACTATCTAATAGTTTAAATATTTTGTAAATATTTAAAATATTTCAGAAAACTCCTTGATGAAGTTGAAATCGGAAGATGGTGTATATGGTTTAATTAGTGAAAACATCCTTCAGTGGTGAATAACTTAACTGAATTGACAGATAAAGATCCTGACAGATTTATTAGGAATGTAGTTAATTGTCTTTAAAGTTATAGTTAATTATCTGGTAAACTCTTTTTTAAAAAATTGAAAAATTGGCCGGGCACGGTGGCTCAAGCCTGTAATCCCAGCACTTTGGGAGGCCGAGGCGGGCGGATCACAAGGTCAGGAGATCGAGACCATCCTGGCTAACACGGTGAAACCCCGTCTCTACTAAAAAAATACAAAAAACTAGCCGGGCGAGGTGGCGGGCGCCTGTAGTCCCAGCTACTCGGGAGGCTGAGGCAGGAGAATGGCGTAAACCCGGGAGGCGGAGCTTGCAGTGAGCTGAGATCTGGCCACTGCACTCCAGCCTGGGTGACAGAGCGAGACTCCTTCTCAAAAAAAAAAAAAAAAAAAAAAAAAAAAAAAAATTGATTTGCTCTGCTAGGTTGCTCTTTTTATCATATAATCTATACTGATACACATAATATCTACTTTAGTCTCAGAGCATACTGTATAAAAATATTCTGGAAAAGTCAAGTAGGTCACATGGTAAATAGAAAATTCTTTTAATGCTTTTATTAACATGGACACATACTTGCACGCATCTATTTTGTTTTAAATTTTTTATTTTTAATCATTATGGGCACATAATAGTTGTATATATTTACAGGGTACATGTGGTGGTTTGACGCAGGCATATAATGTGTAGTGATCAAATCAGGGTAATTGGGATATCCATCACTTCAAGCAATTATTTCTTTGTGTTAGCAACATTCCATTTCCACTCTTTTAGTTATTTAAAAATATACAATAAATTATTGTTAACTATAATCACCCTATTGTGCTACCAAATACTAGATCTTATTCCTTCTATCTAACTGTATTTTTGTACCCACTATCCATCCCCATTTTATTTCCCTCTTCCTGCTACCCTTCCTAACCTCTGGTAACCATCATTCTATTTTCTATCTCTATGAGTACAATTTAAAAAAAACTAAGCTCCCACATATGAGTGAGAACATGTGAAATTATCTTTTTGTGCCTTGTTTATTTCACTTAACATGATCTCCTCTAGTACCATCTATGTTGTTGCAAAGGATAGGATTTAATTCTTTTCTTTATGGCTAAATAGTATTCCGTTGTGTATATGTACCACATTTTCTTTATCCATTCATCTGTTGATAGGGACACTTAGGTTGATTCTAAAACTTGGCTATTGTGAATAGTACTGCAATAAACATGGGAATGTAGACATCTCTTTGATATGCTGATTTCTTCTTTTGGGTATGTACCCAGCAATAGAATTGCTGGATCATATAGTAGTTCTGTTTTTAGTTCTTTGAGGAATCTCCATACCGTTCTTCATAGTGGCTGTACTAATTTACATTCCTGCCACCAGGGTATGCAGTCCCTTTTCTACACATCATTGCCAGCGTTTGTTATTGCTTATCTTTTGGATAAAAGTCATTTGAACTGGGTTGAGATATCTCATTTTGATTTTGATTTGCATTTCTCTGATGATCAATAATATTGAACTTTTTTTCATATACCTATTGGTCATTTTGTATGACTTGAGAAGTATCTATTCAGATATATATAAATATATATTTATATAT
>NW_016811421.1:991702-1056116 GCF_001698545.2 Rhinopithecus bieti | reverse complement strand
AAATATATATATTTAATTTATTAATAAATATATATGTATATATTTTTAAGAGACAGTATCTCACTATGTTACCCAGGCTACTTCCAAACTCTTAGGTTCAAGCCATCTTCCTGGCTTAGCCTCCCAAAGTGCTGGGAATACAGGCGTGAGCTGCTATGCCTGGCCTGCCCATTTAAAAATTGTATTATTTTATTTTTTCCTATTGAGTTGTTTGAGTTCTTTATATATACTGATTATTAATCCATTGTCAGATGAGTAGTTTGCAAATATTTTCTGCCATTTTATGGGTTGTCTCTTCACTGTTGATTGTTTCCTTTGTTGTGCAGAAGCCTTTGTAATCCCATTTGTCCATTTTTGATTTGGTTGCCTGTGCTTGTGGGGTACTACTCAAGAAATCTTTGTTCAGATTACTGTCCTGTAGCGTTTGCCCAATGCTTTCTTCTAGTAGTTTCGTGTCTTAGATTTAAGTATTTTATCCATTTTGATTTGATTTTTGTGTGTGGCAAGAGATAGGGGTCTAGTTTCATTCTTCTGCATATAGATATCCAGTTTTCCCAGCACCACTGATTCAAGAGACTTCCTTTTTCCAGTGTATGTCCTTGGGACCTTTGCTGAAAATGAGTTCATTGTAAATGTGTGAATTTATTCCTGGGTTCTGTATTTGGTTCCATCGGTCCATGTGTCTGTTTTTATGGTGGTACTGTACTATTTTAGTTACTATAGCTTTTTAGTATAATTTGAAGTCAGGTAGTGTGATTCCTCCAGTTTTGTTGTTTTTGCTCAGAACGGTTTTGACTTTTCTGGGTCTTTTGTGGTTCTGTATAAATGTTAGGATTGTTTTTTCCATTTCTGTGAAGAGTATCCTTGGTATTTAGATAGTGATTGCATTGAATCTGTAGATTGTTTTGGGTAGTATGGACATTTTAGCAATACCGATTCTTCCAATCCATAAATATGGAATATCTTTCCATTTTGTGTGTGTGTGTGTGTTCTCTTCGGTTTTTTCATCAGTATTTTATAATTTTTATTTTAGAGATCTTTCACTTTGGTTAAATTTATTCCTAAGTATTTTATTTTACTGGTAGCTTTATAAATAGGATTACTTTCTTGGTTTCTTTTTCAAATTGTTTGCTGTTGGCATATAAAAATGCTGTTGATTTTTGTATGTTGATTTTGTATCCTGTAACCTTACTGAATTTATTTATTAGTTCTGATAGTTTTTTAGTTGCATACACATATGTTGTGGTCAGCATATATCCACATAACTTTTTTTGTGGCATCGTGTGCAATAGGTACATTACAGAAAAATAAATATATTTTGTTGGTTTGTGTGTTTGTTGATGTCTAAATGATACAACTAAGCAAAGACTTATAAACATGATTATATTTGTAGCAACAACTTTTTATCAATATGGACGCTACAGAATTTGTTAGATTATCTACTTATGTGGCCCTTATAACCCATTTCTAGAAAGGTCAGAGCAAATTATGTTGTTTAAGCTATAAATTATCTATTTTTTTCCACTTGAGAATACCTTTTCCCCTAGGCAAGCATTTCTGCTTAACACAAATAGGTTTTAGGTCACAATTATTAGATGCCATTGCAGAGTTGATGGAATCAGCACATCATGACTTGAAATTCAGGTCTGGACAGAGTCTAGACACTTGTTTTGGTAATAGGAATATCTGGGCTGTTCGTATACAGTTAGCTCACATTTGGACAGAAAACCTTTCTCCCCATTAAGATTTCCAAAGCTTTTAGCCTTTGTAAAATGTCGAGTGTGCTGAATAAGGGAAAAAAATTCTTGTAGAAAAACATCCTTTCCCTTGTAACCAGTTCCTATTCACGTAAGAAGGTAATAGCTATTCCTTCATTCAGTAATGAAGTTGAAGTAATCCCCAGGGTACTCATTTTACACAAAACAAATTGCAGTTTTCGTTTGCATCACTGGGTGGCGATTTTTCATAGCCTTATACTAGTGTTTAAAAATCCGGCAAGCATGGCACTATTTGTAATTACCAGGGTTTTCTTGTTATGATATGTTTAATTGTACTTTTAAGATGTTATCTTTAAATTGATTACAAATTTACTAGTGTAGTAGCAAGCTCATAGTTACTTTAAGTTAGGAAAAGGGGTATTGCATAAATGTTAGGATATAATTGCTTCCAAAACTAAGACAAAAGCATGAATTAGCTTATTATGTTATAGCAAAAGAAGCAAAATAACAACAAAAAATAATAGGATATAAATGAAAAGGAACAATCTAGATATTGTTGTTGGTTCACTAATATTGTTGACCAAATATTGAATATAACTTTGAAACAGGCAGAATGAAATTGGGCAAACACTGTTGTAGAGATTAAAGGAATTGGGTTACAGTACAACTGAAATGCATCATGGTTTTCAGAATATGCAGGTGCTTCTTAAAGTAGGGCATAAGAACTTCTAGTTTCCATTAAGCTAATTATTTTGTAACACTCGCTGAATGTAGAATCAGAATTTAATAATTCACAGCAGCTTAGATTTCACCTTTTAGAATACTTAAAAGATATTTATGTAATTTAGTCTCACCTTCTGTTCTCCAGTCTAAATGATCAATCAGATTTTGAAAAGAAGTGAGTTATTTTTAAGATTATCTCCTCCTGAATTCCTCATTCTGGGAATCAAACCACATGTACATACTTCAGTTAAACTATCACATTTTTATATAGAACTTTTAAAGGTAGTCTCTTTATCGCTGTGTTGTTTCCTTTATTTAAAAGTCAAAATTTAGCTGTGTACATAAAAATTTCCATTCTAAGGAATGAGGGACAGTAAGTCACTTTGATTCTGTCTAGGGTCGAAGGCTTTAATTAAAACAGTGACAAAACTAAACCGGTTTTCAACATGTGCTTCCTATTTTATTCCCTGTTCTTATAAAATGTATACCAGATCTTTAAAAAATTAGAGTGTTCATGGATTAAAAGCAACTTACCCTATCACTGTCTCCTTACCCATGTATTGGGATATCCAGAAAACTCAATTTACATTTAATTTACTTAGGAATTTTGTGTTTTACTTTTGACCTTTAAATTGTAAAGCAAGTATGCCAGGATGTTTCAACTAACTTCATTAAATAGATGCTTGTTTTTCTATTAAGAAATGTGGCGTTCTGTGTCTAATGGATAGAATTAACAGTATTTTCATTCACTGTTACCTGATTCTGGTTTACCTGTTAATCTAGCAGTGTTTCAGTTTCAGTTTTACGGAGGTGAAAAAGTTAGGTTAGGCCGTCCCCGTGTGGGGTGCACCACCCTTCCTTAACTCGTTGAATGTACAGTGAAAGGCAATTGCATGAAGGAAGAGCAGAGGTGCCAGCTCTACTGAGAGGCAGAACTGAGCCTTCTGTTTGGCATGATTAATTGTGGGAAAGTCATTCATTTTTTTCTGGGGCTCGGTGAACTTAGTTGACTCAAATGTAAATTAGGGTTAGAGAGATAGATATCTCTCTAACTCTGTGATTCTAACCCTCCTGTGCATTAGGGGATACTTAGAGAAAAATACTGGTGCTGGGACCCATTGCTAGATTCTGATTAAATGGTCCTGGGATTAGCCCCAGGTATTGATATTCCCCCCCCCCCACAGTTCTCCAGATGATTCTAGAATTCATGTAAGGCTGAGAAGCACTACAGTTCACTCTCTCTAATAATTGTACATAATCAAATAATATGTTAAGATACTTTTAAAAAGACTTCATAAAACAAAGTTACAGTTTCTTTTTTAGTTGAGCCGTAAACAAACAAAAAGCAAATAAAACCACAGAATTTCTGGGTAATTACATTTCCTTTAAGATATTAAATCATTAAATAGAAAGAGAGCAGAAAGCTTCATACATAATCCTATGAAATGAAATTTGTTTTCTTTTCTTTTTTTTTTTTTAAGACGGAGTTTTTGTTCTTGTTGCCCAGGCTGGAGTGCAATGGCGCTGTCTCTGCTCACTGCAACCTCTGCTTCCTGGGTTCAAGTGATTCTCCAGCCTCAGCCTCCCAAGTAGCTGGGATTACAGGCACGTGCCACCACGCCTGGCTAATTTTTGTGTTTTGTGTAGAGACGGGGTTTCACCATGTTGGCCAGGCCCGTCTCAAGCTCCTGACCTCAAGTGATCTGCCTGCCTTGGCCTCCCAAAGTGCTGGGATTATAGGCATGAGCCACTGCTTCCAGCCGAAATTTATTTTCTATGAGTAATATACAGTTTTCCCTTGGTATCTGTGGGAAATTGGTTCAGGACCCCCGCTCATAACAAAATCCATGGACGCTCAAGCCTCTGATATAAAAGAGCATAGTTTTTGCAAATGACCAACATACATCCTCCCATGTACTTTAAATCATCCCTAGATTACTTAAAACACCTAATACAATGTAAATGCTATGTAAACAGTTGTTTTACTGTATTGTTTGAGGAATAGTGACAAGAAAAGAAGCCTGTACATGTTTAGTACAGATGCAATTTTTTTTTTTTTTTTTTTTTTTTTTTTGAGACAGTGTCTCACTCCGTCACCCAGGCTGGAGTGCAGTGGCACGATCTTGGCTCACTGCAACCTCTGCCTCCCACCTTCAAGCGATTCTCATGCCTCAGACTCCCAAGTAGCTGGGATTACAGGCGTGTGCCACCATTCCCGGCTAATTTTTTTTTTTTTTTTTTTTGTATTTTTAGTAGAGATGGGGTTTCACCATGTTGGCCAGGCTGGTCATGGACTCCTCACCTCAAGTGATCCACCCTGCTCAGCCTCCCAAAGTATTGGGAATACTGGCCTGAGCCACTGCGCTTGGCAACCACAAGCAATTTTTTTTTTCATGAATATTTTTGAACTACTGTTGGCTGAATCCACCCATGAGGAACTCATGGATACAGAGGGCTGACCGTTTTTGAAACCTTAGATGTTTTTTGAAAAATCAGTGGAACAACTGGGAAGCATTTTATTAAATTAATTATACAATGTGAATTCCAGGTGATCTATGACTCTGTCTTTAGCCATAGTACAACTATGAATTTATGTGAAAGTATTTGACAGTTTAACACCTGTAAACTTTTCAAGCCAACATCTGAGGTACTTTTTAAAAATCAGACTAAAGCATTCAAGGAGCCATATTTTAATACAGCTATTTGGGGGAAGTTGACTGTTTTACTGTGGTACTATTTCCTTGAAGGGTGCTTATTCCATACAATATCTGTAGGGAAAACATTGTAAGTATGCACACCATATTATGTAAATGGAATTTCTCCTACTGTTTCCTTACAGGCTTTACTAATGCTATAACTTCACATCTTGTCAGATTTAACTCAAAAATTATGATGAGTGGCTTTCATATTTACTTAAAATTTATTATTTCATTATATTGAGATATAAATAATGAGGATGAGACTCTAAGTAAAATGTACAGTATGAATATTCTACCTTGTATGAATAATTCATATAGGGTTGGAAGACCTGAGTGTCTTTCTGGTAATCTTACTACTACAATATTCTTTTATACTTAAGTAATTATCATATTGAACATCTGTTTTTTTATTCATTGTGTGCAACCAATGCATATTATGAAGAGAAGAATTATTATTGGGCTTACACATTAATCTTTTTTTTTTGTGACGGAGTCTTGCTCTGTCTCCAGGCTGGAGTGCAGTGGCGCCATCTCAGCTCACTGCAACCTCCGCCTCCCGGGTTCAAGCAATTCTCCTGCTTCAGCCTTCCGAGCAGCTGGGACTACAGGTTCCCGCCACCATGCCCAGCTAAGTTTTGTATTTTTTGTAGACACAGGGTTTCACCATGTTGACCAGGATGGTCTCCATATCCTGACCTCATGATCCGCCCGCCTCAGGCTCCCAAAGTGCTGGGATTACAGGTGTAAGCCACCATGCCCGGCCATATGAATCTTTATAAATGTGAATTTCTAAAAAATTTAAGTGTTGGCCCATTTGGTTTCTCAAGTTGCCTACCTGACCCTCTTTCAAGTTGTACTTTTCTTCTTTTCTTTCCTTTCCTGACTGTTCTAAAGCTTTTTAATAAACTTTCACTCCTGCTCTGAAAAAAAAAATTAAATGTTTTCTTCTTTCATTATATCATGATAGAATTACGGTCTTACCTTGGAAGAACAGTATCTCATAAAATAAGTAAGAAGAATGTGGTAAATTAGTGTGATATCTTTTTTTGATTGTAGTAATTGGTAAGTGAACATTCTTGAGCACTTTCTCTGTCCCAGGTGCTCTGCTGCTTGGTAGGGATGCTCCAGATTCCTGGTCCTCACCCACACCTAGTGAAGCAGAATCTTCGGAGCTATAGCCAGAGAATCAGCATTTTAAACAAGCAATGCATTTAGTATAGCTACTTGGGAGGAGTTGACTGTTTTACTCTACGGTATTCTTATGTATACTGATGTTTGAGAATTGCTGGAATAATTATTTTTATATGGTATTGGTAGAGAAGCAAAACCATTCTAGGTGATGGGGCAGATTGTGTAGTTATATAGCTTCAGAAGAATCTGATACATAGGCAGGGCCAGTATTCTTGGCTGAATAGAGATGGTGTATCAGGACCACTATTGGGAAGTGTGTCCAGAAACATGGTTTA
This sequence comes from Rhinopithecus bieti, assembly GCF_001698545.2. Lineage (NCBI taxonomy): Eukaryota > Metazoa > Chordata > Mammalia > Primates > Cercopithecidae > Rhinopithecus > Rhinopithecus bieti. The sequence continues at coordinate 1,049,510 of NW_016811421.1, read as the reverse complement.
TGGGCCTTATGTGGTCTTCTCAAATGTTCGAATGTTATCCCATTGGCAGTAAGGAACTGTCAGACCATTTTAAAGCAGTAAAGTTATGTGTTTTGTTTTTTTATATTTTTTATCAGAAATTTATTGACAGTTTTTTAAAATGGAGGTAATTTTATAGTTTCATCAAGATTGGGAATTCTCTTTTAATGAAAAAACTAATTGCAGCATCATGTCCTGAATGCATCACGGAGAAAGCATGCACATATACTCATACCAGGTTGACAGAGTAAGTCAGAGAAACAACAACAACAACAAATTAATAAACTTTCCAGAACCATCATGCTGCAAGTTATTTTTCTCAACACCTGAGAATTTAACCTTTTAAATCTTCTTTAGCTTCATTGTGATATGGGGCAGACACCACTAGTCCCTCAATATCTGTTTCCCCCTTTATCTTGCCATGTTAGGTGTGAAGATTATGATGAAGTCTCTGGCCAATGGAATGTAAGAAGAAATGTTGTGTTGCAGATTCTAGGGAATCTTTTAAAAACACACTGCTGTGTACCTTCCTTACTCCCCTCCCCTGCCCCCACTTCCCTTATCCTGGAATGTGGATATGATGATTATGTAGAATTCTAGCCACCATCTAAGATCATGAGAACTAGGGTACGTTGTGAGGATAGCTGAAGAGTGAAGTCAAAGAGTTGTGAAGTTGCCATACCAGTCCTTTGAACTTTCCTTTGAACTTCCTTTATGTGAGACACAAAGTTCTGTTCTGTTTGAGCAACTATTTTATTATGTCATTTGCAGATGAACCAAACCCTAAGTAATACAGGTACTGAACTGGAAATAATAGTATTTGGATTCTATTTAAGTTCTGTCATTTACTTGCTGTGTGATTTTGAGCAGGCTACTTACCATTTCAGCCTCTTTTTCCTTTTGTGTGAAATGTTAATGATATCATGGTGTCTTCATTACATTGTTGGAGGAGATGAAGCAAAAGGAAACTGTACACAGATCTGCACTGACAAAAGGGAGTACAAAGAAGTTTTAATTCTCTTGCTGACCCTGAGCAGTTCAGTGAAATGCTTGGGAGAATGATTCTGAGGTAGCATTTAGTTTAGCTGGAAAGAATTTGGGGATCACTAATGATGTATGTTGTAGGCAAAGGAATGGTGTGCACCCTGCCAGTGCCACATACAGGCCTTCCCTCATCTCAGACTGGAAGGCCGATCTATGCTTATATGATCAGTCCACCAGAAAGTCTATTCACACCCACTAAAAGCTGAAGTGTTTAAAGTATGCATTAACTAGCAGAACATTATTAAGGAGAATTGCTGCCAAACTCTGGTTATCAGTTAAATTTGAAAAGGATTCACTTCCTACAACTGGTATTTCCATAAAAAATGATATATACTTTTATGACTATACATACACACATATTTTTAATAAGTATTAAATACATGATATTCAAGGTTTACACTGTAGTGTTACTGACTTAAAGGAGTAATTGCTCTGAAAATTTTAAGCATTCTAAGTCAAAAAACTAAGCTGTAAACTTATGGAATGACTTATTTTTATTTCTGGCATCCATCATTTCCTGATGCATCAGCTGAAAATATGCTTGGCAGCACCAAAGGAAAACTGTAACTCCAAAGATAGTTTGTTGATGGATGGCTTGAAGAAGTTGATAACTGAGATAAGCAACCATTGTCCCTGTTGCTGTTGCTATTTTAGGGCTTCTTTACCCGTGATGAGTTTGGAGGGCTGCATGGAGTGGTCTGGAAACTTCTGACACTACATGTAAAATTTTAGGTTTGTATTTTTGGGGGGAGAACATTCCCTGCATTACATCAGATTCTCAAAGATCTGTAACCCCCAAAATATTAAGAATTACTTTTTTCGATGTTGCATTGGTTTACTAGCTACTTGGGCTGTGATATCTTAGGATATTTTTATCTTAATGGTAAAGGTAGGAGAGTTGTTGTCAGGTGGGACATATCTCATCGGGTACTTTTACTAGTTTGGCTTCAGAAACTAGAATGACTGAACAACTACATAAAAATTAGAGAATGAAAATAGGCAAATGATAATGGAGAGGTACGGATCCTAAACTGTGATTGGAGAACCTTTTTACTTGTTATCTTAAAAAGGAAAACTTACTTATAATTAGTAGTGATTATTTGCTCATGGTTTGCCTTTTCACTGATTATTCTAATCCAAGGTGTTTTTCCGCTCCCTTGCCCTCAGCCCAGTGTTTCCTTGTGCAGAGTGCCCAGCCTGTTTCATTTTGTCTGTGTCCTGTTCAGTGTAAAGAGCTCAGAAGAAATCTGTCTCAAGGCTTTCTCAGTTATCTAGAAGATAGCTCTCTTTTTGATCTCATGTTCTGAATCTTCTATCATTTATTTGCTTCTTAATCACATGGTATTTTGTAGCAGCTCCTATATTATCGTTTTGTAATGTTATTTACGCCCTTATTTTTGTATGTCTTGCCAATTGTGTTGTAACCTCCTAAAGGACATCGAACCCGCTGCGTATTTTACAAAACTGTGAGCACATGACTTTTAAAATCTGATCCTCAGTCCATAGATTGTTAACAGGTTTTGTAATGACTTGTAAATCATTTAATATTTGGTTAGAAAGCTTGGTAATATCTTCTATTCAGGTATTTTCTCCAATGAAAATAACTCTTTAACTTATCTATTTCTTGGATTTAAATTATGCTTATTTTATTTAGTTATATAAATGCAAATTAGTAAACATTCAGAGTAAGCCTGCCTTACTCTGGGGAGGAGGGGCGTCCTTTACTTCCCTACCTCTGCTCGACCGTGCATTTTAGGAGAGCCAACCTTATTCCGAGCCCCAGAAAGTCAGTGCTCATTTGCCTAAGCCAGTCATGATGGTCTAATTCACCTTGCCGGTGATTGGCTTAGGAATGGGCACCCATCACATTTCTGACCGGACATGAAGGAAGATCAACCAAGGGACTCATGGACAGATACAGACAGAAGACCCAGCCACCTCTTCCCGTGGCAGTTATTTGATCTGGGTGAAATGCCCGATGATGTTTTATCTATTATTGCCGTCTTTGCTTAGGAGAGCTAGCTTGAGACAGAGGTAACACATTGAAATGGCAGAGTAAAATGAGGAAGCAACCATGATGACATTGTTGAACTGACGGATTAACTAACTTGGGAGCTGTTTACCTCTGGACTTTTTAGGTCAGATAATAAATTCCCCCATTAAAGTTTAAGCCACCTTTAGCTAGGTTTATGTGACTTGCAGCTGAAAATGTCTGCAGTGATGTTTGACAGATGTGCTTGTCATGCTATCTCCCTGGATAGTCTTTTCTTGGTAGAGCCCCTGTTAGTTTTTCATGCCCAAACTTCATGGAAATGTATTTATATGTGTATCTCAGTAAAGCTCTTCAGTCTGTGTCTATATAGAAAACATTTATATTTATGTCTTTGTAAACTCAGAACGATTGGAAATAGTCTGGAGTTCAATTTTAAATGAAATTAATAGATTGTCAGAATCATAAGGAAACGTTTTGAATGGTATACCCACTGTCATCAGAAATGTTGTGCATTTTGGATATTGCTGGGACCAAGGGAGACCCTATTACTGCTACAGAGCAGCTAGTGATTCCCCACCATACTAATTGGTGGTCAGGAAACAAGTTTAACATGCTCACATAAGAGTTTGCTACTTATATGTAGGTGTTTCTACTGTGTTTTAGTTATGTTTTAAGAAATTGGTTGAGGGTTTTAGATGATGTATTCCACATTGTAATTTTTCCCATCTAAAGTGATGGGAGATAGGCTTGCCATTATATTTTCCCACCCATTTCATTTTCAGGAACGTATTACTGATATTAGGCAGGGATTCCTTTACTAATCTGGACCAGCTATGTTATTAAGTCAGCAATTCTGCTAATGATAATATAGTTTTTAACTAGCAACTCACCTGTATCCCTCACATATTTTAAGTGTTACATATTTGGAAATGTATTTCCAAAATGCTGAAGGCAATAAATGAAACCATAATTCTTTTTTAAGCATGGAAGTTCAGGAGAAAAATTGAAGTGTATATGTTTCCTTTTACCATCCCAAATTTCTAGTTCCAAAATCACTTTATAAAGTTTAAAGCCAAGTATATATTATGTTTTTTACTGGAATTGAACATTAATCATGCCCAATATATCAGATGTTAAAGAAGAGTTTTAAAGGTGATGAAAAATATTGTATTAATCTTATTTTAAATGTTTACTTTTATTATAAATTGAGCAGCAGTTTTTTAATATTTTGCAATTATAAGGTGGGGTGATGCAGCACATGAGTTTTAAAGCTAAAAGGACATCTTAGGGATAATTCTAAACAGCCACATATGTAAATATTTCTGTTTGATAGTTATATATTCAGAATACTTTAATATATGTAAACTCTTTTGTTTTTGCTAAGGAGATAAAGGAAGGTAAATATAGTATTGAGCTACCTTATATGAAATGCCAAATTATGGTATGAACCAATTATAGTGAAAGCATTCCCTTCCCATATAAATGCTTTTCTAGCCTGTAGGCATCTTTTTATTGCTAAAGTTGGGTTAAATTTTCACCACAGAAATTCAATTATGATTTATACCTGTTATGAAAATATGTGAATACATCCAAATATATTTTAATGTTCTCGGTCCAGATATATTTTTAAATGTTTTTTATCCCCTAAAGAAGTGCACTTTCTTTCTGCTCCTTCTAGGTCTCCAAGGTTACAGGACCTTGAAGCATGTAGAGCTCAGCATGGTACAAACCCGTATTTCTCAATTTGTGCTCCATGTGACCCTTCCTGGAACTGGGCAGAGGTGTTATGCTGCCAACATTGAATAATGGTGGTCTTTTCACAGTTTGTAGGGGCCAAAAAATGATGGAATTTCAGGTTCTTCATTCCAAAATTTTCCTTAAATTCTAGAAAGAGCCACCATTAATTTTCAAGCAAGTATTAGGCAGATAAAATGTATGAATAAGGAAAAAACGGTTATTCAAGGAAAAAACTTGTAAACAGCTGATAATGTCTACTTTTATAACTGTTTTGTTCTTCAGATATTTGTAGTCGTAATCATGATTTTATATTCAATTAAAATAAACTGAACATTAATAGCAATTTAAACTTAGAATTACTAAATATAGAATTTCATCTAAAATGATAGTTTGTATAATAGAACTTAAAATATCAATATTTAACATTGTCCTGCAAACAGCATTTTGACTTCAAGCCCTGCATGACATGTCACTATATGAAGAGATTACATTTCGAAGGAGAAGATGCCGAACCTCTGCGGCTTATTTCTTTCTCTCTTACCATTTCAGATGATTTTGGCTGGGGCATAGATTCTCTATCCAGTGAAGAGGAAGTTAAAATTGGATTTTATCTCTAAAGTTTTTCTTAGAAAGAGCTTACATTTTAGTGACACTTTCTTTGTTCTATGTTTCTATGTATTTAAAGAGACTTACAAATCCTTAATTTATTCTAATGTCTATTGAATAATAATTTGATGGTATTGAAATGTTTTCTGATACATTGAGTTCTTTCTCAGGAGGGTAAAAGGTGGTTCACCAGCTACCAAACAAAAGTCATGAAGATTTTTTAGTTAAAATTTTATCTGGCTAGTAGCTCAGTTTAGCCCTGACTAATCTTTTATTAAAATACTCATGCAAATGTAGAAGGAAAAATTTTGTAACTGTTCCAAAAGTTAGGAGTGACAGTTTAATGCTAGAATCTGGGGTGAAGTTAGACTGAGAAAAAACTAAGCTTCTACACATAGTACAGTATGTTGATAACTATAGTTATCAACAGTTATTCCTTTTTACCCTGGGGTTCTATTCTGTAAATGAAGCAGAATATTTCACCCCCTTTTTCTGCACTCTCACACACATATCACCGTCTTTCCTCATTCTGGAAAGCAGCTAGTTAGCAGGTGGAGAAGGGACTGGTGGTGGTGGAGGGTGATGGGGAGGTATAGTCTAGTCCTTACCAAGAAAATAATGTGGGCAGGAATAGAGACAAAAATTGGTGCTGCTAGTAGTCATGAGGAGAATTATAACTTTTTTCTTGTACTCCCGTAGACCACGTGGTAAAATAAGAGGAAAAGACATTCCAAGAGAGAAGAATGACACTGAATGAAAGCCCAGAGAAAACAGGCAAATGGATTGAATGCTATGTGCACCCACTTGCCTCTAAGCTGGTGGAGATTTATATTCATACAGTCTTTCTGGAAGACAAATTGTCAATATGTATCAGAAGCTTTAACAAGGTAGATTGATTCCCTTTGCCTTAGAAATTCCACTTTTAGTAATTTATCATCAAAACACAAGCAAATGCGTTTTTTGTTTGTTTGTTTTTTTGAGACAGAGCCTTGCTGTGTCACCAGGCTGGAGTGCAGTGGCGTGATCTTGGCTCAGTGCAACCTGTACCTCCTGGGTTGAGGTGATTCTCCTGCCTCAGCCTCCCGAGTAGTTGGGACTACAGGCCTGCACCACCACACCCAGCTAATTTTTGTATTTTTAGTAGAGACAGGGTTCACCATGTTGGCCAGGATGGTCTCGATCTCTTGATCTCATGATCTGCCTGCCTTGGCCTCCCACAGTGCTGGGATTACAGGCATTAGCCACCATGCCCGGCCAAAATGTGGTTTTTAAAAATGGTGTATTTCATGTGAACCTTTTTGTTATATATATTTTATGTGCCCAAAATAGCTCTAGGAGGAAAAACATTTACCTAAGGACCATATGATTATGGGTAATTTAATCTTTTTTCTTCCTGTTGATTACTTATATCTACTTCATTATTCTGTAATGAACAGGTGTTACTTGTATAACTCCAAAGTCAAAAGGAACCCCAAACTTACATGTCCCTGAATTCTTGAATCTCTCAGGAAAGCTGTAGTTCTTCTAAAAGCAGAAGTGCATTTTACTATTACTATGAAATTGCACTGTGCTTCTTATTTCCAGTATACAATTCACCATTTACTAAGTAAATATGAATAATTACTCTTAAAATACCTATATCTATATCTATCTATCTATCTATATTATTTCGGAAGATTTAAGGCTAAAGTATAATATAGGAAAATCTCATCTTAAACTTTTCGTTCATTCTGCAATAGGTTAGTAATTTATAGACTTTCCAAGGGGAAAAAATGTTTTGGGGGAATAAGTTAACCAACCTTTTATTTGGGTTTCTCTCTCATGTTTTCCTGGATGTTGACAGTTCTTTTATTCCCAAAAGAGTTTCATGAAACTAGAACTTCCAGTGTATCAGGAGGCATCCTTTAAACATTAAGGTCTGTTTTAGGGTGAAGTTCTACTATTTTTTTAAATTGTTTATTTAAACTCTATAACTTTTAGTGGATTGCACAAATTTATGCCTCGTTTATTTTATAATAACTTTATTACAGTTTTAATAATTTAGCAATATTATATGAACATGAAGTTTTATATCCTTCTTTAAATGTTTTGCAAGATGTTTATGTGATATTTTAAGTTTAAACTTTTAAACTCTAATCATATTAGCACTGGTTACCATGAGTGTATGTAATAATGTTTCCTCTATGGTGGGTTTGTATATTGATAATAAAGTTAATATTTCATATTATCTTAAAATGGCAATTATTAAAAAAGAAGAGCTTTCTCTCTGAGGACTGAGATCTCTTTTTTTGTTGCCATTATTGTTAGTTGTTCTGGAATACTAACACTTCGTCGATGGAAGGCAACTGAGTTTTTTTCAACTGAGTCATTAGACACTTGAACAAGAGCAAAACTTTAGATGTTTCTCCATACCTATAGAGAGGCACTATGATAAAGTAGTTGGAAGTTTGTCTGTGTGAGTCATATTTGAGCATTTTAAAGAAGGAATGAAGCATGTTTTCTTTTTCTCCTAATGACTAGTGATAATTGAGCCTCTTTTCTTGTGCTTATTAGTAATTTTTTTATTTTTAATTTTTATGAGTACATAGTAGGTATATATATTTATGGGTTATGTGAGATATTTTGATACAGGCATACACATATAATAATCACATCAGGGTAAATGGGATATCTATCACCTCAAGCATGTATCATTTTTTTTGTGATATAAACATTCCAATTGTACTCCCTCAGTTATTCTAGAATGTATAACAAATTATTGCTGACTGTAGTCACCCTGTTGTGCTATCAAATACCAGATCTTACTTATTATATTGAATGATTTTTTTTTGTACTCATTCCCATTCCCGACCACACCCCCACCACTGTCCTTCCCAGACACTGGTAACCATCATTCTACTCTCTATCTCTGAGTTCAATTATTTTAATTTTTAGTTCCCACAAATGAGGGAGAACATGTGAAGTTTGTCTCTCTGTGCCTGGGTTATTTCACTTAATATCTTTTTTCCATCTGTGTTGTTGTAAATGACAGGATCTCATTCTTTTTTATGGCTGAATATACTCCATTGTGCATATGTACCACATTTTCTTCATCCATTCATCTTTGATAGATACTTAGGTTGATTCCAAATCTTAGCTGTTGTGAATAGTGCTGCAATAAACATGTGAATACAGCTGTATCTTTGTTATCCTGATTTCCTTCCTTTTGGGGATATACCTAGCAGTGGGATTGTTGGATCATATGGTAGTTCTGTTTTTAGTTTTTTGAGGAACCTCCCTACTGTTCTCCATAGTGGTTGTACTAATTTACCTTCCCACCAATAGTGTTTGAGAGTTCCCCTTTCGCCATATCCTTGCCAGTGTTTGTCATTGCCTTTCTTTTGGATAAAAGCCATTTTAACTGGGGTGAGATGATTATCTTGTTGTAATTATGATTTGCTTTCTCTGATGATCAGTAATGTTGAGCACCTTTTCGTATACCTGTTTGCCATTTGTACGTCTTCTTTTGAGAAGCATGTTGTTTCCAAGTAGAGAAAATCACTGTTGCTGCCAACCAGGTAGCCGTGCAATAATTTGTTTACTTGCTGTCAACATTTTCCCCACCACAGTTTATCTCATACAGAATTCTCAAGCCCAGCCAACTTTAAGATTTCATTTTTTAACACAGAATGATTATGTTATATTGGATAAGAAAGGCCGTAGAGAGATAAAAATCTCCTAACCTTGTCTTTCTGTCTTTTCTAGACATAATACATTGATTTTTTTACTCTGATTCTGTCCATTTAATTTTTGTTACATGTTTCTCAACCATGGTCTTTCCTTGTTACTTTCAGGCATAGAACTTCCTAAATGTTTAGTCTCAGAGCAAGAACACTCACGCTTTTCATGTTCTTTGGCACTAGCAGCTGTAACACATTGAATTTCTGGCAGTGGAATTTCTGCTCACAGGATCACCTCACACCATGGCCCTGAATGAAAAAAAAGCATTGCTTCTGAGCATATACACCTCAGCAAGGATCCTCAACAACTTGTGTTCTGTGTAGACCTAGCATCTTTCATATCTATGTATGTTGGGAATTATCTGTCAATGTGTCACCTTTAGGTTCTTTATTTTTCTACATCTGTCTTCTCTGGTCATAAATGCTGATTATAAGTTAAGCAGCAGTATGCACACTACATCTTATGCACTCATGGTTGGATTTACTAGGGCAGGGGTGTGAATCAGTGAGATGGATCATTGACCTTTATCTATAGGAGGCTCTTTTAAACCCTACTGTGTATATCTCTGTTTTTTTTTTTTTTTTTTTCCCGATAAACTGTTACCAGTATAATTTTTTTTTGAGACAGGGTCTCTGTTGCCCAGACTGGATTACAGTGGTGTGATCACAGCTCACTGCAGCCTCTACCTCCTGGGTTCAAGCAATCCTCCCATTGCAGCCTCCTGAGTAGATGGGACTACAGGCATACACCACCATGCCCAGCTAAATTTTGTATTTTTTGTAGAGATGGGGTTTTGCCATGTTGCCCGGGCTACCAATGTAATTTGTTTTCTCCTTGAACTCATACAAGACCCACTCTTTTAGCCAAAGTTGTTAAGAATTATTAGGCAGATTAAAAAAAAAAACCCAAAACAAATGTAGTCTGATGGTGAAGTATCACAATAAAGACAATTTGTAAAAACTGTGAAATCATGTTAGATCTGTCTTAGTATAAAGTTCTAATTTTCTATAAAAAAAAACTTCTTAGAAGTCCTGAGCTTAGCCACTGGAACTGGTCACAAGACCTGATTTGGGAATAGGTAACCTGTTGTATGAATTTAGTTAGTAAAATTATAGAAATTCAGACATCATTTGATCACAGGGAAGTGTATTTCTCCCCAGCTATAAACCAGTGTCAACTGTCTGAAATTTATTGATCTGAAGGCTTGTCCTCATTTGTTGCCAGTAGCTCTCCCTCATACAGAACAAATGACTCACATGCGCAAGCTAAATACAGCACTCTGTAAAGATTTTTTGCTTCTAGAACTGCTCAGAGTCAGCTCTGAATAGTGGGCACTGATTCTTGCCAACTGGTTTACCCTTATTAACTCTAGGGGTAGGGCCCTGTCAGACCACACAAAGATGTAGATATTCTCTCTTTTTCTTTCTTTCTTCTTCTTTTTCTTTTCTTTCAAAAAACTGCCCTTTTCAGACATTCCATCTGAAATCTGTTAAGAATAACATAAGACTAGTCACAGATTTATTGATTTTTCCTGGGCATTTGACTATGTGAAGTGGAACCAGCTATGACCTAAGCTTAGTGAGCTCAGTAAACACCCTCTCTTTGCTCCAAGGTCTATATAACTTCTGTCTTAGTACACATTCCAAGCAGTCAGTAGGAATGGTCTTGTGATAGATCAGATGATTTTCAGTCAGGATAAGTCAGGTTGTTTTGCTTTTCTTTTTATTTAAAAAAATTATTTTTTCACCCTTTAAAATCTTGATGATCATATTCCGCTTCTCGATGGAATGTGTACCTGACCTTTTGATACACTTTGCAATAGTGCTGATTGTTTGGCTTTCTGAGCAGATTCCTTATTATCTAGGAATAATATCTTCTGCTATCTAATTATTTTCCCAAAGAACAATTTAATGTTTATTGCTCTAATATCAGAATCCTCTATTCTGCCAGACAAGTTGCAGCATTTAATTTGTTTTTTTCTAAAACACCTATGAAACAGATAAATTACCCATTTTATTTCATTTCCTGTAAGTTATTTTCTTAAAACAGGTATCTTATGGGTACCTATTGGAAACTTTAAAAAATGGCTAATGTAAAATTCATTTTGAAATATTATTGTGGCTTCTTTTTGTGGCAGTCCTGCTCAAAATTTTCTACCCAACTATCTCAGGAAGGAAGAAGCATGAATATTTATCTGCTAAAGCCCTTGGGGTGGGCACCTAACTTCAAAGACATTTCTAATTTTTTAAGCTGGTATTATCAAATTCATGTGACATTAGCACCCAGTGTATAATAAAGCTGTGGTTATTTTAACATAAAATGCTTTAAATTATGTAGCATCAAGTAGTAAACTAGAGGATATGAGATTTACTGTATTTTTTCTTTGTCATTATGCCTCTTTTCACATGGTGCATGTACTCTTGGGTATCCGTCTTCCAATTTGAGAAGTATAAATCAGTTTTTCAGTTGCTTAAATGACTCTCTGTTTGATTCCAGAAGTGTTTTCAGAGGAAAATTTTGATATTCCCTCAGCTCACCTTCAAGAGGGCTGTGAAATAAAAACTTTGGGGAGTTGCCTGGATTGGATTCCTTAGCAAGCTGACCCCGCTACTCATTTGATTGTGAGAATGTGCATTTCTTTTAATTAGAAATAGAGAATTTCTGCACTTCAGGTTCTAGCTAGACAATATGTTATCTGAATCAAACACTTACTAAATGCCCGTGAGTTAGACAGCATGCTGACAGGCACTAAGGATAAACAGCTAGTTCTATATCTGATGTGATACTATTATTTTGAATTGCTATATGCTTCATTAGTGTTTTTGGATGAAATTTAGTAAGATATAGACAGGGCAGATTTATTTCTGTGAGAGAGGATTGCAAAATATAACAGTTCCCATTCTTGAAGTAACTAGAGAAAAATTTTTTAGTGCTTTTTAAAATAAGGCTTATATGATGGTGTATTTCCTGCTACATCTCTGCCGTCAATTTCAACCAAACTGGTAGAAGTTTTGATTGAGAAGTAGCTGTAAGTTGACTTTCAGTGTTTTTACAGCTTAGCCTTTTCCTTAGAAGTCACTTCTAGAACCAGATTCACCTGATTTAACAAAATGTGTTTGAGGTTGAATCATTACAGGTTTTATTCTGTCTGAATATTTTTTTCTTTTCTTTTTTTTTTTTGTAGTATTTCATATAACTGGAGCTCCTGTTTAGGCAGTTGATTCCACAGTTTTGACTATCAGGAAAGTAGCCCAGTTGTAATGTGGGTGCTACAGCCTCAGCTTCTTAAGTTTGGTTTGGAGCATCCTTTCAACGTTCTTTCTCCAGCTCTTAATAATTACCTGCTCCACTTCTTTAATGACTATTTAGTGGTAAGGTAAATAGGAATCTTATCTTAAGATGAATTCATCTCAAAGTGATTTGGAGCCAAAAAGCAGAGTCTGACATTTCTGGCTGTGGATTTGGTTTCCTCCAACTCACTCTCTTGTCTCTTTTTTTTCTTTTGAGACAGTCTCACCCTGTTTGCCCAGGTCTGATAACAGCTCACTGAAGTCTTGACTTCCCTGGGCTCAGTGATTCTCCCACTTCAGCCCCCCAAGTATCTGGGACTACAGGGGTACACCATCATGCCCAGTTAATTTTTTTATAGTTTTCTTTTTTGGGGGGGGAGCGGGGTAGATACCAGGTTCGCTATGTTGCCCAGGCTGATATTTGCCCACCTCGGCTGTCCAGAGTGCTGGGATTATAGGCATGAGCCACCGTGCCTGGCTGGGTTCCCCCAACTCTCAAGGGGTGCTGAGTTCACTGATTATGGGAATGCCAGAATAGAATTCTGAGAATGCATTTGTGTTTTTCCTTCTTATCAGACTAATTTTAATAATATAACAGATTTAGTTTTTAGTTTTCTTTGATTCTTTGTCCAAAACTTAAATATATTTATGCTTTAATCACTCATAAACTTGGACCTCAAGTTAAAATTTAATATCCTTAGTTCCTGAGAATTTTGTAAGAATTTTGAATTAGAAGTACAGTTTTGTTTAGTTTTCCTTAAAATAGGAAAATCATTAAGTTGTTTAAAAATAGTGGCACCAGACTGAACTAAACAGGAGCACCAGAAAGTTCTGCTTTAGAAACTGCTGGAGAAGTGAATCCCTAGGGTAGTCCCTGGATGTGATGGTCCAGTCTGTAAGGTCATCTTGGAAATAGATTTAGTTCTAAGTTTAGGACCAGAAAAGACTACTTCCTTCCTCCAGGCTTTTCACATTTATCCCTAAAGCTGTATTGAGTGAGGGCAGATATATTTTTCAGTTCCACAACTGCTGGCGCACCACAACTTGTAAGGATCTGTAATCTTAGTGCTCATATAATGCCTTACAAATAATAAGTTTTCAGTAAATATTTGTTGGGGGAGAATGAGTAGATGAATTTGCATTGTAAGAACTCTAAACTGAGCTCTGGGTTATAAATAATACTATTTATATAAGTGGAAATAAGCTTTTTTTAATTCATAGATTATAACCAGAAAACTACACTTAAAAATAAATTCCTGAAGTGAAAGTAAAAATTAATATTTTCTTCTCATGAAGTAAGTGTGGTGATATTTTATCCATTTACAAGTTATTCAAATATTTAGAGATGCTCACTCCAGTAAATAACTACTTCCGTGGAGGGTGTTTTAGTCAGTCTGGGCTCCTTTAACAAAGTATCATAGATTGGTGGCTTCTAAACAACAGAAATGTATTTCTCAGAGTTCTGGAGGCTGGGAAGTCCAAGATCAAGGCGTTGGCAAAGAGGCAGTCTGGTGAGGGCCTTCTTTCTGTTCATAAATGGTGAAAGAAAGCCGTGCTTTCTCCCAGCTCCCCACATGTTGGTTTACTTTATTCCATTCATGTGTACTTCACCTTCAATATCAAATTACCTCCCAAAGGTCTCCTAATACCATCACTATGAGGGTTAGGATTTCAATTCATGAATTTTGAGGGAACACAAATACTCAGTGTAGAGAAAACACCTGAAGTCCAAAAATGTATATTAAGAAAAAGTCAGGCTGGGTGCAGTGGCTCATGCCTGTAATCCCAGTTTGTGGGTGGCCAATGTGGGAAGATTGCTTGAGGCCATGAGTTCTCGACCATCCTGGGAACACAGTGAGACCCCATCTCTACAAACAAAACAAAACAAAACAAACGGCCAGGCATGGTGGCTCACGCCTGTAATTCTAGTACTTTGGGAAGCCTAGGTGGGCAGATCACCTGCGGTCAGAAGTTTAAGACCAGCCTGGCCAACATGGTGAAACCCTGTCTCTACTAAAAATACAAGAATTAGCCAGGCATGGTGGTGGGTACCTGTAATCCCAGCTACTTGGGGGGCTGAGGCAGTAGAATCACTTGAGCCCAGGGGAAGTGAGCTGAGATCGCGTCACTGCACTCTGGTCTGGGTGACAAGAGCGAGACTCTATCTTAAAAAAAAAAAAAAAGCCAGGCATGGTGGTGCATACCTGTAGTCCCACCTACATGGAAGACTGAGGCAAGAGAATTGCTTGAGCCCAGGAGTTCAAGGCTACAGTGAGCTATGATCATGGCACTACATTCCACCATGGGCAACAGAGGGAGACCTTGCCTCTTAAGAAAAAGAAAAAGTCATACAAGTATAATTCACACTTGGATCTCTATAGCCATTTGGTTAATATTCCAGTTGTGTATTAGACATTTAGTAAACATGTTCTGTATTCTCGTAGAGAAAAATGTGTGAGGAGGAATGGAATCTATGATACCTATTAAGGAATGAACTGTATCATTTCCTCTCTAACTGTAGGGCTTAGAGCCCTAAAACCTCATGTAAAGATAAGTTTGTGGCTGAGAAACTTAAAATTTTAAGGGGAAACTAGGCTAGGGGACCTTAAATGGAAGGTATGTGACAGTTTTTGCCTTTGCTAAAAGAAAACAATCTATGTGACATTTTACATATCTTAATTAGTAATACTGGAAACTGTCCTGCTCAACTTCATTTACCATCTGTTTTTTGCTAGAGACTCTCAGTGCTCACTCTTAAATGCTTGTAAGTCTGTGCTGCTTTGTGAAGACGAGAGATGTATGAAGTAGTATTTTTCTGAACCTTCCCCTCTATTTAAACATTCCGTGTCTGTGCTTTTTGGATCCAGAGTTGACCTTATGGGTCTTGCCTATAAGGTCCTATATTTCATAGTGAAGTATGATTAGAAGGCTGATTAGGATGATTAACAGAACAACAGGGTATTTACCTATGTTTGCCTCCTATCTGTTTGTCAGTTCCCCTTCACTCTATTCAGGTTTCTGCAGCTGTGGGTCCTCCCATCGTTATTTCATGACAAGACCTTTACCCACGTCTCTGACTGTCTTGCCCTCTGAGGATGCCTGGGTGTATTTGCTTTCTTCCATCTCCCTTTATCTTTCTTAATAATTCACTGCGACCATTTCTGCCATCAGCTGTACTTCCCTTTTCTGTTTCTGACCTCTTTTGTCTTCTTATGAATTTTCCAAATAAGAGTAGCTCATGATTTGTAAAATGTAGAACTGAAATTCATATTGAAATTCAGACAGAGAAGGTATACAGAAATATATTCACATATAGTTGGATTTAATGTAAGGGATGTCAAGGTAGGGAAGTGATTACTATATAGATGTTTTCTATTATGTTTGTGATTGAAAAGTAGATTTTATATGATAGTCATAGCTTGTCTTTAAAAGTTTGGTATGTGATAATATCAGTACAGTAAAAGGCTATTTCACATTTTAAAACTAAATCTTTATTAAATAATTATTTCACAAGTTAGTAATGTAATTATTGATATTCTTCTTCAGGGACTAGAGTTCCTATGCTTCCTAAACAGACTTTTAAGGAAAGATAAGACTATATTCAGTGCAGTTTTAATGTTACATATTATATCTTATTTTTTAAATTGGTATTTTATGAAGGAGTCTATGGAATATAATAGGAAAATTCTGGTTTGGTAGGCAGGAAACCTGGCTTTCAAGTACACTCAAATAGCTTTTATATAAAATTCAGACGTTCTTTTTCTCTAACACTTGAAGTAGCTATTTTCCTTTTCATTTCATTTTCTGTATTTTTCCTGATACTTTAAAACATTTTTTTATTTTCAAATGAACAGCCCTCAAAGATGAAAATAAAGAGCAAAAGTTTCTTCATGTCTTAAATACTTTTGTATATATTAAGTGACTTTCTTTAAATTGAATCTTACTTTTCCAGTGACATCTATTATAATATCTGAAATGTGTTCCTGTGAGTAAAATTTGACAAGCCGCCCTACCTGACTGTCAATGGCCTGGTTATTTATTTATTTATTTGTTTATTTTGGTTTGCCTTTTGTAAAAAATGCTTAGAGACAAGTCAACTAGTTTGTTTCTTGATGTCTCCAATCCTGTTGTCGTGTAAACTTATAATGTATTTCTTGAAGCCATGTGAGCAGCCTTAGCCTAATATCAGGAGAATGCCATCAGCTAGTCTTCTAGTTAGTACTACACTGAATTTACTGCCTGCTTTTTAGAATTTCCTTGCCAAACCTTCGCAGAATGACTTGTCATATAACTGAATACAGCTGTAGTTTATTTTATTTGCCAAAAATAATTACTGGTGCCCACTAAAATGGTGATTAAAATCCACTTGATGTTTGTACTTTTTTTGCTAAGATTTTGAAAATGTGCTTAAAATGAGGCTTCTATAATAAAATAATGTAGATTCCTGAATTATGAAATTCGTGTTTCTCATTTAAGGTTGCAGTTTAAACTGATCTTTTATCAAAATTTAGACTAAAGAAGAGATTTTCCGTCTAATTTATTTACCTATAGAATTTTAACTTTTAGTATGAAGTACCATTTTGCGAGTGCTCTAATTTTTATTTATTAAATAAAAAGAAAACTAAATTTTATTCATTGTGTGGATATAGCAAGTACACATAATTTTATAAACATCTTTTTGTAACCTATATTGAATCCCAGAGGTCCTGACTCAGGTTTCAAAAAAGCTCAAAATAGAGACACTTACAGAACAGGTGCTAACAACAATTTGTCCTAATCAGTTCAGGCCCAAAGTTCAGTTCCTTCTTCTTTGGCCAACAGGATGTTTTAATTATGAAATGTAGACATCTCAGCACTTTGGGAGGCCGAGACTGGCAGATCATTTGAACCCAGGGGTTTGAGATCAGCCTGGGCAACATGGCAAAACCCCGTTTCTACAAATAATACAAAAATTAGCCAGGTAATGGGGTGGTGTGCCCCTGTAGTCCCAGCTATTTGGGAGGCTGAGGTGGGAGGACTACTTGAGCCTGGGAGGTTGAGGTTGCAGTGAGCCATGACTGTGTCACTGCAGTGAAGCCGGGGAGACAGATAACCTATTTCTTAACAAAGAAAAGAAAGAAAGAAGGAAGGAAGGGAAGGAAGGAAGGAAAGAAAAGAAAAGAAATAAACATAGACATACCTTAGAGCAACAGTTCTCAAGGAGATACTTTCATGGGATCCCAGACATCTTCCTTTTCCAACTATCTGTGTGTGAGGCTGCGTTTTCTTTAATGTATTTCAACTAAACACATCACAATAGCCTGAATGCAGAAGAGAAAGGCCAACTGTTTTCTGTTGAGCTAGAAATTAAGGATATTTGTAAAATATAAAGCTACTCTTTTCACTACCTTTTTTTTTTTTTGGAAAATATAGTCATTTTCATAGAAACATTTATGTATATGTAAAACAGTTAAAATAAATTAATAAATATATTTAACATTTCTTTTGAAGTTTTGATTTCTAATATGAAAAATATTAACAGATATAACTGACGTAAGAGCCCTTTGGGTCCTGAGTAATTTTTGAGAGCATAAAGAGGTCTTGGAGGTCACAGAGTTTAACAATTGCTGCCTTAAAGAATTACTTCTGGGCCAGGCGCAGTAGCTCATGCCTGTAATCCCAGCACTTTGGGAGGCCAAGGTGGGTGGATCACAAAGTCAGGAGTTCAAGACCAACCTGGCCAATATGGTGAAACCCCTNTTTTTTTTTTTTGGAAAATATAGTCATTTTTCATAGAAACATTTATGTAAATATGTAAAACAGTTAAAATAAATTAATAAATATATTTAACATTTCTTTTGAAGTTTTGATTTCTAATATGAAAAATATTAACAGATATAACTGACGTAAGAGCCCTTTGGGTCCTGAGTAATTTTGAGAGCATAAAGAGGTCTTGGAGGTCACAGAGTTTAACAATTGCTGCCTTAAAGAATTACTTCTGGGCCAGGCGCAGTAGCTCATGCCTGTAATCCCAGCACTTTGGGAGGCCAAGGTGGGTGGATCACAAAGTCAGGAGTTCAAGACCAACCTGGCCAATATGGTGAAACCCCTTCTCTACTAAAAATACAAAATATATATATATATATTAGCTGGGCGTGGTGGTGCATGTCTGTAGTCCCAGCTACTCAGGAGGCTGAGGTAGGAGAATCACTTGAACCCAGGGGGCGGAGGTTGCAGTGAGCTGAGATCACCCCACTGTACTCCAGCCTGGGCGACAGAGCGAGACTCCATCTCAAAAAAAAAAAGAATTGCTTCTGTACTTAAATGCCAGTTTAACTTACAGATTGTCTTTAATCACAAAAGGGTCATCAATTGAAAAAAAATCATGTGTTTTATTTGGGTAAAGTAAAAGAGGCCTAGAAGATGGGCAGATTCTAAACAGTGTTCATCATCTGAACGAAAAGAAGATTCTGGATAAACTCAGCATGCAGTTACAGATACTGAAGAGGAAGGGCGCTGACTGCGAACCATGGTGCTTCTTGGCATCTGTAACACAGGACTACTGACGTCACTCTTTCTGACATTGTTATTATTCTGAATTGAAGGGAGCTCCTGTTCTCACATGTTGTAAACTAGTCTTTGTTTTTGAACTTTTTATGCAATGATGAGAAGAGATCTCAACTTAGAAATCTTGTTGAGCTGCATGGAATAGGAAGTGGCATATAAACTTACAAGATGATTATAATGAAGTACGTATAGTTAATGCACTGTGATTTAGTTTTGTCATTAAGATACTGTTTTGGAAAAATATCTGACATAAAAAAATAGAATTTTAAAAATGTTTAATCATAATAATCACCTACATTATTACAGTGCTTTACAGTTTAAAAAGTCATTTTACATGTTCTAAAGAATGTAAGCACAATAAAATAACTATGTAGTTTTAAGTTAATATAATTGGTTTGGGTCACTGCTCTCTGTACAGCCTGTACCCAGTGTTTATATTCAGTGTGTTATTATAAAATGCTTAATACATATTGTATGTAATCATCTAGCTCTAAGTACTATGCTTATCTAATCCATTATTTTGATAATCGTATTTCTATTTCTATTATAGGGATGATGAATTAGAGTTCAAGATGAAATAGTTGAACTTATTTATAAACAGAGAACTGAATGTTTTTAGGATTTTTAGGGCAGTGAAACTACTCTTATGATACTATATTGGTAGGTACATGTCATTATAAATTTGTCCAAACTCATAGAATATAAAATTTAAAAAGTGAACCCTAATGTAAAATACGGACTTTGGGTGATAATGATTTGTCAGTGTATGTTCATCATTTGTAATAAACATTACATCCTAGTGGGGAGGTTGTTAATGGGGGAGGGTGTGCATGTGTAGGGACAGGAGTTATATGGGAATTCTCCGTACCTTCTGTTCAATTTTGCTATGAACCTAAAACTGCTCTAAAAAATAACCTCTGCTTTAAAAAGGTACGTGTACTCTGTAATCTTTTATTAGAAATCTTTGTTGCTACTTTTACATGGAAAAATACAGGATGAAGTCATTATTCCCTAGAATAAATTATGGAAGTTACCATTCAAAGTTATAATGCAGTCAGGATGCTACGAAGAAAGTAGATTATCTCAATAGTGTTGTGTGTGTTGACTGATTTGGGGAAGAGAGTAATTAGTGAAAATATGTGAAGTCCATGTTGAGTCAGAGCAAAATGGATAATCACCTTTTGAGAAGAAAAAAATCATCAAAAAGAGTCTAAAAAATTATCTCGGTACAGGTTTTAGGAAAATCTAGAAGAGGTGGAAGTAGTGAGGCTGCTCATGTTATCACCTTAGTCTGGGTTTTCTGGTTAAAGTATGTATGTTTGGAAGAGAGAGGGATAAGTTCAGGAAATACCTACAGAGCATGGGAACTATACTAGGTTCAGCGATTCCAAAACCAAAAATGAAAATTATATAACAATGCTAACAATATATGTAGTATTTCCAGAGTTTCCAAAGCCTCATTTAAATTGTGCCTGAAAATGTTAGACATCATTTTTTAAAATTGGAAAAAATGAGGAATACAAAACTTAAGTAACCCATCCAAAGGCACATACTAGTTGGTAATAAGGAAGATAACTAATATTAACTCATTTACATAAGAACTCTAAGAACTTAATACTATTATTTCTAACTCACAGATGGGAAAACTAAGTGTCGATGAGGTTGACTAACTTGCCTAAGAGTGCGTGGTTAGTAAGTGACAGCTGGGATTTTAAACTAGATTGTCTGAGTCTGTGCTCTTAATCAGTATGTTCTACATCCTATCTGTTGTTTTTGTTATTTTTTGGATAGACCATCTTGACTTACTTAGATTTAAAATAAAATCCATTGCAGCACAAACATTTGTAGGGGTGGCTAAGATCCTAACGGAGGCCCAGGAAGATGACAGCAAACCTTTCCTAATGCCAGACTTATATTCTTGTCTCATTCTTATCTTTGAAGTCAAAACATTTTTAGTCCCTAGAAACAGTAACATGACTGTGTTAGAACACTTATTAATTAGCATTGAGGAGTTGTTTTCTGATTATAAATACATAACTATTGTACTCCCATTCCCTGGTTGGTAGGATTGCTGTTTGTGCACATTATTTGAGGAGATGGAATAAACAGGCAAAATCAGTTTTTACAACCCTATGAACCCTATGTGAATACTGGTCTGTACAACAAAGATTATATTCACTATGGTTGTAAACTCCTTGTCTGCCTACAATATTAATATGGAATGAATGTTATCACCAAGTTATTGTAACTCAGAAGACTTCAGAAAATATCCTCTAGGTATCAGATTAAATTTGTAATTATGGTACTTTCTGCTTGCCTTGAATGACTTTCCTTGGAAGCCAGAAGCCTTGTGTTCTGTTGCTAGCACCATCATCAATGTTACCTTGGGTAAATCATTGAAACATGTTGAACGTATGTTCCATTTGGCAGTGGGAATGCCATATGCTCTCAAATTGCTTCAGTGTGATTTTGTAAAAGTGAAATTGATTTTTAAAATGTGAATATATAAAGTGATTCCATTACTTATTAAGTAGCTTCATAAAGCTAACAAATAATAAAAGAATAAATGATGTTTTGGAATTTAAAAAAGACCTCTTTCATTTTTTGCCATCCAAAATCTGGCTTAATTTTGCCTTAAAGCTATTCTGAGTGTTAATATATAATGCTTTTTAAAAATCGGCCAAGGTATCTTTGGGCATTTATAGTCCTTGTCTGTTCAGAAATGTCATTAACTTGAAATATAAAGATGCTTTCTAAGGAAATTGGTTTGCCTAGCCAGATCTTTTAATGTAGTTATTTTGCTATGTGAGCTGTAAAACCCAAACATTGAGGCTGCTTTCCACAATGCCTTGTTGCCCAGACAGTGATGTCATGTTTTAAGCATGTTTAGTTTGCAAAGGTCCTGCTTTTGATCCTTTAGTTGTCACTTTTTTAATGCAGCTCCTCCTGAATCACAAAGGTACTGAAAGTAATTTGCTTCATTAAGGTCTGTTGCTGACACTGTTGTATTTCATTCGTCATTCTTCTCTTAGCCTCCTTCATTAAGACCTTATTCAAATTTGGATCATGGTTCTACTGCGACATCCATGCCATTATCATCTAAATAGCAATTACATATTCAAAAACAACAGCTTCTCCTTAACTGTCTGTAACTTAACATTTTACATAGATTCAAGTGGGAATTAAGAATAAAATGAATCTTTTCTTTGTGATTTACAACCCTCCCTTTCACCCTTGGTTTACTAGTTAATGTTGAATGAGCTACTTGTAGACGAAGGAAGACAAAATTATTGATTGCCCGGCTTTAGTTTTGTAGAGATATATATATTATAAATTGTTTCTGTATTAAACAGTTACCCAAGTGTTAGTGACCCTTCCTCAATCACCATATATTTATTAGACAGCATATACCATTTTGGATATAAGGGGATCAGGTTTAACATTCTATTAAGAAATTAATAGGATCTTTTACAAAAGCAGCAGTGCTTTATAACTTGAAACATTGAAAGGAAGCCTACAAAAATAAGTCAACATATTTGTACTTTGTAAGACTGACCTCAAAAATAGAAGCAAATTCCATTAAAGTAGTAATATACTTTTCCTACTACTTTGTTTTGGCCATCTTAAAATTACATTTTATAATTAGTAAATAAGCTGATTTGACTGAAATGAGCAACTATGTTTACTAGAGACCTAGCTTTTCAATAGATAGAATGTTGGACATTTTTTGCCCATTAATATGTGGCTTAAAGGGAAGTTATAACAATACACCAAATACATATGTGTATATACAAATATAGACAGTTGTATGTTTTTAAGAAGTTTTTAACCAGCAAGGGGTGTGTGTGTGTGTATGTGTGTGTGTGTGACAGAGAGAGAGAAAGAGAAGGGGAGAGTGAAGGGGAGAGGAAGGGAGAAAGTGTGGGAGGAAAAGAGCAGAGGAGAAGACAGAAGAAAAGAGAGTCCTAACTTAAAAATACCAACTAGCTACTTAATAACATCTTTCATTGTCTTGCATAATAATTTCATACATATTTTGCAAATTTCTGCATGGTTAAGGAATTTTGTAATGGTTAAATAATTTTATTAGTTTGAAATTAACTGTCTTTGTTTTTCTATCTGTATGCTGAGATTTATCTCAATTATATGTGTGAATAATATTATGCATGGAGTTACTTTTAATATGGATTTAAGTGAGAATCTAGACTATAGTCTTTGTAAATATGAACATTAGAAACTTGTTCAATTGTGGGTCCTCATTAATTCAAGTCAGGAAGGCTCACCCTTTGTCCTCACACCATCTCTTAAGAAGATAAGTCCTGTGGATAAGCTGGAGAGGTCAGATGTTGGTGTTCATTTAAAGCATTGCCACCCGAGGAGGGCAGAATGCTGTAAAACAAAGCAGGAGGAACTGTGTGGAGAGAAGGTGAATGACTGGGGGCCTTGAAGTTGAAAGAAAAGTCAGGCGCTGAGCCTGCAAGGGCAAAACGAGGTTTGTGGGATAAGAATGGTTTGTCAGAAGTCATCTGTTTGCTCAGAAGTCATCTTTCCCGAACAAGGGTCTGTTTGATATGTTCCTGTATTACAGTTTATAATACTGTTTTTCTACCTGCTGGGGGTAAGATCTTTAAAGTGACATCTTACCAGGTATTATTCTTAGCTCTTGCTTATGCAAATCTCAATTAGAAAATAACTTTTACAGTTTTTTTTTTTTTTTTTTTTAATAATGATAAGGTATTCAGAATGACAGTGTGGTGAACACCTGTTTACCCACCAATTGGTTTAAGAAATAGAATTTATTGTTAACCTTGAAGTTCTCTAGTCTCCCCCTTACTCCTACCTCAGAGGTAAATTCCACTCTTTAAATTCTGTGTTTTTTCAGTCTCTTTTTAGATAGTGTTAACATATTTTTTATATATCTAGTTTTGTATGTTTTACAACCATATATAAATGGAGTCATTCACAATGTATGTACAATATATTCTTCAGCAGTTTGCCTCTCACTCAGTGTAATGTATCTGGTCTCATCTATATTGCTCCATGTATCTTTAGTTCTTTCATTTTTGTTTGACAATTCCATTGATGAATATACCACAATTTATATATCTGTTCTGATGATGAACATTTGGGGTTTTGTTTTGTTTTCCTAAAAACAGTGCTGTTATTGAACATTAGTAGGCAGGAAAAAAAAAAAAAAACACCTTGATCTGTGTCTTACACTTTATGCAAAAATTGCCCAAAATGAAAGGACTAGTCCCTAGAAAAAATACTCGCAAAACTCAACAGTAAAAAAAACAAAAAAGAAAAAAATATAAAACAAAACCAAATTAGAAAATGGGCAAAAGACATGAAGAGACATTTCACTGGAAAGGATATACATATGGCAAATAAGCACGTGAATAAGTGTCATTAGCCACAATGCAAATTAAAGCCATATGAGGGGGTCTCTACAAACCTGTATCAGGGTAGCTAAAATAAATAGTAATAGCACCAAATGCTGGTAAGGAGGAAGAGAATCTGGATCACTTATTGATGATAGCAATGTAAAATGGTACAGTTACTCTGGAAAATACTTTGGCAGTTTCTGAAAAGCTGAATATGCAGTAACTGTATGACTCAGCAATTGCACTTTGGGCATTTATCCTAGAGAAATTGAAGACGTATGTGTGCATAAAAACTGAGTGTTTATAGCAGTTTTATTCATAATAGCCCCAAACCGGATACACACTAAATATCCTTCAACACGTGAATGGTTAAATCAGCTATGGTGTATCTATATCATGGAATAATACTCAGCAAGAAGGAACAAACTATTGATATATACAACGACCTGGATGAATCTCTAGAGAATTATGCTGAGTGAAAAAAGCCAATCCCTAAAGGTAATGTACTGTATGACTTCATTTATGTAACATTCTTGAAATAACAAAAGTATACGCAAAAAATAGAGAAATTAGTGGTTGCCAGTGGTTAAGGATGGGGTGAAAGAGGGAAGTGTGTGTGGCTATAGAAGGATAACACTGGGGATTCTGGTGGTTATGGAGATGTTCTTTATCTGGTGTGTGTTAATGTCAATATCCTGGTTGTGGTATTGAACTATAGTTTTGCAAGATGTTGCCATTGTGGTAAACTGGGTAGAAGCTACATGGGATATTTCCATATAATTTCTCCAACCTGCATGTGAATTTAGAGTTATGTCAAAAAGTTCAATTAAAAGACAAAATGATGCTGTTACAAACATCCTTGTACATGTCTCCTGGTGCACATATGTGAGCTTTCCTCTAGATTTTATTTCCAGGAGGAATTACAGGCTATGCACATGTTAACTTTAGTAAATAATGGCAAAATTTTTTCCCAAGTGGTATATGAAAATTCTACTTATACTATATCCTTTTAACATGTAATATTGTGAGATTTAAATTTTATCAGTCTGTTGATTATAAAATGGTATCTTGTGTTTTAGTTTACATTTTCTTGTTTATAATGGAATTGGACATTTTTATTTATGTTATGTTTAATAGTCATATGTGGTTTTTTTCTTGGTAAAATCACTATTTATCTCTTTTCTGTATTGTGTTGTCTATCATTTAAAATACTGATTCTAAGAGGATCAGTTATGAATTTTGCTGCATTTTACAGTAATCTAGTTGACTTATGTTTCTTTTTTTAATTATATTTGTTAATGAAGAGACATTTTGATGTGACAGTTTTAAAATATATAAAACTTTTCCTTAACTTTTATATTTCAGTCTGATTTTAAAAGTTCCTTCTTGGAGATCAGAAAGTTATCTTCCTATAGCATCTTCTTAAAGCTCTATGGTTAACTTTGGTTATAGTGTGGTATAGTGATCTGATTTTAATTTTTTTTTGTAGGGATAACCTATTTTCTTAGGACTATTTTGGATTAATTCGTCTTCTTTTCTTCACGCATCTTCCAAGCTCACTCTTACATATATAGTATCTTTGGTTCTCCTACTTTATCAGGCTATTTTTCTCTCTCTGAGCCAATGTCATAAAGCTCATTATATTACTATCCTTTAAAACCATCTCAACCTTCCTTTGTTCTCTGCTTTTCTATATAATGAAGCATCAGTTCATCTTATGCTAAATAAATAAAAAATGAATAATAAATGGATAATCACTCAAACCCACCCACTCTGATATGATTTTTGTTGAAGTTTTATTGAACATATAGATTAATTTGGGGAGAATTGCTATATTTACGATATTTAGTCGTCTTCAGAAATATATTTCTGTCCATTTACTTAGGTTTCCTTAATACATTTTGTAAAATTGCTATACATTTTCATAAAATCACATTTCTCCTTTTGTCAGATTTATTCTTAGAGTGCTTTTTTGTTTATTATTATACTAAATATTTTTAAAATTGTATTTTCTGTTTGTTGCCAGCATAGAAACATGTAGTTGATATTTGTAGCAACTATCTTGATAATCAAGTATTTACTTCTCATAATTCATCTTTAGATTCTTTTGAATTTTCTGAGTAGATAATTATAACCTCTGTGAATAGTGAGTTTTGATCCATTCAAATTCTTATGGCTTTCATTTTATCTTTTGGTCTTATTGCATAGTCTAGGACCTCTAGTATGTTGAAGAGAAATGTCAAAGAAAACATCTTTTTCCCACTTTTGATTGTAAAAAGAATGCTTATAACATTTGCAATTAACTACTAAATACAGTACATATTGTTTTTTGGGTTACTCCTGGTTGGCTAAAGGCTTATTGAAAAAACATAATAGGCATTGAGTGTTATTAGAATTAGTGTAAGATTTGATTTTAATAGAATTCACCTGTAAAAATTATCTGGGCCTGGTGTTTCTTTAGTGGGTAGCTTTTATGTACTGAATGAATTTGTTGATAATTGTAGACTAGCCTATTGTGTCAATTTGGTAAGATATTTTTCTAGGTGATGTGTGCTCATTTAAAAAATATTCTAGGGCCGGGCACGGTGGCTTATGCCTGTAATCCCAGCACACTGGGAGGCTGAGGCGGGCAGATCACGAGGTCAGGAGATTGAGACCGGCCTGGCCAACATGGTGAAACCCCGTTTCTACTAAAAATACAAAAGAAATTAGCCGGGCATGGTGGCATGCGCCTGTAGTCCCAGCTACTCAGGAGGCTGAGGCAGGAGAATCGCTTGAACCCAGGAGGTGGAGGTTGCAGTGAGCTGAGATCACAACACTGCACTCCAGCCTGGGCGACAGAGTAAAACTCTGTCTCCAAAAAAAAAAAATTAAATTAAAAAATCTAAATTTATAGATAGAGTTTTTTTTTTAATGATATCTTCTTACCATTTTTTAATCTCTGGGATTTTCATTATGTTCTGCTCCTCCCCCCATGGCAATGTTGTTTATTTATTGCTTTACTATTTATTTTCTTAGGGTTTTCAAAAGACCAGTTTTAGGATGTATTGTTCCTCTGTGGCATTTTATTTTCTGTTTCATCATTTCTTGCTCTTACCTTAATTATTTCCTTTTTCATTTTCTTTGAAGTTTATTTTGTTAGTTTCATTTTGACTTTTTAAGTTGGTTGCTTGTCCTTGGATCATCATTTTAAGCTTTTAAAATTCTAATATGTTCATTAAGAATGTCCTGTATTTCCCTTCAAATGCTATTTAGCAGCTTCCAAATTTTAATTTGTATTATTTCCATTCGTTTGTCATTTTACACATTTTTCTCTTTTTAAAAACTTAAAAAAATTTTTTCAGAGATAGGCTCTCACTCCGTCGCCCAGGCTGGAGTGCAGTGGTGTGACCACAGACAGCTCACTGCAGCCTCGACCTCCTAGTCTCAAGTGATCTTCCTGCCTTGGCTTCCTGAGTAGCTGGGACTACAGGCATGTGCCACCACACCTGCCCCACGTGGTTTTCATTGTCAATACTTCTTTGCTGAGTTATTTTTAAATGTTTTAAGATTTCAAAAAATTGAGTTTTTTTGTGTTATCTTTTGGTGAAGATTTTAATTTAATGCGCTGTGGTCAGAGAGGGTGGTACAAATGATAGAAATTCCTGAAATGTGTTGAGACTTGATTCATGACCTTTTCTCAAAGAAAAGCATATCAATCTTAACTGAACTCCACTTATGTGACTTTGCATATTGACCAGCATTTCCAACTTTTCCATAAATCCTTGGCTGTTGACAGCATCTAGTTTATTCTCTGACCAGCAGACTTTCTTTGGCTGCTCCAGCAGAGTGCTGTTGAAGTGTCAAGCTGTTTGCTGCTAAATGTATGTCCTTGTTTATTATAATTGCATGATTTAATTAAAATATGAATTAAGAGGTAGTACTTAGCCATGAATAAAGATGGAGTACTTATATCTACGAAACTTTGTTAAATGCTTTAGAAATAATCTATATAGTTTAATTGCTAAAATAAAAAAGGAGCTGTCAATTTAGGTGTGGGTGAGTTGCCTTACGATCTAGGAATCAGTGGTAGATTGATTTATAAATATCTTTAAATTCTCATTTGCTTAAAAACAGTTGGAGATTGTGTACAATGTATTGTATGTTGCACTTACATAAGAAAGGCTTAGAACTCTGTCAGATGTCCCTAACTGCAAATAAAGGCCTCAGCTGGAAACCTTCCTGTGGGAAGGTTAAAGCAAGTAACAGGTTGGAAGCTGGGAGAAAGTCAAGATTTAGGGTGTTGGGCACTTGTGTAGAGTAATTGTTTATTTCCTCGTGAACTGGTTGTTCAAAAATTTTACTTTTTTTTTTTTTAGTTGATAGCAACACTTGCAGATATTTTTCTAGGTGATTGCTCATTTAAAAAATATTCTAGGGCCGGGCACGGTGTTATGGATATTATGGATACCATGTAGCTGAACTAGTTCTTCAAAATGATAACCTGCAAAAGCAGAACAGGGGCACTAGAATTAAAACAAACAAACAAACAAACAAAAAACTCTACAGAGGAATTACAGTTGCATAGGCAGCAATTAAACTAGAACTAACAAACTGCAGTTTTCTGTTGTAGGCAAATTTACAAATCTTAGAACTTAAAAAAATACATGTTTTTTGTTTTTTAGTGTTTTACGAGATGGACTCTGAATTATAGACTATCTCACCATTAATATGTACCTTCAGTGTACCTTCAGCATAGAAACAGTTAAAGAAAATAAACTTACCTGAAATGATTGTACTCCCTGTGCACTGTCTTCACATCCTTTTTCTGAGGACCTGAGACAAAGTGAACTACAAGTAGGATAAGAACTGAAATGTTTTCACCAGATTTATGAATGAAATTTCATCAGTGATCTTGGTGAAGAGTAGTAGCAGAACAGTTGACCTTAGACCTTATAGCTAGATGTTAGAATAGCTAACTTAATGAATTTTTTCCTAAATCTGAAACTCAAAGCTATTGACAACCAAAGCTAGTTCCCTGATAAGTAACTTAGGGAAGTGCACTCTTATTTCAATAATTAATGCTTCCATGAAATTATATAAACATTCATGCATTCAGACAATATCTGAATATTTCTGTGTGCTAGGTGCTATGCTGGGTGTTGGGTATGCAATGATGAGCAATACAAAGAAGAGCTCTGTTTTCATTCAAATGAGGATAGAGTTTTTCAATAGCAAGTATTTTTAAAAATGAAAATAAAGATCTACAAATTTCCGGAAAAAATATGACCTAAAAGTCATAGTTTTACCATTGAATGTAATATCCTTCCTCTAACCCATAAATCAGAGTATGTAAAGAGGAGATGCAAAAGATGTAAAGAAGAGTTCTGAGTTTTAATTTGAGAAAAGAAGTATATGACAGTAGTAGCAGTTATATAAGATAGAATAACATCAAACATTTAAAAAATAGTGTAGTGATAGCATAGAGCAAAATTTACATTTAACCATTTACTAAACTTTGGTGAAAACTATCACTTAAAAATATTGTTAATTACAAGGAGATAGTATAAAACATAGTTTGTTGCTGTTGTAAATTTGTTTTTAAGTATCTCAGACAAATGGAAGAATTTTTTAAATTAGAAACTAATATATGTCAGACATGGTTACAGTTAAAACAATTTTTTTTGAAAATGAAATTACGGACGCAGAAAGCAAACAAGCTGGGGCAGAAAAGGATGGATCTAAATATGAAGAGGAGGAGGAGATAAGAGCAATCCAGAGGCAAAAATTACTCATGCCATAGGTAGTTATAGATGCCCTAGAAGTAGTTCTATGTTCTATTAAATAACAGCTTGAATCAGGATTCGATATTATTGCAACATGGGAGGGAACAATGCCAAGTTGTATTTAATTTATTTATCTTATCTTATTTATTTGATTATATGTTTATTTTAATTTTTTGAGATGGAGCTCTTGCTCTGTCGCCCAGGCGGAGTGCAGTGGCCGGATCTCAGCTCACTGCAAGCTCCGCCCTCTGGCGGCTTTCACCGCCATTCTCCCTCGCTCAGCCTGCCTGAGTAGGCTGGGACTCATTACTAGTATTAACCCAAGCAGTGCGGGATGGACTGGGGTCATATGGTTGCACTCTTAGTTACTAAGATTTTCCTTGAGCAGCATATGCATACTGTTTATCCATAATGGTTGAACTAGTTACAGATCCCACTAACAGTGTAAAAGTGTTTCCTATTAATCTCACACATCCTCTTCCAACACCTGTTGTTTCCCTGACTTTTTTTAAGTGATTGCATTCTAACTGGTGTGATGATGTGTATCCATTGATGGTTTTGGATTTTTTGCATTTCTCTGATGGCCAGATGGAATGATGACATTTTTTCATGTGTCTGTTGGCTGTAATGAATGTTCTTCTTTTGAGAAATGTCTGTTCATATCCTTTGCACGCACTTTTTGATGGGTCTGTTTGGGTTTTTTTCTTGTATATTTGTTTGAGTTCTTTGTAGACTTCTGGAATTAGCCCTTTGGTCGGATAAGTAGATTGCAAAAATTTTCTCCCATTCTGTTAGGTGCTTGTTTCACTCTGATGGTAGTTTCTTTTGCCTGTGGCAGAAGTCCTTAGTTTAATGAGATCCCATTTGTCAATTCTCTGGCGTTGTTGTGGGCGCGGCCGTTGCTTTTTGGTGTTTTAGACATGAAGTCCCTCGCCATGCTATGTCTGAATGGTACTACCTAGATTTCTTCTAGCGGTTTTTTAGGTATTAGTTAGGTTAACATTTAGTCTCCTAATCCATACTGAATTAACTTCGGTCATACAGGAGTAAGGAAAGGATCAGTGTTCAGCTTTCTACTTATGGCTAGCCAATTTTCCCAGCACCATTTATCTAAGACTAGGGGAATCCTTTCCCCATTTCTTGTCGTTCTCTCAGGGTTTGTCAAGATCAGATGGCTGTAAGATGTGTGGTATTATTTCTGAGGACTCTGTTCTGTTCCAATTGGGTCCTATATCGCTGTTTTGGTACAGTACCATGCTGTTTTGGTTAGCTGAGCTTGTAAAGTATATTTTGAAGTCAGGTAGCGTGGCAAAATTATATAGCCTGCCAAACCAAAAAAGTCCAGGACCAGAATGGATTCACAGCTGAATTCTACCCAGAGGGGAGCTGCGTACCATGGCCTTCTGAAACTATTCAATCAAGTAGAAAGAAGGGAATTCTCCCTAACGCTCATTTTATGGAGCGCGCCAACATCATGGCCTGAATACCCAAGCCTGGCAAAGAGACACAACAAAAAAGAGAATTTTAGACCAAATATCCCCTGACTGAAACATCAGACTGCAAAATCCTCTATAAAAATGAGCTGGCAAACCAGATTCAGCAGCACATCAAAAAGCTTATCCACCATGTCAAGTGGCTTCATCCCTGGGATGCAAGCTGGTCAACATTCGCAAATCAATCAAACGTAATCCAAGCATATAAACAGAACCAAAACAAGAACCACATTGATATTCAATAGATGGCCCAGAAAAGGCTTTTGACAAAATTCCAACAGCCTTCATGCCTAAAAACGCTCAATAAATTCGGTATGATGGAACCGGTACCTCAAAATATAAGAGCTATTTATGACAAACCACAGTAATATCATACTGAATGGGCAAAACTGGAAATTCTCTTTGAAAACTGCACAAGACAGGATGCCCTTTCTCTCACACTCTAGTCACATAGTTTGGAAGTTCTGGCTAAGGGCAACTGGCCGCGAAACGACAAAGTTAAAGGGTAATTCAGCTTCCGCGAAGAAGAAGAATCAAATGGTCCGTCCGTTTGCAGATGACATGTCTCGCTATATTTCTCACCCCCAGTGTCCACCCCCAAAATCCTTCCCCTTTAGCTTGATATCAAGGGCAACGTTCAGCAAGTCTCAGGGATACAAAAATTAAATGTGCCCAAAATCACAAGCATCTCTTATACACAAGTAACAGACAGACAGAGAGGCCAACTCCATGAAGTGAACTTCCATTCAAACAATTGCTTCAAAGAGAATAAAATACCTAGGAATCCAACCTTACAACGGGTTTAAAGCGACCTCTTCAAGGAGGAACTACAACCACCTGCTCAGTGAAATAAAAGCGCCTAACAAATGGAAAACATACCCATGCTCATGGATAGGAAGAATCAAATTATTTGTGAAAATGGCCTAATACTGGCCCCCAAAGTTATTTTATAAAGATTCCAATGCCATCCCCCATCAAGCTACCAGTGAGTGTCCTTCAACAGAATTGGAAAAAACCTGCTTTTCAGTTTTCCATATGGAACCAAAGGCAAAAGAGAGCCCACATTGCCAAGACAATCCTAAGTCAAAAGGATAAACTTCCACTCTTAAACTCACTCCTCGTGTGCCCTCGTCCTTCAGTTTCTTTGGCCTGAGACAATAACCTCAGGTATTTACCTCAGACAACTCCGCTACTTCAGAAGTATTTACTTTATTAAATGAATGTGATTTATTTGTTTTCAAGTAAAATGTTTAAGGTATGCATATATTTTTTATGATTTGCCACTTTAGCTGTTTTTTTATTAAATGAAGAAATGGTCTCAATCACATTGGCTAACATGGCCTCTACTTATTTAATTCATCTGTTTTCCCCACTTTGAGGCATCAACAGCATGGAGTATTTGGAAAACTACTTGTATTTGTAAAGAGTAAAATGCAGTTTAAATAACAAAGAAGTTAGTTTGTAATTGTATAGTTCAGGAACTCTGGCCTGGATGAGAGCATGAGTTTGAAATTTTGTCCTCAAGATTTTGTTTTTATCTTACCATCACCTTTTATGCTTAAGTTTATGATTGGCCATAATTATCCAATTAACATATTCTATCATGAAAATCTGTTTAGGAAA
Organism: Rhinopithecus bieti; assembly: GCF_001698545.2. NCBI lineage: Eukaryota > Metazoa > Chordata > Mammalia > Primates > Cercopithecidae > Rhinopithecus > Rhinopithecus bieti. The sequence goes on along the minus strand of NW_016811421.1, from coordinate 1,016,291 downwards.
CTTTTCTACTAATTAAACTTGATGTTTAATTATAGTATTAAGAGTTGCAAAATACCATAGATTCTGTTTATCATAGTTGTGTAGCTTTTAGAGTTTAGGGAAATCTAGTTTTTAGAATTGACACAGTGATTTTTAATTTAGCAGTGTGTTGAATAACCTATGATATAGCATTCACTTATTACTTTCACATTTTTGTATAATTATAAATTTTAGATCAGATAATAAAGTAAAACTGGTATTAATTTGGGAAGGAGAAATTGCAGAACTTGAGTGATTTTTCCAAATAATGTGTCAACTATAACTTGAATGTGTTATTTTTATCCCCAAGGGTATTCTGAAAATACTGATGTGAATTTCTTATAGTTTATTTTAAACATAAAACTATTTTGATATTTTTATAATGCCATCGATGATATTGTATGCATAGTGAGGGCATGGGTTGTCTGTTCTTACCACCATATTCCCAGCACTAACGTGGAACAAATGAATAAGAAACAAGGGAGTAAAAAATGCATAATCTAAGTTTCACTATGTGTATCTTCAAAATAATACCTTCAAGTTATTTTGAAGGAAAAAACTATGTATCCGACAAATTGAAACAGATGCTTACAAAATTAAAACGATTGTAAATGTGTGTTGTACTCCTTATTGTTTTTCACATCCAAAAATCTCCTCTTGGAGCCTCTTATCTGAGTAGCTTCTGTGGATCTGATGATGCTAGGATTTTATTTTTTCTTTTAAAGTTCTTCTGATTACATCATCTCTTTGTATAGACATCATTCTTGACAGATGGCATTTATTAAATATGGACAGAAGCAGACAGTTAAAAAGACCTGCCTGAGATAGGCAGGAACCTTTCTTTTTTCTTTCTGACTCTCAGAAGCAATACCAGCATAAGCTTTATTTAACTTCTAGATTAATTTAAAAATAAACCTCTTTAAATGATGATTCAACAGGTATAGGGTGAAGTGGGGGAAATGTATGTGTGTTTTAAAGCTTCCCAAGTGATTTTGACCATCAGTCAAGTTTGGAAACCACTGATTACAATTAATTTCCTTAGAATTTTCTCATATATTTAATTCCAAACAAGAAGAATATTGAAATTTTAAAAAATATGTGAGTATTTTGGAGATGACATAACTTTCCTTTTATTTTGTTAAAAAAAACTTTAAGAACTGTTTTTTGATTTTTTTTTCCCTGCATTTTTATTATCAAGATTTAGTGAAGACTTGAGAGCTAAAAACACCTTTGGAGTAGATTCATAAGATCCAAAAGAGACAATGATGAAATATGATCAGCAAGCTTTAGGAGAGGATCACAAATGTGTGATTTTGAAGTCTCTTCTATTTGAAACCAATCCAGAGTCTTGAATTTGATCCAATATATAGTATGCTACAAATGGAAAGATTAAACTGGAGCAATATAATTAGGGTAAGCCATTGCATCTGCACTTGTATCGCAGCAACCGAATTTGAAACCAGCTGCAAAATGGTGACTAATCTCTCTGGCAAGCCGACATGAGAGTGTAGTACAATAAACCAGCTTCAGCCTCATGAGCACATGTTTCTTCAACTTGCCTCTGAGCAGGTGATGGTGATGATGCAATCTGATTATACTTTTGAATGTATTCTAACCACAGTCAACAGTAGAGTCTCACAAGGGATTTCACAAAAGACTTCAAACCGACTATGTATTTTTCAGATAGTTGAGCTGTAGACAGCTATGGAAACTGGTATTTTTTTTCACCGTAGTGACTATTGTACTTTGCAGTACTTTATAATCTTAAGTTTAGGAGGCTTTAGTTTTCATATGTGAACTGAAGATGAGAAGAATAATGTGGAAAGAAAGTACTTGGCGCTTTTATTCTGAATTGTTCACGACTACTTACACTGATCAATTAAAATAATTAAATTGTCTAGACTAATTCTGTACAAACAAGAGATGGTAAATCAGTGTACGTGTTTAAGTGGTATACTAACCTTTCCATATTTAGAGATGTAGCTCCCTGGCTATTACCTGCCCTGATGAGGTGATATTTAAGTGTCTTGAACATTAAAGGTGTTTAATAAATACTCAGTTTGACTTGGACTTGAGCCTTTATTTTTGAAGGGAATAATAGTTTCTTCTTCCAGTGTACCTCAGAGGGACTTGGTAAGCATGAATAAAGCCATCTGTTTGAAAATATATGTCATCTTTGGAAAAGTGCTACAGAACCTAACATATAATCACAAGTATTATTTCAAATGTGTAGTTCAGAAGTAGAATACTTAGAAATTGCTTGTTAATCTTAATTGTAAATAGCTAAAAAATATATAGCTTGCAATAAAGGACACAAGAACATTAAAATATAAAACTTGCAAACTATACATCTCTGAGAATAAAGGGGGAAATGGGGTGTAAAAACCCTAGGCTGGTGGCACTCAAAGTTGGTGTACAGCAGAATGACTTTGGCTGTTTGTCAGAAGTGAATAAGCCTGGGCCTCATCCCCATCACTTCTGATTTTATAGGTTTGGAGTGGGTCCCAGGCATCTGTGTTTTTCATCATTTCCCTCCTTAACTTACTCTCCCCATCCAAACTTGAGAAACACCCAGACTACTGTAGTATTATGGTACTATAGACTACTGAGTATTAGTATAGTATTATAGTGCTGACTAGTAAGCTTCCTAATTGCCAAACAAAAGAAAAATTTTCGCTGTCATCAAATGAAATAAACTTTTTTCATGGTATTTATAAAAAGACTTTTTGAGGAAAAAAAAGTATCTTCAATAGTGATTTTGTAGAAGAAGCCAATTAGTTTTTTTGTATATTTTTATTTAAACTTTTTTATTAAAAAAAAGGGGGCATTTTACTGAAGAATTAAGAGCCTTCAGTGAAGTCTGAGTGCAGGTGTGCTGCCTTCTAGTAATCCAGACTAGGTGGTTAGTATGAGGTAGGGGTTGAATTCTGTCCCCCCAAAAAGATATATTTAAGGCTTCACCCCCAGTACCTGTGAATGTGACCTGACCATATTTTGAAATAGAGTCTCTTTGCAGATGGAATCAAGTTAAGATGAGGTCATACGGATTGGATTGGGCCCGCCTCCTTCAATGACTGATGTCCTTGTAAGAAGAGGGAAATTTGGACACAGGGAGACACAGGAAATGGCCATGTGAGAGAGGCAGAGATCGAAGTGATGCTACCACAAGCCAAGGGACACCAAGGATTGCAAGAAACCACCAGAGCTAGGAAGAGGCAAGGAATGATTCTCCCCTGGAGACTTCAGAGAGAGCACAGCCCCACTGACACCTTGATTTCAGATTTCTAGTCTCCAAAAATATGAGAGAATAAATTTCTGTCGTGTTAAGCCACCAAGTTTGTACCATTTTGCTATGACAGCTTTAGGAAACTAATATAGTAGGTGAATCTCTTTTTCTGTCATTTGGATTTTTGACCAAAACTAGATAGAAAAAAAAACATAGTGAAGTTTCTTTTCTCACGTATTCCATATGTTTGCAGAGGTTCATGAGCTCTGAACCTGTCATTGTGGTCAAGTTTGAATTCTACTTTAAATGTTAAGGCACCTGCATGAAAACCATGCTGCTGCTGCATAATTGTGAGCCATAGGGGATAGTGCCATTAGGAGCCATTTTTCCTTAAAAAGAAACTCATGCATTTGAATAAGTACTAAATGGTGATGGCAGAGTTATGTTTCAAAAAATATGGAGGAGACTTTTGTCATCAGCAGGAATTGTCACTTTTTAGGATCTACTGGAATGAAAACTCACTTCCACCCCGGGAAAGATCTCTGCAGAGGCAGTGAATCAATCTCTGTGCTGCCTCTTCCTCCTCCTTGATCTTTTTTGTGACTGCTCATGAGGATTTTGCTTCCTGCCCTCTCAGGGATTTTATTGAATTCCCCATCTGTGATGGTTAATACCAAGTGTCAACTTTATTGGATTGAAGGATGCAAAGTATTGATCCTGGATGTGTCTATGAGGGTGTTTCCAAAGGAGACTAACATTTGAGTCAGTGGGTTGTGAAAGGCAGACCCACCCTTAATCTGGATGGGCACCGTCTAATCAGCTGCCTGCTTGGCTAGGATATAAAGCAGGCAGGAACACGTGAAAAGGCTAGACTGGTTTAGCCTCGTAGCCTACATCTTTTCCCATGCTGAATGCTTCCTGTCCTTGAACATCGGACTTGAAGTTCTTGGGCTTTGGGACTTGGACTGGCTTCCTTGCTCCTCAGCTTGCAGGCGGCCTATTGTGGGTCTTGTGATCATGTGAGTTTAATACTCCTTAATAAACTCTCTCTCTTTCTACACACACACACACACACACACACACACACACACACACACACACACACACATATATATATGTCCTGTTAGTTCTGTCCCTCTAGTGAACCCTGAGTAATACAGATTTTGGTACCAGGAGTGGTTCTAGAGGAACAGAATATTAAGGATGGAGTTCTTTCATTGGTTTTGGGAATTCTGGAGTTGGCTGCTTAATATGATTAGACCCAATAATGCTAAGGACTCTTATTTCTAACAGTATGGAGAACACTGATAGTCCTTGGCATGAACTGTTTAGAGAGTTATGCAAAATAAATGCATTTGATGCTCCTGATTTACCGCTTATGTGAGGCAAGGAGTTTGGTGACTCTGTACATAATACCTTTGGCTATATGTGGAGAATTAAGAAACTAATGAAGTTGGTTGGTTGCTCCTAAGTTCACTGGACAAAATGATGAAGGAAAATGATGAATTCAGGGATTCTGACTCCTGGCTTCAGAAGCATATACTGAGCCTTAAATCTCCTAAGACTGCCCTCAGTGAGTGTCTTATCTCCTGTAGAGAAAGAGCTGAAATTGTGGGAAAACAGACACAAGCTCTTATCATGTGAGTGGCTGACCTGTAATGGAAGGTGCATGCACAGCCTCACCAGGTGTCTACTGTTAAAATGAGGGCATTGATTGGAAAAGAATAGGACCCTGCAACTTGGAATGGGGATGTGTGGGAGGACCCTGGTGAAGCGGGGACACTGAGATTGTAAACCCTGATGAATCTTTTTTGCCAGAAGAAACAGCTTCTCCATCCCCAGTATTGGCAACATCCCCTCTCCAACCCATGTTGCCATCAGCCTTTCTACCTTTGTCTGAGGAGATAAACCCTGCACTGCCTGAGGCAATGGTGATGGCCTCCCCTGAGGCAGTTGCCAGGCAAAATCATGTTGATTCTCCTCAGGAGCCACTGCCAACACCCCTGTTTGCTTCTACACCTACAACTAGACTAAAGTCCTGGTGGACCCCTAGAGGTGAGGTTCAGAGTGTGACTCATGAGGAGGTGTGCTACACTTGAGAAGAACTGCTTAAGTTTTCCAAGTTATATAAGCAGAAATCTGGAGAACAGGCATGGGAATTGATATTAAGGGTGTGGGATAATGGTGGAAGGAACATAGAGTTAGATCAGGCCGAATTTATTGGTTTGGGCCCACTAAGTAGGGATTCTGCATTTAATGTTACAGCTCAGGGAGTTAAAAAATGTTCTAATATAGTTTGTTTGTTTGATTAGCTGAAATATGGATTAAAAGATGGCCCACTGTGAGCAAGCTGGAAATGCCTGATCTCCCTTGGTTAATGTAGAGGAAGGGATCCAAAGGCTTAGGGAGATTGGGATGGTGGAGTGGATTAGTCACTTTAGACCTTCCCAGCTGGGAGGGTCCAGAAGATAATACCTTTGACCAGTGCTTTGCAAAATCGATTTGTGAGGGCAGCACCTGTATCTTTCAAGAGCCCTATAATTGCTCTTCTCTGTATGTCAAATCTAGCGGTAGGAACCATAGTCATGCAAATACAAAATTTAAATACGATGGGAATAACTGGATCCTGAGGTGACAGGGGCCAAGTGGTGGCACTCAACCATCAAAGGCAAGGTAGGCATAGCTACTGTAATGGACAGCAGAGGCAAAGCAAAAATCAGAATAGTCTGACTCAAGTAGAGCTCTGGCATTGGCTAATCAATCACGATATTCCTAGAAGTGAAATGGATAGGAAGCCTACTGCATTCCTACTTAATTTATATGAGCAGAAAATTTTCAGGTCTAACAGGCAAAAGACTAATTTGAATTATAAAAACAGAATCATGGCCCCTCAATCAGTTTCTGGAATTGAGCCAGTTTATAGACCCAGAACACCTTGAATGAAGGGGAGGCCAGGTCCCCTTGAGGAAGGACCCTATTACCAACAGTTTATGCTGTTAATCTTTCTCCCATCCTCCCCCAAGGAGACTTCCAGTCTTTTATCAGGGAACTGTGCGTTGGGGAAAGGAAAGCGATCAGACATTTCGAAGACTACTTGAAATGATGTAGTCCCTGAAATGTCTGATCACTTCCCTTTCCCCAATGCACAGTTGATCTGAGGTGATGTTGATTCCAGGGGACTCATTGTGGTTCTCCAGTTAAAGTAGGGGCTTATGGAGGTCAGGTAATTAATGGAGTTTTAGTTCAGCTCCAACTTAAAGTGTGTCCAGTGGGTCCCCAGACTCATCCTGTAGTCATTTCCCCAGTGCCAGAATGCATAATTGGTATAGACATATTTAGCAGCTGGCAGAACCCCCACATTGGCTCCCTGACTAGTAGGGTGAGGGATATTATGGTGGGAACTGGAAGCTATTAGAGATGCCTCTACCTAGAAAAATAGTAAATCAAAACCAGTATCACATCCCTGGAAGGATTGCAGGGATTAGTACCACCATTAAGGGCTTGAAAGATGTAGAGGTGGTGATTCCCACCACATCCCCGTTCAGCTCTCCTGTTTGGCCTATGCAGAAGACAGATGGATCTTGGAGAATGACAGTGGATTATTGTAAGCTTAACCAAGTGGTGACTGCAATTGCAGCTGCTATACCAGATGCGGTTTCATTGCTTGAGCAAATTAACACATCTCCTGGTACCTGGTATGCAGCCATTGACTTGGCAAATGCCCTTTTCTCCATTCCTGTCCATAAGGTCCACCAGAAGCAATTTGCTTTCAGCTGTCAAGGCCAGCAATATACCTTTCCTGTCCTATCTCGGGGTATATCAACTCTCCGGCTTTGTGTCATAATGTTATTTGGAGAGAACTTGATTGCTTTTCACTTCCACAAGATATCACACTGGTCCATGACATTGATGACATTATGCTGATTGGATCCAGTGAGCAAGAAGTAGAAAACAAACTGGACTTACTGGTGAGACATTTGCTTGCCAGAGAATGGAAAAAAAATCTGACTAAAATTCAGGAACCTTCCACTTCAGTAAAATTCCTAGGCATCCAGTGGTGTGGGGCCTGTTGAGATTTTCCTTCTAAGGTGAAGGATAAGTTGCTGCATTTGGCCCCTTCTACAGCCAGGGAAGAGGCACAACACATAGTGGGCCTGTTTGGATTTTGGAGGCAACACATTCCTCATTTGGGTGTTTTACTCCAGCCTGTTTATCGAGTGATCCAAAAGGCTGCCAGTGTTGAGTGGGGTCCAGAACAGAAGAAGGCTCTACAACAGGTCCAGGCTGCTGTGTAAGCTGCTCTGCCACTTGGGCCATATGACCCAGCAGATCCAATGGTGCTTGATGTATTGGTGGCAGATAGGGATGCTGTTTGGAGCCTTTGGCAGGCCCCCATAGGTGAATCACAGTGGAGGCCTCTAGGATTTTGGAGCAAGGCCCTGCCATCTTCTGCAGATAACTACTCTCCTTTTGAGAGACAGCTCTTGGCCTGTTATTGGGCTTTGGTGGAAACTGAACGTTTGTCTATGGGTCATCAAGTCACCATGTGACTTGCACTGCCTATCATGAATTGGGTGCTTTCTGATCCATCTAGCCATAAAGTGGGTCATGCACAGCAGCATTCCATCATCAAATGGAAGTGGTATATATGTGATTGGGCTCAAGCAGGTCCTGAAGGCACAAGTTACATGAGGAAGTGGCTCAAATGCCTGTGGTCTCCAATCCTGCCACCCTGCCATCTCTCACTCAGCCTGCACCAGTGGCTTCATGGGGAGTTCCCTATGATCAGTTGACACAGGAAGAGAAGACTAGGATCTGGTTCACAGATGGTTCTGCACGATATGCAGGCACCACCTGCAAGTGGACAGCTGCAGCACTATAGCCCCTTCTCAGGACATGCCTGGAGGACAGTGGTGAAGAGAAGTCTTCTCAATGGGGAGAACTTTGAGCATTGCATCTGGTTGTGCACTTTGCATGGAAGGAGAGAGGGCCAGATGTATGATTATATACTGATTCATGGGCTGTAGCCAATGGTTTGGCTGGATGGTCAGGGACTTGGAAGAAACATGATTGGAAAATTGGTGACAAAGAAAATTGGGGAAGAGATATGTGGATGGACCTGTCTGGTCAAAAACTGAAGATATTTGTATCCCATGTGAGTGCTCACTAACGGGTGACCTCAGCAATGCTTCTGCCAAGACTGTTATCCATGGACTCATGGAATACCTTATCTACCATCTTGGTATTCCACACAGTGTTGCCTCTGACCAAGGCACTCACTTTACAGCTAAAGAAGTGCAGCAGTGGGCTCATGCTCATGGAATTCACTGGTCTTACCATGTTCCCCATCATCCTGAAGCAGCTGGATAGATAGAATAGTGGAATGGCCTTTTGAAGTCCTTTGCAGGGCTGACGTAAAGTTCTCCAGAAGGCCATGTATGCTCTGAATCAGTGTCCAATACATGGTACCGTTTCTCCTGCAGTCAGGATTCACGGGTCCAGGAATCAAGGGGTGCAAGTACAAGTGGCACCATTCACCGTCACCCCCAGTGACCCACTAGCAAAATTTTGCTTCCTGTTCCTGTGACATTACGTTCTGCTGGCCTAGAGGTCTTAGTTCCAGAGGGAGGAATGCTGCCAGGAGGCACAATAACAATTCCATTAAACTGGAAGTTAAGATTGCCACCTAAATACTTTGGGCACCTCCCACCTTTAAGTCAACAGGCTAAGGAGGGAGATACAGTGCTGGCTGGGGTGATTGACCTGGACTATCAAGATGAAATCAGCCTACTTCACAACAGAGGTAAGGAAGAGTATGCATGGAATAGAGAAGATCCATTAGGGTGTCTGTTAGTATTACCATGCCCTGTGGTTAAGGTCAGTGGGAAACTACAACAGCCCACTCCAGGCAGGCCTACAAATGGCCAAGACCCTTCAGGAATGAAGGTTTGGGTCACTCCACCAGGAAAAAAACCCATGACCTGTTGAGGTGTGTGCTGAAGGCAAAGGGAATACAGAATGGGTAGCAGAAGAAGGTAGTCATTGATACTAGCTACAACCACATGACCAGTTGCAGAAACGAGGATTGTAATTCTCCGTATTTCTTCCTCTTTTTGTTAAAAACATGCTTGTTCATATATACACTATGCTAAGAAAATGCCTTCATTTTCCTTTTTACTTTATCATGTGACATAAGATTTATTGACTTCATATCAGCATTTAAGTATTGTTAACTTTATGTAATAGCATTTGGGTTGGGAATTGGTGTGTTTTCGGTTGTACGTAGCAAAGTTGAATTATGTTAGGCATAATTATGATCTTATTATTGTCTTTATTTGAAAATTATATATGAGCTCAGGAAATGTGTATGAGTTCAAGTTGACAGGGGGTGGACTTGTGATGGTTGATACTGAGTGTCAACTTGATTGGATTGAAGGATGCAAAGTAATAATCCTGGGTGTGTCTGTGAGCATGTTTCCAAAGGAGAATAACATTTGAGTCAGTGGGCTGGGAAAGGCAGACCCACCCTTAATCTGGGTAGACACCCTCTAATCAGCTGCCCACTTGGCCAGGATATAAAGCAGGCAGGAAAATGTGAAAAGGCTAGACTGGCTTAGCCTCCCAGCCTACATCTTTCTCCCATGATGGATACTTTCTGTCCTCAAACATCAGACTTCAAATTCTTCAGCTTTGGGACTTGAACTGGCTTCCTTGCTCCTCAGCTTGCAGATGGCTTATTGTGGGACCTTTGTATGAGTTTAATACTCCTTAATAAACTCTCTTTATATATGATTGTGTGATTTAATGCTCCTTAATAAACTTTTTTTGTATATGATTGTGTGATTTAATACTCCTTAATAAACTCTCTTTATATATGTATTTATTCCACTAGTTTTGTCCCTCTAGAGAACCCTGACTAATACCCCATCCAAACCTATTTTCTTCTATTAGCCCTATTTTTAACGCTTGGGACCTCCATTCTGTGGTAAAATGCCCTATTCAGAGTACCAGCTTGAAGCCAAACTGGTACATGTTCAGATATGTGTGTACATGTGTGCACATCTAGAGTTGCCTTTTTGAGGATAATTTGGCTTTAACTGTAGGCATTTTTATAGTCAACTTGACATAAAGATAGGGTACCTCTACCTGGGAAAATCTTAGTTCTCGCCTTTCACAGCTGGGGGCCAGCAGGCAAGTCATTTAATCTCTTTGAGTGTTCAGTTTTCTCATTTACAAAATTGAGATGATAAAAACCTATCTCAGGCCGGGTACAGTGGCTCAGGCCTGTAATCCCAGCACTTTGGGATGCCGAGGTGGGTGGATCGTGAGGTCAGGAGTTTGAGACCAGCCTAACCAACATGGTGAAACCCCATTTCTACTAAAAATACAAAAATCAGCCAGGCATGGTGGTGTGCACCTGTAATGTGAGCTACTCGGGAGGCTGAGGCAGGAGAGTCACTTGAACCCGGGAGGTGGAGGCTGCAGTGAGATGAGATCACACCACTGCACTCCAGCCTGGGCAACATAGTGAGACTCCACCTCAAGAAAAAAAAAAAAAACTATCTCAGAGGTTGATCCATGGATTAAATAAGTAGCCCTATCTGGTATACAGGAAGCACTCAAGAAGTGGTATCTCTTGCTGCTATATGAATAGTATTAAGATTCCAGTAGCCTTTTCACTATGTTCCTTCTCATTTGTGGTGTATCCATGTTTTCATTCATTTATTCAACACTATTTATAGTGGGCCTACTGTATGTCAGTGACTTTGCTGGGCATTAGGAATATATGGTGAATATGATGGATACGGCCTGTGCCCTCATAGAACTGGCAGTCCAGTTGTAGAGACAGACATTAGATATACAATCACCTAAATAAGTGTAAAACTACAATGTTCATAAATGGTATGAGAGCAGCTGATCAAATGTGGAAGATTGAGTAAGGCTTCCATAAGTACATAATGTATTTGTGTTGGAAATGGAAACATGAATGAGTTAACTGGACGGAGAAGGGAGAGGTGAGTTTGAGACTGAGGGAACAGCAATGTTTAATGACTCTTTGGTGGGAGGAAACATAGCACATTTGGTGAGTGGGAAAAGGCCCTTCCACTGATGTGCGGAGAGCCAGGATGGAGCATGGAACATGATGAGGCTCAGGAGTTAGGCAGACCCTGGTCATGCTAGACCTTGTAGGCACTGGCCATATCTTAAGAGCAGTGGAAGCCAATGTTGAACATTAAGCTGAAGATGGGAATGAGCTGGACAATTATGGGTTTGCAATGATGTTTCATTTTCATCCTTTGAGAGGACTTTGTTCTCTCAGACAGATGCTCTTCATTCTGTCACACACGTGGTACTTGGCTTCTGTGATTAGGGTGTCAGTCTCTTGCAGTCACTCTGCCACTTCAGGCTATTTCTTTTCTACCTCATTGATAAGGCTACCATCTTCTGAGCTTGTATTTGCCCATTGCTATCCTCTAGTCACTCTGGATTGTGCCCCAGACTTCATAGAACCCTTTGACTTGATTTCTTTCCCTCCCTAGATCTTATAGTTATCCTGAACAACTCTAAAATTCATGATGCCCCAGTGAACACGCTAACCTCAATCTCCAAAGACTTTGTCAGTGGAGCCAGCCATTCTCTTTTCTACCCTAGTCATTCTCTGCCGTGGCCTTGCTCCAGATTATATAATCACTCAGAGTGGTGCTACCTCGAAAAACTTAAATTTTAAACCCAGAAATCCTACTCTCTCATGTCAGCTTGTCCCTCTTTCCTGCCACTATTACACTCGTTCACTGAATTCATTGACAGCTAGCTGTTTGCTTAGTCTCTTATCACTTCCTGACTTCTCTTACCCAGTCTGGAGCCTATGGTCGATAGTTGCAGTGTTCTAAGATCAGGTCTCTATTATTTAGGACCCTGCCACTTTTCAACTCTGGATAAACTCGACTTTTCCCTTTTTCTGCCCTTGCTCCCAGGCTATTAAGCATTCCTGGAAAAAATCACAACTGCGATATAGGCATGATAATGTATCTTTGCTTTCCAGTTATGTGAGCTGTCAGCTCTCTTCTGTGGTCTTTTCTCATCACTTTTGTCTTAACTGGGTGAATTTCAACCTTGGCAGTGCTTTGGAATCACCTGGGGGTGCTCTGAAAAGTACCAATGTCTGTGATTTACTCCTAGAGATTTTGATGTAATTGGCCCAAAGAACACCTGGCAGGGACTTTGTAGACACTCCCCAGGTGATTCTAATGTGCAGCTAAGATTGAGAACCACGTGCTAATGTGCCCACAGAGACTGATGGACATGTTTGCTGCTGCTTGCACTCTCTGCTAGTCCTCATTTTAAGCAATTGATCTTGTATCATCCAGCTTCTTTTTCTACCTTTAAACTTACCTCTAATTGCATTCATACTTGCCTAGTTCATTCTTATTCTAGAGAAAAACAATTGCCTATATCCTCACATTTAAGACCTTCAAAAGGTACACTGGGTGTCTGTCTCACCCTCTCTGCTCCTGATCTGAGCCAGATGATCTGAGTGGCTAGGTTTAAATAATAGGCGTGTACTAATAAGCATGCATTTCTCTTAAAAACAAAACAAGACAAAAACCTGGGGGAAAAAAAACCTCAAAATCTGCCAAACCCAAATCTAAGCAATATTAAGCAGAAAGATGACAATTTTCAAAGCAAATAGTATTTGATGAAATATACTGAGATATGTGGTATCTAAAAGATGGTTGGGGCTGGATAGGTGTAGTAGTCGGAGTGGAAGCAGTGGTGGGAATGCTGGTGGGGCTTTGTATATTACACTAAAGTTGCTGAACTTGGAGTTTTAAATGTGTTGAAAGTTCCTACTGGGGGAAAGGAGTAAAATGATCAAGTATGGTTTATTTTTTGTTTTGTTTTTTTTTGAGACGGAGTCTTGCTCTGTCACCAGGCTGGAGGGCAGTAGTGCAATCTCGGCTCACTGCAACCTCCGCCTCTCAGGTTCAAGCAATTCTCCTGCCTCAGCCTCCCAAGTAGCTGGGACTACAGGCTCGTGCTACCACACTCAGCTAATTTTTGTATTTTTAGTAGAGAGGGGGGTTCCACCATATTGGTCAGGATGGTCTTGGTCTCTTGACCTCATGATCCACCTGCCCAGGCCTCCCAAAGTGCTGGGATTACAGGCGTCAGCCACTGCACCTGGCCTCAAGTATGTGTTTTAAGGATGGAACTATTGTAGTAGTGTAGGGCATGATCTGTAAAGGAAACAGGTTAGAGGACATTTGGAAGCAATGTTCAGCGGTCTAAGCAAGAAATGAAGATGTCCTGGACTAAAGTAGTAGCAGTGAGGAAGAAAAAGGAAAAGGAAAAACAAAACAAAACAAAAAACACAGCACCCCCCCCCAAAAAAAAAGCTTCTAGAGGTATTGTTAAAACAAGAATCAATAAGATTGGCTCATTTTGCATTCTGGAGAATTATGCCAAAGACTCATAGGCATTTAAGTTAATTTGCTCATGGTAATTAGCCCAAAAGACTGCTCAATTGCCTATTTGTTTATAAGCTGCCCCAATAAAAGAGAGTATTCAGACATTTTTTTTGAAAGAGTAGAAATCTCTTCTATGGAGTGTAACACTAGAGCAAATTTGAAATAAAACTGATCAGTGATTTAGAATCTTTATAACGATCCATTAAAATGTGTAAAAGAAGCCTTAAGTATAAAAATGTCATAATCAGGAGAAGTGTACCAGCTAAGGGCTTGGACTGTGGACACAGACTGGCTTTGAAGTTTATCTCCTGCCTTAACTGACCTGGTGACCTTGAGCAAATTGTTTAACATTACTATGATTCATTGTCCTTATCTGTACAATGGAGACAGTAAGAGGGTCTACCTTAGAGGACTATGAAAAATATCTGAGATAAATATTAATGACCATTATTTTGTTTTATATAGCCAATTTTAAATAGATATTCTTAAATCTTCTGCTTGGATTACTTGCTGTAGCCACTGAGATTCACTAAATTATTCTTGTTATTTAGTAAGCAAATGCAATGAGTAATTCATGTTCCTTTTAAGAAAATATTCATTGGCTGAGTATTAGCCAACTGATATGTTTTTGTTAAACATAAAAGAGTTGATTCTCTCATGAAGTTCCAGTTGAGTGTTTTTTCTTGAAATTTACTAATTGTTCTTAACTTCTGTAATCAATACATTATGTGAAGAGAAAGAAGTAGGGAGAACAGTAAAGTGAAAAGGCAAACATTTCCTAATGAGTTGCTATTAGTCTTCCAACCTGGGAAAAATAATAAAGTTTCTAATAGATATATATAACATCATAGCCATTTGGGGTGTTTTAAAATTTTCATGTTAACTTTAAACCTTAATTTTGTTTTATTTTGACAGAAAAAAATTAAAATGACTTAAATCAGTGTGCATAAGACTTTAACATTGCAGTTTAAATTTATAGACTTCAACATAGCCACCAGTTTTTGGTGATCCAACATTCAGTCTGATTTTCCACCTCATTGAAAACATTCTACAGCTGCTGCCGAGTGATTTCATAAATTGCATTCATGATCCTGGCTGGAAGTTCTCTTAAAGAATGTGGTCTGGATGAATACACAACAGTTTTAACACAGTCCCATAAAATATAGTTCAGTGGGATAGGTCAAGTTTAAAGTTGCACGAGGATTTCATAAACACCCTGAGTAGATGGGCACTAAAACTTTGAATGTGTTATATGGAAAAACCTTATAAAGGGTGGCAGTGTTCCAAAGGTAGATTAAGTTGGTCATCTATGAAACAATTCCTGCTACTGATGGTTCTTCATAGTACCACCTGCTAGTTGTTTCATATTAAATTGTGTGAAATAACACATTCTGTAAACTGATGAACTACTTATTTATCAATGAAAGAAACCTCTGTCATAAGTAATGGAGTTATTTATTAGGCCCAAAAAGTCTTAAGCCAGAAATGTCAGGCATTTTTGTGGACAAAGAGTGTTGTAATCTCGTATTGTTTTTTTAAAACAGCAGCAAGTAGCACATGATACCCAGTTGGTATGTTTGTCCTTTATTTGGCTGGAAACTCCAGAACCTCTGGGTAGTCAGCTGAATGCCAATTTAAATGCCAATTTAAATCTCAGAAAGACATCAGTGGTCTTGGTGTATAGTTTCAAAGATACCACTAGGCTTTAAGTATGCCCTGAAGCCTGACATTTTGGGTGCTTCACTGATGCATTTCCTTTGCCGATCTTATTTATTGGTTTAGTGAGAATATCTGTGAATGACATGACAGTTGCTATCTTAGTAAGCAGAGCCAAACAATATAAACTTCATATTCCTGATTGAAGGAATTCCTCCTTCAATTCCATACATTATAATTGTGGTCCCTTGTTAGAATAGATGTTACTCATGTTTTGAATTAATATGATGACATGAAATGAATGATACACAGAAAACGTTAGCAATATATGGTAGTTATGACTTTACTGTCTAATGTGTCACCAGACATTGCACAGAAATATCCCAGGCCAGTTTTTAATACTAGCCAGTCATGTCAATTGAAGTTAGGTATTCTCCCAAAATATTATTTTCAGCTCTGTCACTAAACTTTTAAGTATTTATAATAATATATGACTTTTTATACTTGTGCATTTTATATGTCTAAAATAGTCCATTTGTATTAGTAGCTTTGAGCTATCTTGAATCTAGATAGTATACACCAAGACAGATTTCCCACATATTTTTAAAATTGATTATAGACTTGTGTCACACATAATATGAACATCTCTCTTTAGAGAAGAAAATATGAGTGTAATTTCAGGTTCTTTTAGATAATCATGAGATTTTAATTTCCTTGGATTTTCAAAGGAATATAATCTCTTTTCATTTTTTTGTTATAAATAGTTAAGAATTAGCAGTATGTGCTTTAATTACAAGGTATGTATAAGGTTATTCTCCCCCCAACCACCCTTTTTTTAAACTTTTGATCAATGTCATTATTATCAAAGTTATTTTAGAGTTACTGCAGGGCTATAGGCTTAAGTTCCTTTTGAGATATTGTTCCCAGTTTTGTAATCATAGGAGACTTCGTTAGCTCACGACATTTCAGAGCTTTGAGCCCCCTGTGGTATGATTTTGGGTGTGCCAGGTCAAATTAAACTGTTACATTTATCCTAGTGTGGATGTGAATCTTCTCTTAGTTCCCAGAAATTCTCTGTTTCCTGTGCCTTAGTGTTGTAGCTAACCTTTATTTATTATTAAGATTTTAAAATTTTAATTAAGGTCTTTAGGTTTGAAACCTTAAGAATTTCATGAATATAAGAAGCTTAATACTTTTGAAATTATCTTTTCTATTTAATTAAGCTATATTTTGGTGCTTTTACTTTCAGAGCTAAACCTCTCTCCCTGTTCAGCATTCAGCCAAGTAAATTGGAAAGATCTGTTATTCTTCATTATATTCAGAAGTATATAAACTTTACTATACATTCAAAGTTTCATCATAAATATTCAAGATCACAAGGAATTTTGTTAAAATAAAGCCCTTCACCATATCATGCTAAAACAAAATGCCTTGCCTCAAAGGCTTTTTTGATCTCTCTTGTTTTCCATTCTTCCCTTAATAGTTACCTATCATTTCCATTAATTTGCATTAACCACCTTATGATATATCTTGTGGTCTTTAAAGGAAAATAATATGCTAGCTAACTTTATTTTTTCATACATAAAACAATGTGTTTAACCCCAAGTGCATTAACTAACAGTGCTTTGCAATTTCCCGCAATGCTCAGGAAATGTCTAAGACTACAGTACCAAAAAGCACATTCAATTTGAATTCTATTTTTACATAGTAAATATAACATTTTATAGTCCTAAAATTATACTTAATAAACATAGTGTGAACAGGGTATTATTTTAGTAGTTTCTGTCATGAAATACGTCTCACAAAACCAATGATGTAAAAAAATTTCAAGAACACATCAAATAAGTTACAGTTTAATAGACAATGATTTGTCCATGAAGAGTGATTATGCCTTAAATGAATATTGTTGCAAGGTCAAAGAGAAAAGTTGACATTGGTAACACGCCACTCTTGAGGATGCAGACATTTTGGCAAAAAATAACCCATTATGGGATCAAATTAGAAGGAAAGGTAGTAATAATTTAAAGGTAATTCTGAAGGTATAATATGTGCAGATACACACACACACACACATACTCTGAAGACTTCTGCAGATTTTTAATCCAAGCTTACTTTTAGTGTGTTGTACACATTTCTTGGAAAACCACTGGGGTAAATCCCACATCCTCACCCCGCCTTTTTTTTTTTTTTTTTTTTTTTTTGAGACAGAGTTTCACTCTTGTTGCCCAGGCTGTAGTGCAATGGCACGATCTCAGCTCGCTGCAACCTCCACCTCCTGGGTTCAAGTGATTCTCCTGCCTCAGCCTCCCAAGTAGCTGGATTACAGGGGTGTGCCACCATACCCAGCTAATTTTTGTATTTTTAGGGGAGATGGGGTTTCGCCATGTTGGCCAGGCTGGTCTTGAACTCCTGACCTCAGGTGATCCACCCACTTCGGCCTCCTGAAGTGCTGGGATTATAGGCGTGAGCCACCGTACCCAGCCACATTCTCATCTTAAATGTGAATTTCTTCAGAGTTAATTTCTATCAAGGCAGTTTTGATTATTTTGACCCAATAGTTTTAGTTTCCCCAAAGTCTGCCTCACTGAATTGAGGAGGACTTGGAAACACCCAGAAAGTATCGTCCACAGATTTTCTGCTATAGGAGTTGTGTTCCTGAAAGTTTGTGTCATCATTAGGCACATCCATAGGAATGAATCTAACATTGTCTGTCCATGATTGGAGAATTGCTTTCCCTAATGAAATATTTAGATCTCCTGGTAAAGGAGAAGCTGTGGTACTTCTTACAAAGAGCTTTACCATTTGGTGAGAAAGAGGGATGTCTTTTGAATGTTGCAGTAAAATGCATGAAATGCAGTTTTGTGTTGTCCTCCCCAGTGTCTTCAACACATTCTCTTGGGACAAAGGCTTTCCTGGTTGTAGTAAGAATTTTCAGCGTTCTTAATAGTCATTTCTCTCTGCAGTTCCCAATATAAATGTTGCATATTATGACTTGAAAACTTAGTTTTGAAAGTGTCTGCTGATCAGGTCTTCTTCCTCAGAAGAATCCCTTTGGATTTTTGCAGCTGTGTTTTGAAATTGCTGCATTTCTTTCTTGTAAGTACTAGCTCTCATTCTAAAACATGGGTCTTCAGATCACAGCTCAGTTTTCCACCTCCCAATTTGATGAAGGTGGGTTTAAATGACTCTTCACCTGCTGAGTTTCTACTTCTGTGCATAGGAGGAGGAATTCTGCTTACTTAGATTACATGTATTCACTCACTCCTTCCAAAGATTCAGTCGTCTTTATGTATTTGATGCCAGTGTGCTCCTCAAATGATCTCCATCACTGCAGCCTCCTGATGTGCATGATAGCCCTTATTTACTGGTTTTCATTTTGCAGAACATGTTTTTCTTCATCTTATTTACTACAAATGTTTCTTCCAAAGTCTTACTCTTTTCTTTCAGAAAGAATTCTCTCTGAATCCTAATGTCCTTTCTTGATGTCTTCATATCCAGTGACTGGGAAAATATGAATCAACAGACTCATTGGTCCATGTTGAGATGGCAGTCACTGTATCTCTCCTCTGAGCTTTTCCACAATTCAGAAGACACATGTCATCCTTTACCAATGCATCTCTGACAGCTGAAGCCTGGCTTCCAGTGGCCTCCTGCTGAGCTGGCCACCTTTCATTCCCCAGTGATGGGAAACAATCTGAAAACAAGCTGGGTCGCCAGAGGTCACCAGGCCTCTGGTTTCCCCGAAGACCCCACTCCTTCTCCAGAAGCTGCCATGGCCACCTTGTTCTGAGAGGGGTTTTCCTTCTTTGGCTTGGGCCATGCCCCTGCCCAATAGGTTCTCTAAAGCTAAATTTTGCAAATCCTGTCGTCTTTTGGAGAGAAAGGAGTTAAGCTTACAAATTATGTATAATTTCTATATATTAATTTAGGGGAAAACCCCATTGTCTACTAAGTCAGACACTTGGAGCTGAATCTCAGCTCTGCTACTTGCCAGCTGAGACTTTGGTGAATTAATTAACCTTTCTGGGCTTCAGTTTTCTCAGCTGTGAAACAAGGATGATGACATGGACTCAGTAGGGCTGTTGTGATGTTTAGATCTAATAACTTATGTAAATTAAAATACCAGCCCAGTGGGTGCTCAGTCAATAGAAGTTTCCCCTTCTCACCAGCAGAAACCTCAGGTTTCTACCTACCACCAGTTCTTACCTTTGGATTTTGTTTTATCTTGTGCATTATTCAATCTCAAGAACACATAACATTTAGTCATATTGTAGGATGAAAAGCCTGGAGAAAACAGACTACTGCCACAGCAGGAATGAAGAACTAAATCAGTGGGAAAAACTCAGTATTATTTGATTCATTTCACCTATGACAGTTTATTGATTTTTGGGAACAGCAGTGGTTGTACTATTATTTTAAAGTGTACATTGAGATTTATAAAGTGTTAGTTGTGCTTATATTTTCACCTATCAAAAAATGATTGTTTTCGCTTGATTTGCCTAAGTTTTTGCTAAATTTGGTCTCCTTGAAGCTGGGTACTTTGTCTTTTTGTGTATAGTAACTTAAGAATGTGGAATGTGGGCAGATAGCATCATTTATAGTAGTTAAACTTTTATCAGATTGTTGTGAAGATTACATGAGATAATACATGCCAGAGGCCTAGCCCGGCACTTGCATATGCTAAGTCAGTAAATATTAGTCATTATTCTGCAGTGGAAAATTTAGTGTCACTAAAACTTTGTCTTGCTAGTCACCTTAAAACAAACAGCATAACCTAGTTTTTCATGTTATCAATTGAGAAAATGTATTCTAAAGTCAAGCTAACAGAAGAATGTCACTTAAATACATAAAAGGGTTTAATTTTTTTGAATTGATAAAACGGTCTGTAGAATATTAAACAGTAGTTATTAAAAGAATTAATTCAATTTCTTAAAGAAGTTTAGTGTGACCAACCACTAGTGTAGGCATTGGAAGAATTTAGTATATTTTGTAAAATTTTTTCCAGCATGGGATCTGACTCTCTGAACCTGAAAATGAAACAAACAAAACGGAGGCTTGTTCTCCCTATGCCCTTAGTGCCAAAAAATAAATCATTGCTGTATTCATCAAGTCATAAAATTTAAATCATCTCTATTTGAGTTGGATAACTTGCTGTGGTATTTGACACTAACCACTGGTTCAAGCAGGACCTGGTGATGTTTAATGGACTATTGTTCAAAGTCATTGGACTAAGTTGTTGCATTGATAGAAAAGTTTTGCGAAATAACATGGTTGTAAAAGAAATCTTCCACTAAGCAATGAATATAAATGAACTTTATTTGTCCTTGTAACCAAATGCTGTTCAGGAAAATTTTTTGCTTTAGCTTTACCGCTAATTTGCCCTTTCTCTGGGATACTTTTAGGGCTGTGGCTACCGAGTGATGTCGTATGTAGGCATTTCTGTTTATGTTTCTCTTGCTTTCCTATTTTCTCTAGGACAGAGTTGCCATCTGTCATCCTCTCTGGGAGGGTACCGATGCTCAAAAAATGGCACTACCTTTCCTCTCAGCAGTAAAGTGCCAGTGTTTATGTTACAGCTGCCATGTGCAGATGCCTTGTCATGGCTGCATTTGGAATTTAGATGATAGCTGCAGAAGGTGGAACCATTGGCTGTAGGGTGAATGGTCTTAAGTTTTCAGCTGAGACATAGGTAGGAAGAGGAAATTGAAAGGAGGCTCGGCACAGGGAATGAAATCCTGTTGTTTGGATTCTTGAAAGAACAGGGAGAAATTTCAGGAAAAAGGATGAGAAATTATTTTTACTTTTCAGCACCATTATTGAGGCACAAAACCTGGACAACAAATTATAAACTTAAAGCATTTTAAGTGTCACTTAATTGTTACATAAGTATACTTTAAGTAGCTTAGATTAATGTGTTTTTAAAGTAAGAAATTAGCATGGTTTGTTAAAAGATTTTAATTCCACAGACCACAGATGAGTACATGTAAATATTTAGTAATGAACTGCTGCATCAGCAGGCATTTGAGGTTTAATCATGCCGTCAATATTATATCTCACTGTCATTACCTTGCCTGGTCCCTGTGAAATGTATCATATTTTCAGTAAGTTGCTATAGCCTTAGGTGAGATTTGGCATTTTCCTTCGTTGCTAACACCTGCCCTTTTCATGGTACTCTCAACAAAATAAAATAGTTTTGTTTTGTTTTGGTAGCAAGCTTAACAAGTGTTTTTTTTGAAGTAAGGGATTATTTGCTCTTGTGCAATGTGGTTTGACCTCAGCACCTTTGCTGTCTAAAATTGGTCAGAAATATTTTCCAAACTTAAAATAGATTCTTCAAGATCTGTTTTTCACGAGGAAACTGTTTGATGTTCCTGGTAACATAGCAAATTAATCAAGCAAAAACTTTAGAAAATCCGGATATTTATATTAGGGTCAAAAGCACTTAATATTTTCTGATACTATGTTAAAAATGGAAATTGTAAGTTTATACTAATCAAGTTATTTTTTGCAGAGAAATTATGGGATCTTTGATTTTTCACTTTGTAATGATGACAGATTCATGAAGAGTAGAAGAAATGGCTCAGCTTGCTATTGAGTAGTTAGAGAAACTTGTGAAGACATTCGGATTCTGCTTATTTGTCTGTACAAAGGAGAGCGCAGGAAGATTAACCAGGCAGGCCTGAAGAGAAATCTGAGTCAGCATCCTTGCTACCTGTGTCAATGGGGAAAATAGGAAGGCAGCTTAAATAAGTCAAGACTGTTAAGCATCTAATTACTATACAGTGAACCCTTTTTCCCCTTCAGATAGGAGCATGATTGTTAAAAGTTCTTGAAACCCTGGATTGCTACTACTTTCAAGGCATGAGACAGATTTGAAATTCTGAGCAGCAGGCTATCACTTTCATTTGAAACTGGCTTTTCTTTCTTTGTTTCTTCCTTTCTCCCTTTCTCTTTTAACCAAAATCTCATTTATCAATCGCAAAGTTTAATAAGAGTAAAGAATTTCAGTATTTGGGTCCAACCCTATATAATATTTACAGGCACCTCCAAGGATGCATTGTGAGAATTCATGTCTATCCTTTGCGATAACCTTAAAAAAAGTTATCTGTTTTCTCTCCCCACCGAAATTGAATTGCAAGATTACTTTGTCTATAAATACTTAAAAAACAACTAAATCCTTCTTCAAACTGCTATAATTTTAGCTTCATGCTACTTTTTGTGGGAAGATTGACAAATTTTCTAGCAACTTCTTAAAACATTCTTTTATTTGCCCTAAATTATTTCAAGTATAAGTTGGTATTGCTTTTCTTCTAGAATTTTGAAATTTAGTGAACAAATTCAAACTGTTCATAACATACTGTTCATACTGTTCATAACACTATATACTCCTTTAATCTACCTTTTGCATTGCCCTTTCCATACGGAGAAGTCATAGCCCTTGGTTGTAATTTACCTCATAAAGCAATCAATGATTTGTGATCATTTTAGTTTCTTTGGACCTTATCCAAGACATAAACCTTATCTGTTTATGTCTTGACATGTGGATACCAGAATTGAAGACAATTTGAAAACTGGCTTTTCTTTGTTTCTTCCTTTCTCCTTTTTTCTTTTAATCCAAATCTGTTTTATCACTTGTAAATTTTAATGAGTAAAGAATTCCAGTATTTGGGTCCAAACCTATATAATGTTTGCAATCACCTCCCAGGATGTATTGTGAGAATTCATGTCTGCCCTTTGTGGGAATAAGTTTAAAGTTTTCTTCAGTTAATGTTAAATCAGGAATTCATTTTTTCTTTAAATTCTTGCAAAGCCTGACTTTTAGACTTTTTTTTTTTTTAATTTCAATTTATTTGACAAAACCATTAACATAGCTAATAGCATGGCAGTGAGCAGTTGTGCAGTTACATAAACTTCTTCAGGTTATAAGCTTCTGTTTTGTATGGTGTGGCAGTAATTCAGGGAATAAGTCTTGATAAAGTTTCTCTAGGTGCTTAACTTACTAGAAGAACTTTGGATTCCTTTAAAGAGCAAGGAAAACATAGTTTAAAAAAAAAAAAAAAAAAAAAAAGACTGGGGCCGGGCGAGGGGCCCCCCCCTGTAATCCGAGCACTTTGGGAGGCCGAGGTGGGCAGATCACAAGGTCAGGAGATCAAGACCATCTGGCTAACACGGTGAAACCCCGTCTCTCCTAAAAATGTAAAAAATTAGCTGGGCATGGTGGTGTGCACCTGTAGTCCCACCTACTCGGGAGGCTGAGGCAGGAGAATGGCGTGAACCCAGGAGGCAGAGTTTGCAGTGAGCCGAGATCGCACCACTGCACTCCAGCGTGGGTGACAGAGCGAGACAATGCCTCAAATAAATAAATAAATAATAAAATAAAATTAAAAATTAAAAACACTGTAATGTAATGAATTGAAACATGATTAGATATGACAGTTGAGGTCCTATCTGTTTACTGAACCAACAATAACTTAAACAAACATAAACCGTTGACTTGCTGAAAACAACGGTAGACTTTTCAGTTAACTACAATTAGTATAAGAGCAGAGAAAACCCTGCATTTCTTCATCCTTGTAAAACTTGGCTATTAAGTAAAAGGCTTTAAGTCAACTTACTAAAAATAGAACATCTTTGTAAAATGACAAAATAAAGTTATTTTTTACTACTAAATAAAATATTTTTTATTTTTAGTGTAATAAAATCAATCATTTTATAGTTATAGTGTTGAAAAAATATTTCTTATCAACTGCCTCTGAAAATTTTCATAAATATTATTTTAAATGAATACTGATGTGAGACAGTTCCATGGTACAACACAGGGCTTTGTACATAATAGATGTTTAGTAAATGCTTGTTGATATGTTGAAGGTTTACATAGTATTGACTTCTTTCTGTGTCACCTTTACTTTTTCTAGTCAAGTTTTCAGTCGTTTTTACTATATTTTGATGATTATTAAGACGCTTCTGTTACTTCTATTTTTTTTTATTTTTTTATTTTTTTATTTTTTATTATACTTTAAGTTCTAGGGTACATGTGCATAACGTGCAGGTTTGTTACATATGTATATTTGTGCCATGTTGGTGTGCTGCACCCATCAACTCGTCAGCACCCATCAATTCATCATTTATATCATGTATAACTCCCCAATGCAATCCCTCCCCCCTCCCCCCCCCATGATAGGCCCCAGTGTGTGATGTTCCCCTTCCCGAGTCCAAGTGA
>NW_016811421.1:988875-990122 GCF_001698545.2 Rhinopithecus bieti | reverse complement strand
CTACTATCTTTGGTAATTATGCTGTGCTTAGATTATATATATTTTATATTCTAAAAATATGCATATTTTAATATATATAATATGTAAAATATTAATATAAAATATAAATATGAAACAAATAAAAATATATTAACTATATATTATATATAGAATCTAAGAACAGCATAATTAGCAAAGGATAGTAGAAATGCAATTTTGGAAACCTTAATTGTAATAGTCAGCTTCCTCAAAGCATGAAATATCAAAGCAGTTAACAAACATCATATATATACACACATACACATACATATGTGTACATATATACATACATACATATATACACATGCATATACACCTGCATACATATTTACTTACAGCAATGAGTGATATGAAAGAAAGAAAAGGATGTTATAGAAGGATTAAAAGAGAGAACTAATTTAATATGACACGTTAGGGAGGCCTCTCAAAGGAAGTGATATTTGAGCTAAAACCTGAAGTGTGAGTCAGAGTCATCTAGGTAAAGAGTGAAAGAAAGTGTTCCAAGTGGAGGATCTAACATGTGCAAAAGCCCCGAGGCAGAAACAGTTTGGGATTAGGAGAAGAACTGAAAGAGGACTAGTACCTACCACAAAGTAGAGAGGGGAGTAAAAAACGGGATGAAGAGTCAAGGAGTGAAGAGGTCAGAGCATAGAAGGCTTGGTAGTTTGAATCTTGTTTTAAAGCACAATGGGAAATTATTGAAGGATTTTTAAGCAGAGGTTATGTTTAGGTTTTTTTCTTTTCTTTTCTTTTCTTTTCTTTTCTTTTTCTTTTCTTTTCTTTTCTTTTTGAGACGAAGTCTCACTCTGTCACCCATGCTCAAGTGCAATGGTAGGATCTTGGCTTACTGCAACCTCCACCTCCTGTGTTCAAGCGATTCTCCTGCCTCAGCCTCCGGAGTAGCTGGGATTACAAGCATGCACCACCACGCCTAATTTTGTATTTTTAGTAGTGATAGGGTTCCTCCATATTGGTCAGGCTGGTCTTGAACTCCCGACCTCAGGTGATCCGCCCACTTCGGCCTCCCAAAGTACTGGGATTACAGATGTGAGCCACCGCGCTGGCATGTTTGGGTTTTTTAAAAGACCTCACTGGTACCTGGAAGGGAGAAAGGGTAGGAAGTGCCTAAAGCAAAAAAAAAGTAATCCAGGTGAGAGATGGTGGTGACTTGGATTAGGGACGATTCCTTCCTTCCTTCCTTCCTTCCTTCCTTCCTTCCTTCCTTCCTT
>NW_016811421.1:957542-988749 GCF_001698545.2 Rhinopithecus bieti | reverse complement strand
CATTCCTTTCTTCCTTCCTTCCTTCCTTCCTTCCTTCCTTCCTTCCTCCCTCCCTCCCTCCCTTCCTCCCTCCCTCCCTTTTCTTTTTTCTGGTGAAAAGATATACATATATTTAGAATTAGCTAGCTGGACTCAGTTTAGATGATCCCAATTTTGTTGGCAACATCTAAAGCATTGTAATCAGGAGCCAGTTGAATATAGGCCTTCTTCTCTCCATCAGGTCGAATCAGGTGTTGACCTTGACCACATCAGTGTCATAAGAGTTCCTTCACAGACTGTGATCTGGTGCTTGTTGGCTTTAACATCCACAATGAACACAAGTGTGTTGTTGTCTTCTGTCTTCTTCATGGCCAACTCAGTGGTCAGCGGAAACTTGATGATAGTATAGTGGTTAAGCTTGTTTCTCCTGGGGGCGCTCTTCGGAGGGTATTTGGACTGCTTCCGGAGTTGCAGTGTCTTGGGCTGCTGGAAGGTGGGTGACGTACGGATTTTTTTTTTTTTGGTGGGTGTGGACACCTTTCAACACTGCCTTCTTGGCCTTCAAAGCCTTCGCTTTGGCTTCAGCTGCAGGAGGGGCAGGAACTTCCTTCTTCGCTTTTGGCGCCATCTTATGAAAAGGGTCAGGACAATTTCTAGAAGGATTAAAGGATTAATACTGTTTTGTAATGAGCCTAAAAGAACCATAATTTTCAAGTAATTTCTCATGATTGTCAACTAAAAATAAAATAAATTTGAATAATCAAAGATTTGAAATTCTGTATTTATTTCTCTAAAATCAGCTTGTTTGATGAGAAAGTTACTATTGCTTGACATTTTAATTTTTCCAGTTTCTGATTTTGATGCTTTATTTTGTATAAAATGGAACTGTGGTAGAGTATTTACTGTTCTGTCATAGTAGACTTGCTTTAAATCCCATTAAAGTACTATATGTTCAAAATATAATCATATTAAGATAATAATTTTAAGTGTATTAGAAAATATTTGTGTAGAAATATTTATTGTAAAGCACGTGCATTTTACACTCCATGCACTACGTTTTGTTTGGCCTCTATGTATATATATGTATTTACATTCCTATTGAAACCCGAAGAAGGTGGTGTGTATTTAAATGTTACTTTTAGTTTATTCACATGAGTGTGAATTTCTGTGTAAGTATGTGTCTAAAATTGGTTTAGAAACAACACAATCAGTTTTGGTCTGGTGGTGCAGGATGAAGTTTATATACATTTGCATACTTACAAATAAGTTGCTTTGAAATTAAAGTAGGAGATTAAATGTGTGAATTGTTATGCAAAATCTAAGCACAGCATAATTAGCAAAGGATAGTACAAATGCAATTTGTTAAAACCTGAATTGTAACAGTCAATTAATTTCCTCACAACATGAAATAGCAAAACAATTAACAAACATCATTTGTCAAAAACAGTGTTAAGGTAGGTTAAAGAACTACAGATACCAAATTTATAAATTATAACATTGAAAACAGAATGTTCAGTAGTGTTTAAAGATGTTTTGATATCTTTTACAGATTTTTTTTTTTTTACTGATTGATTTATTTCAATAAATTTCCCAAAGTCATGTTAATACTTTCCCCTTATGTATGTTTGGACTTATTAAACGTTTTAGATCCGAGGTTTTCCTACTCTGGACACAGTGAGTCTATTGGAGAAAGAATTCATTCATTATTAAAGCAGGGGAAAGTAAGCTAATATACATATATGTGTGTATTATACATATACATATATATTTTCCATTCTGTACTTTTTAAAAAATATTGTGTTAAAATATATATAACAAAATTTTCCGTTTTAACCATTTACAACTGTACAATTTAGTGGTGTTAATTATATTTATGATGTTGTGAAACCATCACCACTGTCTATTTCTAAAGCTTTTCCATCACCCCAGAGAAACTATTTTTAAAATAAAATCTTTATTGAGATATCATAGCATTAACCTAAAGTTTATGATTCAATGGCTTTTAACATATCCACACAATTGTACAACCATTGCCATAATTTTAGAACATTTTCATCACCCCAAAAGAAACCTCTGTATCCATTAGCAGTTACTCACTATTTCCCCCAAATCCTCCTTCCCCTAGCCCAAGTTACTCAAGCCCAAGTTACTTTCTATCTCTATAGATTTGCCTACTCTGCTGGGTGTTTCATATAAATGAAATTTTAAAATAGGTAGGTTTTGTGACTGGTTTCTTTTATGTTTTCAAGACTTATTTATGTTGGAGCAGATATCATTACTTCATTCATTTTTATTGTTGAATAATATCCCATTGTATGACTATCCCACATTTTATTTATCTGTTCATCGATTGATGGACATTTATGTTGTGTTTGCTTTTTGGATATTATGAATAATGCTGCTGTGAACATTTGTGAACAGGCTTTTGTGTAAACATGTATTTTCATTTCATTGAGTGTATACCTAGTAGTAGAATTGCTAGGTTATATGGCAGCCCTATGTTTAACCATTCGAGGAACTGCCACACAGTTTTTCAAAGGGATTTGCTCCATTTCATAGTCTTACCAGCTGTGTACAAGGGTTCTCATTTCTCCATGTCCTGGTAACACTAATTGTTACTATTGTTGTTTTTTTTAAATTATAGTCATCCTAGTGAGTGTGATATAGTATCTCATTGTGGTTTTGATTTACATTTACCTGATGGCTAATGAATGATGTTGAACATATTTTCATGTACTTATTGGCCATTTGTATCTTTTCACTGGATAAACGTCTATTCAGATATTTTGTTTATTTTTAAGTCATATTATTTGTCTTTTTATTGTTGAATGGTAAGAGTTCTTTATATAGTCTAGGTAGAAGCCTTTTACCAGATATATATGATTTGCAAATATTTTTTCCCATTCTGTAGGTTGTCTTTTCATAATACAGTTGACACCTTACAACATGGGAGTTAGGGGCACTGACCCCCGTGCACTGTTGGAAATCTGTGTATAAGTTTTGACTCCCCCAAAACTTAAACTACTAATAGCCTGCTGTTGACTGGAAGTCTTACTGATGACGTAAACAGTCTATTAACACATACTTTGTATGGTATATGTTTTATATACTATATTCTTACAATAAAGCAAGCTAGGGGAAAAAATGTTATTAAGAAAAACTTAGGGAAGAGGAACTATACTTCCTATTCATTAAGTGGAAGTGAATCATCATAAAGGTCTTCATTCTTGTCATCTTCACTGTGAGTAGGGTGAAGAGGAGGAGGAAGAGGGGAGGTTGGTCTTGCTGTCTCAGGAGTGGCAGAGGAGGAAGAAAATACATGTATAGTGGACTCCTGCAGTTCAAACCTGTGTTGTTCAGGGGTCAGCTGTACTTTCTTTTTGAGGTTCTACTGTTGCTTCTCTCTGATTTCTAATTATATCATGACTTTATTTTGGGAAACTCTGACCTCCTTATGGGATGTGCCTATCAGTGATAAACTGAGAAAGGCTTCTGTGCTGGCCAAGTCCATTTCTTACCTCTTGGCTCTGTGCTGTAGAATTAAGGAAGCATTTATTTTGTTATCTGCTAATATACTAGACACTGTGACCAACTTTTGGGAATAAATATAAGATGGAACCCATTCTCAGTAAGCTTATAGTTGAGCGAACAGATCAGGGAAAGTTGAGTTATCAGGAAAATCACTGTGTCTTTATAAACCAAGGAGAGTTTATTTTGTTAGATTTATGATATTAACTTGCAGATCATAGAAAGAGACTCGAATATCACTGATTATATTTTACTTCGTGGTCTGTAAAAAGTAGCCTAGTACAATGACAAATGGTCTGTTTCCCCACATTTCTTTTCCATTGCCCATCATTGGAGCTCTTTGCTCTGTCTCTCTGGGCCCTGGAAGTTTACATTGGTTCCTTATTCTTGTCTTTTCCTGGGCTGTTTCTTTTCTCTTTCCTTATCCTGGTCTGTCTGGGACCAAGACCTGCCTTCTCATGGCTCACTGTACCCTCAAACTTCTGGGCTCAAGAGATCCTCCCACCTCAGCCCTCAGAGTAGCTAGGACTTCAGGTGTGTGGCACCACACTCAGCCAGTTGACTGCCTTTCTGATTGTCTTTTTTTCCTCTTCAATTAGCGTAGTACTGTTAAACCTTGTGTCTTAATTTATATTCTCATATTTGAATGCTTAGTTGCTCTCGTAGTTTGCGTGCACCATAGAGTTTGTACTGTTTACTTCTTTGGTGCACTGTGTGTGCAGCTGAGTAGAAGAAACATGGTAAAAGCACAGTGTACTCTTGCAAAGTCAGTTGGGAAAATGATAGAGGGAAACACTTTGGGCAAATGGGCAAAATAGAGCAATGGGTTAGCAAATGCAGGAAATGATATAGGTAATTAAACAACCTGATATGTTGAGTTGAAGGCAAAGAAAATATACAATTTTATAATTGCATTTTAGACTATTTAAAAATGCTCCTTCCTCTTATCCCCAGCCTTTTCATTAGATAAGCAGTTTTAGTGTGCTAACCTGGAACTCATATATGTTTAAAGTCTTTCATTTCACACATGTTGCTTAAATATGTGCATGTAGTTTTTGCCTTAGCTACTGGCCTAATAAAAGCCTCTTGTGAATGCTTATCACCTTGTAAAGTAGTTACCAGAGCTACAGTAAAATTTGCCTGCAAGTGAAAAGGCTTTGACTTCCCTAGAGGAAGAATAAAAAACATACGAGACAAATAGCAGCAACTGAAATTGTCTGGTGCAGAATGTGGCAGAATGCCAGCCAAATGCCCTGTCCCTCAAATGTTTCACACCTTTATCTTAATTCGCTAAAAAGGCCACCTTGTTTAAAGAATTTCAAACACAACTTGAGAATGTCTTATTGTTGGCTTTGGTACAGTTTACTCATACAATCACCTTTCTTATTGCTATCTTCAGGTATTAAGGCCCTATAGATTTAAGTGATTTTAAAAAAATGTTTATATTTCTTTTAAGTGGAGTGCATGTTTGTGTGTGTGTGTGTATGTGAATTGTTACTGGAAGTTATTGCCATTTTTATTTTAGGTACTTCATACATCTAATTAGAAATGATGTTTATTGTTAAGTAGGCAAAGTGGCCTTCAAGCGCATGGTGAGAAATAGTAATGAGATACTTTAGCCATTAGGCCATGAAGACTTTTCCCTAAATAATAGGGAAGGAATAAATCCTAGTATTGTTTTGGAGTTGCTACAGGAGAACAGAAGTTGTTTAAGCGAGAGAGTTTCAGAAGGCCCCACTACAGTTAAGTATATTTAATTTAATTAGGTAATCAGTATTATTCTTGCAACTATTAGTGGCACCTCATTTGTTTAACACTTGTTATATCATAGCACATTTCATGGTGCTACTTTATTTGATCCTTTCAGAAATCCCTAGAACAAGGCAGGTCAAATGTTTTCATCTTGGTTCATGGATGAGGAAAACCAAGCCTCAAAGATATGCAGTGACTTGGTCAAGGTCACAGAGTAGTAGAGGATGGCTCTCTTTCCATTACAGTGCCAGTCGGAAAGTGTCAAATCTTAGGTTACCATGACACTTAGTAATTATGAAATATATTTTTTCCAAGAAACAATAAACCTTTTAGGCAATTGAAGCTGCCAAGAAGGCTGCCAGAGGAGTAACTCAAAACAGAACAGAGATGGAGGTTTCTGGTCCTTTCATCTCTTGCACTGAGCCCACTAGGTCAGGGTTTCAGGAAATGGGAAATCTTCATTGTTACTTGCTAGGTTGCCTTATTTCTCCATTTAATGGAGAACTTAGTCTTCATTACTTTCAGTTTAACAAATAATTTTCCTTGAAGGAAAAGAAAGTTTTGCCTGTGTTTTGGGGAAAATGTATAGAAATTAAATCTAAATCATTGAATTATTAGATGATGTGACATTTCTGAATCAAAAAAGTAGGAAAACAATGCATAATCATCTAATAAAGTATATGTTTTATGATTATATGTTATATGTTTCTTGTTTTGTTTTGTTTTTTGAGACGGGGTCTCGTCTGTGGTCAGGCTGGTGCGCAGTGGCATGATCTCGACTCACTGCAGCCTCCACCTCCCGGGTTCAAGCTGTTCTCCTGCGTCAGCCTCCTGAGTAACTGGGACTACAAGCGCTTGCCACCACACCCAGCTAATTTTTTTTTTGTATTTTTAGTAGAGACAGGGTTTCACCATGTTGGCCAGGATGGTCTTGATCTCTTGACCTCATGATCCGCCCACTTCCCAAAGTGCTGGGATTACAGGCGTGAGCCACCACACCGGCCTACATTTTATTTTATAAAGTTATATGTTTTATTATTTACTTTTTATTATGTAATTGTTTATGTCATAAAATAATAATAATTCCTCAAACCAAATTATATTCCATAGATTATAACATATACATTTGATACACATTTATAAAATAAAGATTTCTAGAAATATGATAGACTAACAGTGATATTTTGAAATCTGCTGCTGCCACAGAACTAGGTAACCATTCCCAGATTGAAATATAAATTAATCAACAGTCTTATTGTTAGAGCTGCTGTAATTTTTTGAGGGGAGCAAGTGAGGAAGGACTTATTTTTGGCTTAGATTTACATTTACAGCAAGGTTATCAACATTTTTCTGTGGTGGTACATTAATATTAATGATATAATCATAATGCTGATTTACACGTTTACAAAATTCCCATCTATTACCTTCATTCCTGTTAAAATACGATCTATCATGTTGTTCTTTGGGGGTTAGAAGTACATTTATAGACATATAAGTGTATGTGTATATATATATTTGTATATATAAAAATAAAAAAAATTCTTTTAGGAGCAAAATTTGGGGAAAATAATGTAATATTTATCAGAAGGATACTTTAGGGTTTAGCTCTATCAGCCTGGAACCAGGCAGGGTCATCAATAAGTCTAAGAACTGTCAAACTTCTCACACTCCTAATTCCCTCTTATATCCCTCTTCTTCTGGCTGTACTAGAGATATCCTGTTACACATGATTTTCTTTTACTCTGGGCTCTTCTTCACCCAGATCAGTGTGATTGCATTGCACTGATTTCTGTATTTGCTTAAAAAAAATTTCCCTTAATAATGTTTTTAAATTTTCTAGCATGAGCCTTTCCATAGTTGGTATTGGTGTTTTATAATGGATTTGAGGAAAAGTTTGTGGGGGATTCCAAAACAAATTCAATTTATCAGTTACTTATTTTAAATGTTAAAATAACTGCAACATTTCCACAATAAATAGAGTGAAGTTTGATGTGCTAAATTAATTTAAATGGTTTTGACACATTTTCCTTGAAGGACTCTTTTCTAGGTTTTTATAATCTCACCTAAGTGAGGGTACAGTGTGGTTTAATTACTTTCCAGCAGTGCACACTTTAATAGCCAATATTCCATGTGAAAGCTATGTGTCTTCTCTGGGTTTGAACTGTTTCTGCCTAATCCAAGGAAAAATATTTGAGGAACATTAGTTAATGCATTTTCCAGGAATGGGAGCGGGTAAGCATTTTTTTCATGGCTTATAGAATATTTAGCAATTTTAGCTTCCAGTACTTAATTTTATAGCGTTCTCAGTACTGGTGGCAAAGGCTTCCTTCAGAAAAGTGAGAAATTATGTGAATTCCCCTCTTGGCATGTTTAGGAGGGCAAGTCATAAATCTTTATTCTCATATTTTTCTAAAATAAAACTGGGCATTAATATTTGCTGTGATCTAATATGGAGATATGATGAAAAGATTTATAAAATAGCATATATTGAGATTTTTGTATGTTCTCATAAAAGGTGCTATAAATTGAAACATTTATTACACAGAAAACATCTATGATAAGATTATTATTTTCCAGGATAGTTTATCTAAGTTCTGTAAAACTTTTAATAACGTAAGTAACTACTAATGAAAGGACGTTATGTGTCACATTTGCATTCATTTAAATATCCATGAAGGTTCTCTTTCACCAATGTTATTAAATCTCAGTCCAAGACAAGGTCAGACATTGATTATGTTTGACATCTTAACAAAAGTGAATAGGGAAGATAAATATTCTTAATTATACTGCTAGAATGGTGAGAGGCAGTGGTCTATAATGTATGGTATAATATATAAAGAGGAATATTAGCAAAATAGAATTATGGTCAATTGCAATTATAATAACTTCTATTAAATATCTTCTACTACATACTAACTCTTTATATATGTCTTATGTAATGTAATTTGAAGTAATATCTTAAGACATTTAGGTAATATTTATACCCATTTGCCCAAATCTGGAAACGGAGTTTCCAAAAAGTTAAATAACGTCCTTAAAGCTGCCCAACTGGAGTCCATTTCACATACATCAGGCTCTACTAAGCTGCTTGTCAGTCTTTGACTTCCTCATGATCAGAGATAGATATGGTATTGATAGTGTACAGATTGTTTATTTGGCCCAGAAATGTGTTTGTGCTTTTAAATTTGAACTGATTATCTTTGGCAGTTTGAAATGTACAGTACTTGATGGAAAATAGTAAAACTCCGCTCAAATTAGAATAATTACCTGCTTTCTTGATTATAGCTTCTTTAATGACTGCCCATTTAATATTATACATGGTTACATATTTTTCTTATATTTAACAAACACATACACAACACTACTGTGTGTAAGGCACTGTTCTAAGTAGTTACAAACATGAATTCATGTAATCCTCACCAGTATACCTATGAGGTAGGCAGTATTTTATCCCCATTTTACAAATAAGATAAATGAGACACAGAGAGATTAAGTAACTCGCTTAAAATCATACAGCTAGGACATGGCGGAGCTGAGATATAAATCCAGTCAGTTTGGCTGCAGAGTGCTCTTAACTGTATGTATTTTTCAGGTATTTCAGAATTTGGTGAAAGCAATAATTGTTCTAATCCTATTGCTGGATTTAAAAGTAGGAAAGGGTAAACAGAGATAGCAAACAGTATCAATAAAATATTTAATAAGAAGTAATGACCCCCATAATACCTTGAAATTCCCTATATTAAAAATACAGGATGAATTGTAAAGAGAAAATGAAAACCAGCTTTAACTGTGTTAAAAACCAGTTCAGACTTCTGCTTTATTTATCCATTTGATATTATGCAGGCTTCTCTTTGTGTATGTAGCTGAGCAATGTGAATATAATGCTGTCATTATTGTTTCCTGTGTTATACCACTAGTTACATTACTTCAGCTTATGAAGTACAGTATTGAGCTCTGTCGATGAATATTTCTCTCCCCAAGTAAATGTATCATGATTTTAGCCCATATTTTATAAATGAGAGATAATTTTAATGAATGTGTGGGGCAAATAAAACTTTTAGAGTTGGTATGTTAAAATAGGGCTGAAGTTTCAAGAATTGTAGAGAGAGAGAGAGACTAGATGTGCCAATGGAAACAATGGATTGGTGAAATTGAAACTGAAGAAATTTCTGGTAAGTTAGAGATTTTGGTTAACTAAGATTTCAACCTGTGTGAATCTCAATTTTGGCAAAAATGAGGAATGTAAGCAATTCTAGTTTTGCAATGTAGAAAAGTCAGGGAAAGTAAATTAGACTTTGCACTAACCCTTCATATAAGTATATGACACCCTGAAATTGAATGTTATATATGAGGGTGGAGGGACAGGTGGGAACAAACACCCAGCTCCTCCTGGGCTTGAGCCAGTGACCTTTGGCTTTAGTTGGATCTTCTAACTGCTCTGTTTCCCTGTAATCAGAGGCAAATTTACCAGGAGCAAATTTACTGGGATTTAGGTTTCAGGACCTCTGACTTGCACAGACCTCCTCCAAGGCTCTGCGAGGACCTCTAGCAATGTGTTCACGTGATCATATGGTTTTGCAAAATTTGAAGAATTTAAAGGTATTTAAGCATTATTAGTTAAGACTGTTATTTCTTTTCTACTCCGACCATCCTTCTATCACATTTCCTTACATGGGATTGCTTTGGAATGATCACAGGCATTTATCAGATCTGGCTAAAGGGAAATTGAGTTGAGAATATACAGCTTTAAACTATAGTTTAAAAGATATTTTGAAACATTTCAGTAAGACAAGTGAGAAATCATAGACTCCTAATTTAGGCACATAGGGTTAATTATTTTCTCATTTTTGCACTTATTTATTAAAGAACTGAGATAATTTAGATAAGAGAACATAAAACTAAAGCAACAAAGATGAATGATGAAATAAGTAGAAATTGTTTGATATCAAAAGCATGTTGTAAAAAATAGATTATAACAAAAGCAGTAATTCATTGAAAAGAAAATTTTCTAATAGAGATTATAAATAGGCTTGATAGACTACTTGAAAACTTAGTTAATACAAAAGAGTGAATCATATGAATACACTGGGGAAACACTTAAGTTTCTTTTTGATTTAACCACAAAATACATATAGAGAAAGACAACATAAAATGTCATAATTTGTAACTATAATTAGCTTTATAATTAATGAGTATCTTCAATTCAAAGAGTATATAGATTAGTTGCCACATAAGAAACTTTGAAATTCCCTGAAATTTTGCAACTCATAAATGAAAAAAATTTTGTGAAAGTGTACCTAAATTTTATAATGCATCCTAAAAACCTGACATGAGTTGTGAGAAGAATCTTTCCTCAACACGATACTTCTCACATGTTTCTTAATTATAGCATAAATAGACAGAGATACAAATTTGTGTGGTTGTTTAACTCTATATATCGATTGATTGTGATTATAAATTGTCATTTGTCAAAATTTGTGCATTATCAAAACTTTAGAAAAAGCCCATTATAGAGTTTGTGTTGAGGGAATTAAAACAGGATGGTATTTTCTGTAATGTTCATGATGTATATTTCGCTATTGTAAAAGTTAATTTTTGCTATTTCGTAGTATATACTTTCTATATATACTTCTACTTTCTCTTCTAATTTTGTATTCATAATTTTGTATTCTTTTCCTGTGAAAGGTCTAGAAAAGTTGCATAAGGTTCAGATACCCTACCACCTGGATCCACTCTGGTCTGTAGTTAATGGTTTTAAGCATGAAAAAATATATTTATTATGTAGCATACATATTCCAGAAGGCATAAAGTGAGAAGTAAAAGACCCCTCCTCCACCCTCATTTGTAAGCCCAAGAAGAAAATAACCTTACTTATGTATTTTTTAAAAATTGTTGTAACATCATGTTTTATTTATTTTAATTTTGTGGGTACATAGTGGGTGTATATATTTATGGAGTACATGAGATATTTTGATACAGGCACATATTGTGTAATAATCACATCATGGAAAATGGGGTATCCATCCTCTCAAGCATTTATCCTTTGTGTTACAAACAGTTCAATTCTACTCTTTAGTTATTTTTAAATTTACAATTAAATTATTGTTCACTATAGTCACTCTGTTGTGTTGTCAAATACTTGGTCATATTCATTCTATTATTTTTGGTACCCACTAACCATCCCCATCAATACCCCCAACTCCCCACTACTCTTCCTTGCCTCTGGTAATGATTCTTCTACTCTCTATTTCCATAAGTTCAATTGTTTTGATTTTGAGATGCCATGAATAAGTGAGAGCATGCGATGTGTGTCTTTCTATGCCGGCTTATTTCACTTAACATAATGACTTCCAGTTCTATCCATGTTGTCACAAATAACTGGATGTCATTCTTTTTTATGGCTGAATCGTATTCCATTGTGTAAAAATACCACGTTTTCTTTATCCGTTCATCTGTTGATGGGTGCTTAGGTTGCTTCCAAATCTTGGCTCTTGTGAACAGTGCTGTAACAAACATGGGAGTGCAGATATCTCTTCAATATACTGATTTTCTTTCCTTTGAGTATATACCCAGCAGTCAGATTGCTGGATCATATGGTAGCTCTATTTTTAGTTTTTTGAGGTACCTGCAAACGGTTCTCCATAGTGGTTGTACTAATTCACATTCCCACCAACAGTGTACGGGCCCGGTGTGGTGGCTCATTCCTGTAATCCCAGCATTTTGGTAGACTGAGATGGGTGGATCACCTGAGGTCAGGAGTTCGAGACCAGCCTGACCAACATGGTGAAACCCTGTCTCTACTAAAAATACAAAAAATTAGCCGGGTGTGGTGGTGGGCGCCTATAATCACAGCTACTCAAGAGGCTGGGACAAGAGAATAACTTGAACCTGGGAGGCGGAGGTTGCAGTGAGCCAAGATCATGCCATTGCACTCCAGCCTGGGCGACAAGAACTAGACTCCATCTCAAAAAAGAAAAAAAAACAAAAAACAAAAAACAAAACAGTGTACAGGGGTTCCCTTTTCTTCACTTCCTCTCTAGCATTTGTAATTGCCTGTCTTGTGAATATAAGCCATTTTAACTCAGGTGACATGATATCTTATTGAAATTTTGTTTGCATTTCTCTGATGATCAGTGTTGTTGAGCACCTTTTATGTGCCTGTTTGTCATTTGCATGTCTTCTTTTGAGAAATGTCTAATCAAATTGTTTGCCCATTTTTAAATCAGATTATTAGTTTTATTTCCTACAGAGTTGTTTGAAATCCTTATATATTCTGGTTATTAATCCCTTGTCAGATGAGTAGCTTTCCTTATGTATGTTTTACAGTTGTTTAGATCTGCTTTGTTCAATAAGGTGTGCACTAACCAGCCACATGTGGCTATGGAGAACTTGAAATGTAACAAATGTAGTGATTTTTAATTTTTCATTTCATTAATGTTTAATTTTAATTCAGTTTACATTTAAAATGAATAATTCCATTATTTGAAAACCTGTAAGTATATGTAAAACAACTTGGGTATGCGGATTTATTTTCTTCAGCTGTAAATTTTCTAAAATCCAAAGGATATCACTACAGTGTGTGTACGTGTGGTGTGTCTGTGTATATACATATATTTTTTCCACAAACAGGATCATACTCTGCCTCTTAGCATTTCAACTTAGCCGTATGATTGCACATCTTTTCACAGCAACTTGCAGATTTATTTCATTTAGTTATTAGCAGTATAATATTCTCTTCTGTTTTGATAGTCTTTTTTCATACAGCTGCTGGGGTAATTCTTTTTAATTTAGGTGTAAGTGAGATCATGTCACTCCTTTGTTCACAACCCTCCAGTGGCTTCAGATCTATCTCAAAATTAAATTCCAAGTCTTCACTCCACATCGAATGCCTGCCTTGATCTGTTTTCTCACTGCTATTTTGCTCAGTCCAGGCTGTGTTGGACAGCTTTTAATCTGTAATGTGGGGATTAGACACGAATATTTTATTCTTCAAAAAATCCATCAGAAATGTTATTTAGTAAAGCAGAGACTTTCCATGTACACAATTTAAGGTCTTGTTTAGTGTCTTATTTATTTGACCACCACCAGTTCCTTTTAAAGACACCCCATTTTTCCTTCCCAATAGCACTCACTGAAGTAATATGAACCTTGTTAACTGTAGTAAAAAATGATGCAGACTCTCTCTAATCAAGAGCTCATTTACAAGAGGAAATGGTGTTATGGTAGATAGCTGAAGTATACTATGCCTTAAGAATGTGTTGCTTCTTTCTTGCTAGATTGAATTTCAGAATTCAGAGTCTAAATTTTCTCTTTCACATCTGGTGGCACTTTTTAAAAAATTAGTGTGCAAAAAGGAGAAAAATCTCTCTGCTTCCACTTTATGCCACTCACTACAGTCCAGCCTATGCCAGGCTTAAAGAAAAGGCTTTTGTATTGGCAAAGACACTCGAAAATGGTTTCCAAGCACATTAAAAGTCAAGGAGAGTTTTGCAGAAAATTTAAGATTAAAAAAAAAAATCCAAGTGGTTACAAGTTAAGAAACCATTTTTAAAATTAAGCAATGACTACTAAAAACATGCGGGCTAAGTGTGTATGTAATGTTAGCATTCCAGTGCCACTAGTGCAAGGCAGACTCCTATGAGCTATTTAGACATAAAAGTTAAGAAGGTAGAATTTTAGAAGTTTTAATGATTATTTGAAAGCTCAAGGGATTATTATACAAGATATGGTGATAGTTACAAATATGTGGACTGACACA
Organism: Rhinopithecus bieti; assembly: GCF_001698545.2. Taxonomy (NCBI): domain Eukaryota; kingdom Metazoa; phylum Chordata; class Mammalia; order Primates; family Cercopithecidae; genus Rhinopithecus; species Rhinopithecus bieti. Next base: position 974,732 of record NW_016811421.1, on the reverse strand, counting down.
CACTTATCACTAAATAAACGTTTTAGGTGAACATATGAATAAACAAGTGAACCACATTGCTTGGAATAAGTAGTGTTTGTTACAGCTCTGAGCCCTGGGAGAGGGGGACTCAAGAAATCAAGAAGACTTAATCAGAAAGAAAGGACTATGAAGTGATATCAGAGTGAATGCTACAACTAGGCATAGTGTGAAGTCGGACCCCAAAGGGTAAAGACAATTGTTGGAAAATGAACATAGCCTTTTCTGTGTAAGATCAGGCAAGTAACCACCCCAGTTTGGAGTTATCATGAAATCAGACTTGAGGACGTGAATTTACACATGGTGAATTGACCAAAGAAGAGCTTGTTAATGTGCCCAGAGAGTTGAGAATTAAAGTGTGAGTGGGTCTGAACTGAATATTGTTTGCGATTATTTATGCAGAAAGTGACAGAAAATCTAGCTAATCCTGGCTTAAATGAAAAAGGGTGTCTGTTGACACATATAACCAAACAGTCCATGGGTTGGACTGACTTTGGGCATATCTTGATTTAAGGTTCCAAAGATGGCCCAGGATCTTTTTCTTTGTGTGCACACCTCATCTTCAGACCAGCTGCCCCTTTCTGGTGGCAAGATGGCTACAGCAGCTCCAAGCCCCTTACTCTGTTCTTTGATGAATGTGCTGGTTACTATTGTCTCCCACATCATGGGTTGCTTTTTACTAGACGTCTCTTGATTTAAAAGTTTTTAATTTTAATGTTAAGTTTCTCAATTTGTTTCCCTTTTGGTTAGCACTTTCTGCTGTGCAAGTAATCTTTGCCTCCCCCATGATCAAGAAAATATTCCCTTATGTAATCTGCTAGACACTTTACTGTTTTACCAATCATATGTAGAGTTACAGTCTGCTCAGAATTCCATAAAGTCTGGGTGATTCTACTGGGCAGCCAGGGTTGGCGACCTCGGGCTTTGACGTTGCTGAGTTTTTCTGGGAGTCTTGGGCACTGCTACAGTGTGTGGTACCTGCTTGCCTGAAAGGGAAGTACCAGTTTGATAGAATAGCTACACATTGATCTGTTTTGTGGTAAACTAATATGCTCCTTCTTTGTTTTAAAGGAATGGGATTTTGCCTTTCTTTGAGACATGAGTTACTACTTTTATTAACAGATGAATGATGTAAATGTGTTAGTTGTTAGTAAAAGGAGAAAAATCCAGAGAGAGTATCTATTCATAAGCAACTATCAATTATATTATGTATTCAAGGTGTCATCTTGGATTCTGAGATGTTGAGACTCTTCAACTTCAGGACTTCCTGATCCTTTATTTTCACATTTTTTCACACTATGAGGTATCCAAGATGTGAGAAAATAAAATTATTCCAGATGGTGTTCCTTTTCTCATTTTTTAGAATGTTTCCATCTAATCCTCTCTCTCAAAAGAAACATTCCCCTTGGAATTGCTTCTGTTATTATTTGTATTCATTTTTAAACCTTGACAACCATGTGAACATAGTACAGGTGGTTTTTTTAAGAGAGTGATCTATAAAGTGAAGTTCTTTGTGCCGTATTGCAGAAGGAGAAATACTTACACTACAAAAGTAAAGCTACTTTAATCTCATTAAACATGCTTTGGAGCCAGATGTGAGGTAACTTTTTTGAAGAATTAATTTACAGATATTTGGTCATTCTCATTTTAGATAGAAAAGCACGTTGATTATTATCTGGATCTGATTAGACTCCTGATTCCACTACTTGCTAGCTGTGGGGCCTTGGCAATTTCTTTAGCTTCTCTGAAATGAACATGGTAGCAATTCCCACGTTTAGGGATGTTGTGTGGATTAAGTAGAGAATGCAGAGAATGCAGAAAAAGCTCAAAGTTTTCAATGCTTGGTACATAATATATGCCCACTAAGTCTTAGTTATGCTGTTGGTTCCACTCCTGCTACCATTCCAGAGGCTGCAGCAGGGTTCTGTGTTGTGTGGTGTTTGATCCTGTCTTCTTATGGTTTGTCTAGAGTGGAAGTTTTGGGGTAGGTGGCACTCATAAAACAGAAATGCAACAGTTGAAGGAGGAATCTGGGATGTGGTTTATTTAAGATTTTTAAAATGTGCTTGCTTGGTTGGGTTTTTTAAAATTATTTTTTAATTATTATTATTATTTTTAATTAGAGACAGGGTTCTCCCTATGTTGACCAGGCTGGTTGTTGAACTCCTGGGCTCCAGCAGTCTTTCTACCTCAGCCTCCCAGTGTGCTATGATTACAGACATGAGCCACCACGTTTGGTCTTGGCTGGATCTTTGTTTTTCTTACCTTATTTTGAGAACTAGAGGCGTCTTTGCTTTCCCTTTTTCTCACATAGCCTATCCCAGTGGTCTTGAATCACTCCCTGTGTAGACTGCCTAATCTTTATTTCCCTCTGTTTATGCTGAATTTTTATAGTGAAGGTCTTAAAAAAGTGTAAAAGCTGTTTTACCGATCTTTTATCTTTAGATTTTATTACATAATAATTAAGCTTTAAAAAAGTTATAAAGTATAATAGAGCCAACATCTATATACCTACCATCCAGCTTTAGAAAGAAAACATAATGGGTGGATACTGTGGAAGCTGCCTCTGTACACCTTCAGCCCCCATTGAAGTAGCCATTCTTTAACATGCCATTTTCTTATACTTTTGCTATATATGGTGTGTAATTCCAGCCTATTTGTAGTACCTTACTTATTTAAACATTTTATATAAGTGTTGTCATTTTCTTTGTATTCTGCAATTTGCCTTCTTATTCAATGTGGCATTTTTCAGATTTATACATGTTGATATTTGTAGCTCTAGTTCATTAATTTTGACTATGTGTAATGTTTCTTTGTGTGAAGACACCACAATTTATCCTTTCTCCGAGTACTGGGCCTTTATGGACACACTCTCTCCACCCTGTTAGAGACAATACTGCCACAAAAGTTTTTGTACATATCTTGCTTCATGGATCTTTGTAGCTTTGGTTTTGTTGTGTTTGTTTTTATACAGAAAATGAATTCTCTGGGGACTAGTCACATTCTGTGGGCCTCAGATTTTTCATCATAAGATTGAACTAGATCTTTTCTCGCTCAAAATTGCACTGCTTATATGGTTACTTAAACTGGATAGCTTGAATTACTGGCTTTTATTGTTTGTATTACCTCACAGGCCCATTAGTATATCTCCTCAGTAGATTATGCAGGATATGGATTTTACTCTGACATGGGATAGTTCCATTTTGAACATTTTTGAGGGCGAAAGTGTATGTAGTATTAGAAACTATCATTAAGCAGGACACAAGACACTAAACCTTCCTTCTCCCCAAGTTTGTTTATCTTTCCTGGAATCTATAGGAATTACAACTGCTATTAATTTAGAATAAACATATAAATAATATATTTTAAAGTATGTTGGCTACATGTGCTGGGTCACCTTCATCTGGCATCAGCCTGGATACAGGACTCAGGCCCTCTCCTTGATTCCACAAGAGTCCGGTTACATCGAGCATTTTGCGCCCTCTTTAAACTTGACTGAGAATTTACAAGGCCACAGGCTTACAGCATTCTATTTTTCTTTTTTCCTTTCTTTTTTGCTTCGTACATAAATGAAAATCTAATGTAAAATTGTAAATAGGAAAAGTACTATCATGAAGAAAAGGGTACTAGGGAACCTGAAACAAGAGATTAAAACTGACTGAAAGGATCTAGAAAGGAGTCTTGGAGGAAGGCAAATTTAAGGTGGTCCTTTGGGGCTGAAGTCCTTAAAAGTGTATGACAATTAGACATGCTTGTAGGGAAGAAGGAGGAATGGAGATGCTTTCCAGGCAGAGGAAAGATATACGAGGGGAAAAAGTATAAGACAGTGACATATTCAGGGAACAGCAAGAGAAGTGGCTCAGACCTTTCTGGGAGAAAGTCTGCCGTATTATCCCCCTTCTACCCTAACTTAGGCAGTGTTAAAACATGGCTGCATATTCTTTGACACTCTCCTGTTGAAAAGTTGTGTTGACGCCCCCTCCTCTTGAATCTGGACAAGCTCATGACTGCCTCAGTCAATAGAATATGGCCAAAGAGACCCTGGCTTACAAGGGTCAGCTGCAAAAGGCCATGTGACTTCTGCTTTGTTTACTGGAACACTTGCTCTTGGAGCTTGGAGCCACCATTTAAGAAGTCCAGCCAGCTGGAGGCCATCGTGCTATAGAGGCATGTGTATAGACGATCTGGCTGACATTCCCAGCTGAACCCAACTTTCTAGCCATTCTACCAAATATGAGTGAAGTTGTCCTTCACCTGCTTTCTGACTACCAGTACCCTAGAGCAACCTCTAACATCACTACACAGAACAGCAGAAATGCTCAAGCTCTGCCCTAAGTTTTGACCCACAGAGTTGTGAGATATAATAAAGATAATCATTATCTTGAGTTGTAAGTAGTTTGTTATACACCAATAGATAACTGGAATAAACCAACCAAAGTCAGTGAGGGGATTTTTCTTTAGATGCTTGCTGAAGACAATATTAAGTCATCCAGAAACCTCTCCCTGGAATATACTACCAAATGTAATTTAGAACTTCTGCCAGGATGACTGAGTTTGGAGAGCATTCAAGGCAGAGGAAATGACATGAACAAAGACAGCAAGGCAGGGAAGGACAGGACATACGTAAGGTAGAGAATAATTAGGTTCAGCTAGGAGTAGGGCACCTCTTGGGAACAGTGAGAGAATAGACTAAAAGAGAAGGATAAGGACATGCTATGAAGGGCCTTGAATGTGAGACTGAAAAAAATAACATAGTGCCACTGAAGATTTTTTGAAAAGTTATACTAGCAAAACACTACTTTTGGGATTTTTTTCAAATGCTTGTAGGGTGGACTGAAGTATGGAGAAATTAGGGGATCAGTTTGGAAGCTATTGCAAGATATGTGAATCTCATTTGTGGTAGCTGCAGCCAGAATGAAAGCTTGAAAATAGATGGAAATACTGTGGACAAGGCCACCACTGACCTACTTAGTACATTTTGTGAATTAAAAAAAGGTCCCCCTAGCTGGGCACAGTGGTCTACGCCTGTAATCCTAGCACTTTGGGAGGCCAAGGTGAGTGGATTGCTTGAGCCCAGGAATTCAAGTCCAGCTCAGGCAACATGGTGAAACCCTGTCTCAACAACAACAACAACAACAACAAAAATTAGCCAATATGGTGGTATGTTCCTGTGGTCCCAGCTACTCGGGAGGCTGATTTGGGAGACTCACCAGAGCCCAGGAGGTCAAGGATACAGTGAGCTGTGATCGTGTCACTGTACTCCATCCTGGGTGATAAAAGTGAGACCTAACTCAAAAAATAAAAATAAAAAAATAAAAAGGTGCCACTTCTTTAAGACATTTTACTTCCATCTGTTAGAAAATTGTTGTAATATGTTTATTAGAATAAGACACTTGACTGCCCTCTGCTGGAAAATTATTAAAGATATGTCTTTGATTTGAATGCTCCTCCCCTTTTCACATCCTTGTGCAGTACACAACCTGTGTTACCACGCCTGTGACCCTAATTTTGTGGGTGCGAGTGATAGGACTTGGTATTGGATCACATTTGTCGTTAGAAGGAAAGGAAGAAACCTCTGGTCTGGATGGTAGGAAGGTTAGTAGCGACATTAATAGAATTAGAACTTATTCTTGGAGCATAGATTTATAAGGCAGAATCATTCTTTACATGGAAAGACACTCATTTTCTTATTTATTGACCCCATTGTTTGCATTTACTCAGTAAGAATTTTGATACCTTTTCTTCTAGATCTCAGCTTTCCCCCCTTGTGACATCTGAGAATGTTGACCAGTTCCTCTTTTGTATTCCATACACCTCTCTCTTCTGTATCTTTTCCTTCTATTCTGTACGTTGCTTCTTATCAATTTCCTTTGCTGGCCCTTTTCGCTCAGGTTTCCATTCTTGTGCTTTTTTATACAGTGGGTGCTCAATAAATGTTTGTTGAATTGAATTGCATTGCTTTTGAAAGATCAGTTGCAGGTTTTTCAGGAGACTGATTCATAGGCAGTTAGGGACTAAGGGTGTGCCAGAATTCAGAAAGTAGAAACCTATCCTAAATACAGTTCCTTGTTTTGGGATGTATTTTTTACACAATAGGTCACTCTTCCTTGGGGAATATCTGTACTGTTGATCCGTTCATCATTGTTCAGCAGTGACAACACCAGGAGAACAAATTATTTACATTGGCTGTGTCATATGGGTGTGTCTAATTCGGAGAACTTTCAAACAAAATAATGAAGCTTCCCCAGCTTCTAACTTGGGAAGTATGAAAAGTTACTTAAAAAAAAAAATCTTGACTCTTGTTTAAGTACATCAGCGACTGATTAAGTCACAATATATTTTAGTATTTTCATTTGAGGTTTCTTGCTAACATTCTTACCACTGCTACCACAAACCCCACCCCATGTGTGTAAGTTACTTTTCCTTTCATTTTTCATGGGTCTTGTGTGTTAAGGCAAACTCAAGAACTTTGCTCTTCTGATAACTTAACATTGATTGTGTGGCTGCTTTGTGCAAATTGCTGTGGGATGCCTCATGGAAATTACAAAGGTTTCCTTTGCTTCTGCCCTTCAGGAGAGACTTGCTTAGTGGGAGAAGTAGATGCATATGCAACTGCTCCAGGGCAGGCAATGACAAGGGTCATAACATAGTGCAGACAGAGACAGGATTCCCTTAGAGCGATGTAAACATCACTTGAAGACTGAGCCACATATATGGACTTGCCATATTTCTTTCCTAAATTGCCTACTTAACTCTTCACTGTCCTGGGTTGGATTAGAATTTTTTTTCATCGGAGGCTTAGTGAGTCAAAAGCACATTATATATATTTAAGATTTAATGGATTTAATTTAAAATACATTGAATATTCAACATTAATTTTAGCAGATTTGATTTTTTTAAATGCTTTTAAGCTGGCACTCTCAAAAGAAAATAGAGAAAATCAGAGTGATATTAAATAAACAATGATATAAAACAGGAGTTTTGTGTTGATGTAAACCTAGTATTTAGGAAATAAATATCCTGAAATTCCCTAGCCAAATTATATTTTTAAATGTTTTGAGCACAGGAAACAAGTTATAAACAGCCTAGTAGGGAAAAATGTATATTACTATCATAAACATGGGTAGTATTTACAATTTTAAATATGGATCATTGATATTTAATTGAAGTGCTTTTTATTTAATTAAAGCCAATGACATTTTAAAATTATTTCTTTGTTTATTAATTTTTCTTCAATTAAATTTTAGCCTGTATTTTAGATACAAGGGGTACATGTGCAAGTTTGTGATATGGGACTATTGCATAATGCTGAGGTTTGGGGTGTGGATCCCATCACCTGGGTAGTGAGCATAGTACTCAATAGATGGTTCTTCAGCCCACATTCTTCTCCATCCCCCACCCCCAGTAGACCACAGTGTCTGTCATTCCTGTATTTATGTCCCTGTGTGCTCAATGTTTAACTCTCATTTATAAATGAGAACATGCAAAGCCAATGACATTTTTACAGTCATTGGAGTAACAAAGACATTTGGATTTTAAAAATTTAAATGTATTTAAGATTGAAATTTAGGCCAGGAGTGGTGGCTCATGCCTGCAATCCCAGCACTTTGGGACACCGAGGCTGGCAGATCACCTGAGGTCAGGAGTTCGAGACCAGCCTGACCAACATGGAGAAACCCCGTCTCGACTAAAACTGCAAAATTAGTTGCAAAATTAATAGAGTGATTTATGTAATAAGTAAACAGTTCAGGTTTACTTGACTTAATAGCATGATGATTTACAGCTTTTACTTAGATTCATTCTAAGATGAAATAATACAGCCTCTAAGAAGATATATTATCTGGTTTTCCTTTGCATTTTCATTAAAAATCTAAAATTGGAAACGAAGTATGTCAACTAGTTTTAGAAATGATAGTAAATTGGGAAGCATTTCAAATAGCAATAGAAAAGAAGATACCAAAAAGTTTTAGAAATGTCATAGGAAATAGTGAGATTCAGCCTAAGAAAATACAAACTAATACATATAAGAACAAATAATCTGAAATAGATATTTAATGAGAGACAATGCTTAGCAGTAATGAAAGGGAGTCAGGTGCTATCAGACAGCAAAGCAGATTTGAGGTTGCAGTGTGATATGGCAGTCACAAAGAGCCGTTGCCATTTGTGGGGGTCATCTTGCAAGCTCATTACAATAGAGCAGGGAAGCAGAAATCTCTTACAAGTTGTCGGTATTTAAGACCACATTTGTCTTATATCAACTTAAGAATGTCCAGACCCATAGCTATCAATATATTGAGTGCTAAAAAAAATAGAAGCTGCAGTTCTTAGAACAGGGGAGAATTTAATGTAATAAAAATAATTTTTAAAAATAAAATTGCTTTGGTTAAGTAGTAAAGCAATATGAAGTTATACAGTGGATATAAGCAACTTGTTGGAAGATAAATTTGTTTTGATGAAGCTGAGACTGTGGAAGGTGAGAGTAGTGTGAACTCGTTCATAGGCAGTTCTCAATACCTAGGCCAATTAAGCAGATAGTGAAATAGCATCTTAAGGCAGTGATGGTAGCTGGATCACTTGAGGTAAGTTTGGACTGTATGAGGAACTCCATTAGGTAACAGTGCCAGAATTGATTGGAAGCAGTGTGTTTTAACAATGAGATCATATTTTTAATGTTGTCTATACTGGTCCGATTACTCTGCCTCTTGTTTACAATATGTGATTCAGTGTATATATTCAAGAACTATTCTGATGTCTTTGCCAGGGTTCCCTGCCCTTTCTCCAAGCACCCTTTTTGATCTTGGCTTCTAGAATTTCTTTGGCTACTTTACCTCTGATCTCCAAAACTGGCCTGCTGTTTTCTTTTGAAAGCACTTCCTTCCCTATATATACCTGCTGTATCTTAGCTCTGATCGTGTTTGTACTTCAGCTTTCACTGCCTACTACTGGTGACGCCTCTGCTCTAATTCTTAATATCATTCTTTTTCTTTTTTAAAGGACATAGAAAATCAGGTATTGTCTTAAGTTGTCTATCAGTGTTCACACACTTAAATTATTGAAGTCCTGTTTTTAGTCTTCCCTTCCCAAATCTGACAAATATATAGCTTTCTACTAATGCCAGTGAGGACAACATCTCACTGATCAAAAATCTCTAAAGTTCCCTCACCCATATCTCATCAGTTCACTCTATATATCTGTCTCTTCTGTGTCTGTCCTTTTTCTTCCAGTAGCCAAATGTTTAACCTGGTCTTGAGCTGTGTCTCTCAAAATACTCCTTTTGCTTCGAGTGCAGTACTACAGTGCTTAAAAATAATAATATTTAATCAATCATACCATTGTTTCAGAAACTATTGATGACTTATAAAAGTTCTAATTCTGATTAAATTTTGATTTTGGCTACTCTCTTATTTAAAATCTTATGAAAAGTAAATTTATCATATTAAACAAATTTAGTAATTTTGGTAGCTTAGTATTAAAATTTACTTTTTAAAATTGAAAACTGTTTAGGTCATTGACTTTGTTTACTTTTACTGACCCATTCATTTCTTGACTTTCGTCTCTGTGTCAGGGATTGAGGTAGGCCTGCCCTGAGGATTGTGAATGAGGTGTGGTCTTTGGCCTTACGAAGCTCACATTCTTGTTATGAGCAATACTTTTGTTGATTGAGAAATCATTAATATGTTTAGTCAATATTTGTTGTGCTTCAAACTCTCTGTTAGGTACTGTGGATACAGTATGCTAAGCAAGAGGGGAAACTGGGATCTACAGGCTTATTTAGTAAGCATATATCCATCTGGTTTTATAAATAGAATGTTCTACTCAAACTTTTAGAAATAATTGTTTCCCTCTATTTAGTATCTGGGTTTTTTTTTTTTTTTTTGGAATACTTATTAATTGCTTAGCCAACTAAGTGGTCCTTTTATATACAACAAATGGTAGAGCAGTTCTCCTCAGTTACATATCATTGTAATAGTGGAATAAGAATTGTAACAGAATTAGCCTTCTGGTCATTTGTTTGGGATAGATCTTCTGTTAGAATCCAAGTATGGCAGATAGGACCCAACTGTAGCAGTTTCCTTCTTTTAATGTAACAGTGATTGTGCTAAAACATAAGATTATAATAGAGCAGCCTTGCCAATAGCAGCAAAATTTACTTGTCTGTTTTTCTCCCAGAGTACATGTGTAGTCAATCAATTTTTAAAAATACATTTTACTACAAGTTATTGCTTATTCCAGGCATGCCCAATGACATGCTATTTGTTACTTCTTTCTGCAGATCCACAATTTATATTAGGAAATAAAACTTTTACTGTTTAACATTAAAGTTCATCTGATTAATAAACTGATATTGCCTCAGGTTTCAAACTCCATAGTGAATAAAATAGGTCCTCGTGTAGCTTAGAAAGAGTATACCAGCTGCAAGTCCAGAAGATACTTGCTGTTACTCACATAATAAAAGAACTTCCAAAGCCTTATAGTTTACACATTCATAACTGCTTCTTGTTGAATTTCTTCTTCTCAATAATACAGGTGCTGCTTTGGTTTAAAACATAGAGCCCTCTTTAGGTAATCTACAGGTTCTCCAAAGTGTTTAATTTTTTTCCTTCTTATATTGTGAGCTGGTTAACGTTGAAGATAGCATTTCATTTAAAGCTCAAACCTGTGATTGTTTAAAAAACTTAACTAGTATTCATTTTTTCATTTAAATATATATTTAATTTCCTACAAATGAGTACTTCTTTATCTAAGATTGGAACAATTCATTTTAAACCATATTATTCATTTATTTTGAAATATTAAGATCCTGCCATGTTCCAGGCACAGATCTAGATATTGATGACATATTGGTGAACTCAGGAAAAATCCTTGCCTTTATGGAAACTTACTGTCTAGTGGAATTTATATTTTGTTGGATTCTATATAGGCATTCTTACCTATTCTGCCTTCATAAATCCTCTAGACAGGTATGATATAAGCAACAGTTTCAAGTTCTGTCTTTTAAGGTTCTTTCACCCTAAAAAGATGGCATGAGTGTATTGCCTCAGAGATGGTCATTAATGTTTATTGTGAATAGTGAGCATTTCAATAAATTACATTCTTAAACAAAAGTAGGATTAAACAATCTGCATTGCTAAGCATGTTTATTTTAGGTTTCAATTCCAGAGTAGTAGTAGCTGGAAAGCAGCATTTTTACACAGTTTGATAAAAGGATAAACATTTTTCCAGAAGATCATCAATAGTTTAATATGGATTCTATAGTAAAGTGCCAGCTCTGGATCATAATAGCAACAATAACCATGACCACCTCACAACAGTAACAGTTAGGGGCCAGGTACTGGTTTAAAGAACCTTGTTTAAGCCTCAAAATGATTCTTTAAGGTAGATACCATTATTATAACTCTATTACATATAAAGAAACTGAGACTAAGCAACTTGCCCAAGATTACAAATCTAGTGAGAGGCAAGGCTAAGATGAGATCGCAAGCAAGCTGGCTCTTCACTCTGTTTTCTACTGCCTCCCATCCTTAAATACTGTATTTGCTTTCTTGCTTCTTCCTTCTAGCAATCAGCTATCTTTCAGATATGTAAATATTAATTTGTGTAGCACACGTCATACTCTGAACGTGAACGTGAACATACTGGTTTTTCTATTATGACTTTATTTTCTTGTTCATGACTTTCCTATCTTAGAAAGGCTTCTTTTTAAAATGTCCAGCCCATAGTAACCTGGAAATTTATTTGTTTTGGTTCTTGTGTTTGCTTACTTTTAATTAATTAATATTATTATTTGTTTTGTATGCCCAATACCCTGGCAGATTTATCAAATTTAAAATGAAAATTTAGTCAAACTCATTGCCTAAAAATTTTATTTTTCTGTACCTGTGGGAAAAAAATGGAAACAGAAAAGCAGCCTTCATTTTCTCGTAAAAAGAGAACAAGGATAATTTTGCCAAACTTGTGTTTTGAGAGGGATTTCCTCATTTCTTAACTGCAGTCTAACAGAAGGATATTTGGGCTTATTTATCCCCCTTCGGACTTCTTACTGGAGCAAGTTTTTCTGCCATTCTAAACTCCACACACTGTTCTCTTACATGTCTAGACTCTTTGCTTCCTGGGACCATGTTCCTGGATCACTTTCCTCTTCTGCCTGTGCATTTCTGCTCATCCTCCAAGATTAAACTGCTATCAGCTTCTCTGAGGAGGCCTGAAAACTTCTCCTGCTCTGGAGGAATTGCTGCCTTCAATGTCCTGCTTCATTTTATTTGCTCATTTGTTTATCAGTTAAACTCCTTGAGGACAAGTGTTACTTTTTTTTCCTCCTACTTCTTTCACTGCTGAATCCTCAGCACTGAAAGTAGTGCCTGGTGTATATTAGGTATTTCGTATTCGTTGAATAAATAAATGAATGCATAGTATATTATAGCACTTTACTATATTATATGTAATAATTTTGTACTTTTTCTTCTTCCCCAGCCAGTAAACTTCTTAAATTATTCATCTTTGTATGTTTTCCAGTGACTATAACATATTAGTTAAGTCAGTAACTGTTTACTGAATTAATGAGTGAGCAACTAATTAATACCTTTAGATCTCTGTGGTATTGGATGGAGATGATTAAAAGGAGGGGACTAGAATGAGTAGTGACTAAAAGGACCAGTGCATTGTGAATTTCTGAACTCTGAATCAAGAAAAGAGGAGCAGAAACACCAAGACCAGATGTCCCTTTTCATTCATCTGTCCAGAAATTTAGCTTTTGTTTGGCTGCAATTTGCACATTTCGGCATACCAGTCAAGCTGAGCTCCAGATACTCATTTGTCTTTTAGGGTAACATGGTAAGGGAAATAGTTGTAGAGATAGGAACTCTCAGTGAAAACTTAATCAATCTGCTCCTGTCAATTAGGGAGACTAAGTAGCTTTAACTTCCATAAAAATCTCAAAAATAATTGCTCTGTAATGTTCATTTTTTTTAAGTTTTGGAGAACTTTAGAGGATTATATTTTGAATTTAGATTGAATTAGGGAAACAAGGACCTGAGGAATGATATACAAGTTTATTAAACATGATAGGGTGGAGGGGATACTTGATGATACCCATTATTCCCTTTTCTTCATGTGCCTGAGAGAGCCTCCCTCAGTGACAGGATGGGTTTTTGCTACATATCATGTGATTCCTTCCCCAGTGAAATGCTTGTTGAGTACTTGCTGTGCACCCAGCTTAGTGGTTTGGTGGGCTGCTCACCCAGGCCAGTCAGATTTATTTTGTAATGTTTCTTTTTGCAGTGAAGGAAGACAGAGGAAAGGAGAGGGGATAAGGGAGAAGTGCATTTATGTAGAGGAAGCAGCATGTCCTATGACAGAGTCCTGACAGTGTGGCATGTTCTGGAAATGGTACAGTATGTTCATTATGGTTGGAACACACATTCCAGGAGAGGAACAGGGACTAAATTGCACTGGCCTTGAGGAAACTGAGCTAAATGGATAAAAGTAGGCGTTGAGAGCTGTTGGTGATTTATAGCCCATCAGCACCATAATCACACTCTTCCCGCTTCTCCTGCTCACCACCTTTGCAACCAACTTTCCTTTTACTGTGCTGATTGTCTTTAGTACAGATTTATGATTTCCAGCCTCAGCTCAGTGCTCAGGATGACTTTTCTTTCCCTGTTTTTTATTTTTTCAAACTTATTTCTAATCAGCTGCTTTCTTCATTATTAGTAGTGACTGTTCCAAACTGGAACTGCTTTTTTCAGGCACTCAGCCGTACTTATGCCCTCATTTTAAAGTAATAGTCTACCTCCCTTTTCATGTTTCTAAGGAAATAGATAATATCTGTCACATACTCCCTCAGCTTGCCTCCCCTACACATTCAAACTTACCTTCATCACATTCATCCTTACAGTCTTCCTTTCTCCCCCAGAGGAAAGTGTATCTATCAAGCCATCCCCTCTCTCCAGGGCTCTGGAGCCTGCCTAGCTTGCCTAATACTCTGGGATCTTGCTCTGTTTATCATTGACTCTCATTCCTTTCTCACCACAGTCCCTTTCCTCCCAGCTTATAAACATTTCTCAATCCCCCTTGGCCTAAAAACACCACCCTTCTCAAGATACTGCCTGCTTCCCCTTATTAAAGCAAGAGAGGTAGGTGGTCTGAGTATGTAGGAACATTACTCCGGCTGTGATGTTGAGGGGTGAGTCAAGGAAGGCAGAAGTTAGAGAGAAAAGACCAGTTAGGAGGGTGTTGAATTAAGGTGATGGTGATGGAGAGGAGACAAGTTTGAGAGGCATCTAGGAGGGAGGATTGATTAGAATTTGACATTCAGTGATTATGAGAGTTGAAGGAATGATGATTCCTGTGAATTGAGAGAGTAAATACAGAATGAGGAGCAGTTTATATGGAGACGATCATGAGTTCATTTCTGGAAGTGTTCAGGTGAACTGCTCTTGGACATCCAGTTGGAGAAATCAGGCAAGCAGTTGAAAGTATGGGGCGTATGATGTATAACTTAAGAAAAATATTTGTTATTTAGAAATGGCTTTGGTAATGAAAGATGTCTTGGTGTATCTTGAGTCAGTCTTGGATAAGATCCCCTAGAGATGGAGTGAGATGAGAGTAACACAGGTGGAGGAAGAGGACCCTCCCTGTAAAGGAGCCTGAGAACAAATGACAGAAAGAAAGAAGGCAAATACTAGGTAAATTTTGTTAGATGGAGGTTTTAGTTTTTTTTTTTTTCTTGGAACTCTTTGAGGACAAGGATAATTGTATTGACAGCTTCTAGCAAAATCAGACTAAGTTGTATATACCCAATAAATACCTATTACATTGCATTATTGACAGGACTCAATTAAAATAAAATCTCATCATTTGCTGAGAACTTCCTTTGCCTGAAATCACATATAGCTAGGGTTTTTGGAAGGAATGAGGTTGTAAATGAGACAGTTTGGAAACGTAAAATATCAATATATTGGAGCTATATGGAAAAGCTGATGGTTGGAGGGTGCCATCACTGCAGCAGCCACAGGAGGTTATTTTCAGTATAAACCTCTATGCTGTTAGGTGATTTTGATGGCTGTCAGGTGTGAGATAATAATCATTGGCTGCTAGCAGTTTTGCCACTGAAGTTGGGGGTTCACAGATCTGAACATTTTCTTGTATTTTAAATCTCCATAATGTTTTCTCACATTTGAGTTCCATTGCAACCCTGCAGTCATGAGTCAGAATTAAAAGCTGATCTAAACTAGATTATATTCTTATGTTTCCATAAACAATCTTCTTGAGGGCAGGGGTAGAAATTATAGCAATCAAATAATTCATCCAAAGCCACTAAGGGCGTGGTTTGGCCTCACATTAGCTGTGGCCCACTTAGGGTCTCCATGGGTGGTTGTGAGAGTGGAGGGGCTGGTGCCTCAGGAGCTGTGCAAGATTACCCATAGGAGGTGTGCAAAGTCTTAAAACTTCTATTTATAAACAATTTTATCCTATCCTTAACTATTTTGTGTATGTTTAAAATGTGCATTAGATATTAGTATAGTGCTCCATGCTTGTAAGTGTGTGTGTGTGTATATATATATATATATATGATTTATATAAATATGGTAGAAGCATGCTCTAACATTTTGAAATTGGCAAGTGTGTGTTTGATTTAAAAAAAATACTTTGGAGACCTAAAGATTAAATTGTAATTACTGTTTGAGCATTGTAAATTAACTGGGAATATTTAGAAGTTTCTCAACAAACTTGTGTCAATCATTTTAGCTATTATTAGATTTCCAATAATAGCTAGATGTTAGTGTTTTAGTTCCAAAATGCAGATGTGTTTCTTGACCTTAATTCCTTACTATGGATTTTAATGGAGAGCCTTAAAACACAAGTTAAAAACCATTTGTTGTACTTTTTGTGAATATGCTGAAGTTTTCTCATGAACTACCTAATGCCTCTCCACATACGGTATGTTCTTTGCAGTCATTCTTTAGTCACAGGCAGTTTAAGCTGTTAAATAGTATCTTGCTTTGAAAGGTAGGCTGATGGCATTTCTATCTTCTGGTACATCTGGTAAGTTAATATATACGGTCTGTGAGTATCCTGCAGGGACCTGTTTTTACATGCATACAGGGATGTTTATGTAGAAATCAAAGGCCATGAATCAGAAGAACACAACTCTTGTTTCCAGTGTACTGGAGGCTTAAAAAAATTGGCTTTGAAAAATTGAAAGTAGTGTGGTTTGTTTTTATTGTGGAACCGATCAGGAAGAACAATTTACAGTCATTGCCATTCTTCACAGCTGAATGGAGTAGAGGTGCCTGCCTCGTGAAATGGAGCAGCTGCACCCGTTTTCTCTGGGCTCACAAAAACATTTGCTTTTTAATCGAGAACTTTAGATGGTAGGGTACAGTTTGTTTTCATGATGGAAGTGGTCAGTTGTGCCTTACCAGACAGCTGTAGTGTAATTAAGAAAAACTGTGTGAAAGTGGATTAGATATAACACAAGAAGTCTTTTTATTTTTTTTTAAAGAGGGGTTTCACCTTAAATTTATTCATTTTTTTTCTTTAATGGTTCAAAGGAGAAATATTGCTATCATTCTGGTCCATAAGATTTTTGCTACTTCACGATATCATTTAGCTCTAGGAAACATGAGATGCTCTGCTATAGAATAATTGCTTGTTTTTGTAACAAGTGCAAACTAAAAAGTACAGATTTTAAAGATGATTTAGTTTGTGAGAGTTCTGCCTTCAAAACAAAGCTTAAAATAAAGAATTGCACAGTTGTATTTATGTTAACCTTAATGCATTTAAAAAAGTGATCTACTTTTATAATAAAGTTGTGAGGCTGCTTTTTATACCTGCTTTATACACAAGTTGCAACATTAGGGGAACTTTCAAACTGTTGGTATTAGTTTTTTAAGACCAGAAACCGTGAGAGGAGAAAATTATACTTTTCTTGATCAATTTTAAAATGAGTTAGTCAAATAATAATGAAATAAGCTGGTGAAGTGTTGATGTAGCTAAATGTGCAACATTAGGCTGTCAATTGACTTTGAAAAGCATACACTTATTTTATGCAGCAGACTTTGAAATAAGAATAGAAATGCCTTCATTTGCATCACAGTCTACAGTAGCAAAATAACTGTTTCAAGGTCAGAGGGAGCTTAATTTCTAAAAAAAAAAAAAAAAAAAAAAAAA
>NW_016811421.1:953145-957162 GCF_001698545.2 Rhinopithecus bieti | reverse complement strand
AAAAAAACCACAATAACAAAACCAAACAAAACCCATTGTGTTCACAAATACCCAAGATTTATTTGTACTAGACACTTAACCTTTATAACTTTTTATACAGATTGCCCAACACATTAGAAACCAAAATTTTCATCCTAAGCAAAGTAAAGGTGCCAGTTTCAGGTTTGCTTTAAAACATTATTGTGTACTGATTTTCTGGAGCATACTCTTAGGCTTTGTCTCAGTTAGGGGAATTTGGAAGGCTGGTTGAAGGGAGGAGGTGAGTGAGGATTATAGCCCAAATGCTCTTACCATTTCTAGATTTGCAGCCCTGCCCTGGGAGGTATTATAAGGAGGACGAGTCTATATTAGATTGGTTGTTTTAGAGAAGAACCCTGGCTGCTGTTTCTCTCTGGCTCACTGATGGCTGCTCTCTACTGATTTATTTTGTCTTTCCTCACCACAGACCCTAAGAAAACACTGAGAATCAGGCCATTCATTCTAAATGGCAAACCATGGCTGCAGCTTGATAGTTGGTGCTTTTTCTGTTTGCAAACTGAGTCCTCAGGTACACCAAACTCTTCTTGCCCTTTCTCTGAGCAGCCCCTCAGGCTTTGATGCTACTCTGACTTCTCGACAGACTTCTGCTTCTGTAGAACATGAGCAAAGTTGTTTAGGAAGGAATGGAGCAGAGTGTGGGGTGGATTAGAAAGGTAGAATAACAATTAAGAAACTGAGGCAGTTTTTAAGGTCAGAACAATAATGAAGAGCAATGAAGGTAGATAGCAGCAGGATGCAGCAAGGGAATTATGGGACATGCTAATTACTAGAATCAGAACAAAAAAATCTGGATTCAAGTTCCAGCTAGCCTAGCATTGTGGGAAAGCCATTCTCTCACCTTCTGTTTCTTCATGTATAGAGTGGAACCTCTTCTACATACCAAACAGGTTGTAAGTCTCAAAAAAGAAAGAGAGAGAGAGCTTGAGAATCTAAAAGTGTTGTGAGGTAGTAAAGTGTAGTTATGGAACTGTTTGACCCATTTATGTCCTTTTTCTGGGAACTCTTGACAACCAAGGAAAGGGAATACAACCAAGGAAAGGGAATATTAAATTTTACAGACATAGATTCTTTGTGAGTGCTCTTAAAGCAGTTTGATAATCCCATTACTTATCTCTGTTTGATTCCCAACCCACCACTTTCTCATAACACCAGTTTCAACTCCTGTCATCCTTCTCAAGCCCCAGACCCAGTTCCTTCTATTTTAGTCTCAATAGATAAGCTCCCCCCCAATTTTGCGAGGAAGGTTGAGCAAGGCCCTTGAGTTTCCCTGGCCACCATCTCAAAATGTATTTCTTCACCTAATTTCCATCTCACCTTCTGTCTCTTCCTTGCAAAGGTAACCTGTATCCTTATCACATTCTCATCCCATCTCTTCTCTAACCTTTCTTCGTCAATTATTTCATGTCTTTCTCTTGTTCTTTTAATCTCCTCTACTGGTCCTTCCCCATAGCCAAGAAACCCTCTTTAAGTTCACTATCATATGTGTTTCTTCCATTTCCACTGCCAAAATTTTCCAAGGCATGATTTGAGCTCATGCCTTCTTCACCATGTATGCTTTCTTTTGATCCGTTTCAGTATGGCTTCTGTCTGTTCAAATAAGCACATGAAAAGATGCTCAGCATCAGTAGTTACTGGGGAAATGTAAATTAATACTGCAATGAGATACTACTTGACATGGTTTAGCTGTGTCTCTACCCAGATCTCATCTTGAATTGTAATCCCCATAATCACATGTGTCGTGGCAGGGACCCAGTGGGAGGTAAATGAATCATGGGGGTAGTTTTCCCCATGCAGTTCTCATGATAGTGAGTTCTCATGAGATCTGATGGTTTTATAAGTGGCATTTTCCCTGCTGTCTTTCATTCTCTTTCCTGCCACCCTTTGAAGAGGTGCCTTCTGCCATGATTGTACGTTTCAAGCCCTCCCCAGCCATGCAGAACTGTGAGGCAATTAAACCTCTATAAATTACCCAGTGTCAAGTATTTCTTCATAGCAGCATGAGAATGGACTAATACACTACTATACCCACTAGAAAGGCTAAAATTACAAAGGCTGACCATACCAAATGTTGGTGAGGATATGGAGAACTGCACATATGTTGGTGAGGATATGGAGAAATTGGAACTGGTGGGAATATAAAATGGTACAGTCATTTTGGCAGTTTGGCTGTTTGTAAAGGAGGTAAACATACACCTACTATATGATGCAGCCATTCTACTTCTAGGTATTTACTCAGGAGAAATGAAAAAATATACTATGTGATTCCATTTAGATAAAAATCTAGAAAATGCGAACCTATAGTAATGGAAAGCAAAGTGGTTGCCTGGGAATGAGTGTATAGTGTTGGAAAAATGGAT
The DNA here is from genome assembly GCF_001698545.2 of Rhinopithecus bieti. Taxonomy (NCBI): domain Eukaryota; kingdom Metazoa; phylum Chordata; class Mammalia; order Primates; family Cercopithecidae; genus Rhinopithecus; species Rhinopithecus bieti. The sequence goes on along the minus strand of NW_016811421.1, from coordinate 954,766 downwards.
TACAAAGTAGTATAAGGAAACTTTTCAGGGCTGATGGATCATTATGTAGGTTGTGATGATGCCTTCACAAATATATGTAAACTCATCAAATTTGACACTTGAAAATGTGTAATTTGTTATACACTAATTATACCAAAACTATTTTTAAAAAATCATAGAACTACACACTGAAAAGGGTGAGTTTTATAGTATGTAAATTATCCCTCAATAAACCTGACTTAAAAAACAAAACAAAACAAGACATATGGAACCAGGCACAGTGGCATGCACCTGTAGTTCCAGCTACTTGAGAGGTGGAGGCAGAAGGATCAGTTGAGCCCAGGAATTCGAAAGCAGCTTGGGCAACATGACAAGACCCCATCTCTAAATAAGAAATAAAAATATGAAAATGAAATATGGGGATTGAGAGTGCAAAAAGTAATTGTTAAATGCTAATCTCAAAATATTACATACTTTATAAATCCACTTATATGGTATTCTCTAAATGACAGGTTTATACAGATAGAGAACAGATTAATGGTAGCCAGGGTTTAGGGATAGTAACCATGGGGAAAACTAGGTGAAGGGCACACAGGAATTTTCAGTGTTGTTTCTGCAATTATATGACTAAAGAATCTGTATCACAAAAAATTCTTTTGAAAAGGCCTTTTAGATATTGTGTCCTCTAATGTGAAACAAAGACAGCATGCCAAAAAACAAACTAATGTTTATAATTAAATCTGTAATAATGGTTATTCTGCAAATACTTGAAACTAAATTTCATAGAGATTATTACAATTTAACATTGTATTGTTGTAGACAGAAGGCACAGGAAGAATCATTCTCCAGCTTCTGATCACTCTATCCAAATGTTCAAAATCTTAAATTGTTTTTGACTAGATCATACATATAAATGGCTAAAAAATACATGAAAAGGAATACACTGAAAAGTCTTCCTCTAACATCTGTCTTTGATCCACACAGTTCATCCTCCTCCAAAAGTAAACGACTACTTTTAATCTCTTATGTATTCTTTCAGAGTTTCTTTATGTCTATACAAGCAAATGCAGATGTATCTTTTTACCCTCCTCCCTGCTTTTATGCAAAAGGTAGCTTACTATACCAACTAGTTTTACACCATACTTTTTTCACATAACATTATATCTTAAGAAATTTTCAAGGTGGTATGCAGCTTTTTAATTTTTTCTTTTGACAATTAGTATTATATTATATGGCTGCACCATACTTTATTTACTAATCTCCTGTTTAGCCGTTTAGATCATTTCCAGACTTCCACTTATAAAAGCAATACTACAGGCTGGGCGACGCGGCTCATGCCTGTAATCCCAGCAGTTTGGGTGGCTGAGGCGGGCAAATCATGAGGTCGGGAGTTCAAGACCAGCCTGGCCAACATGGTGAAACCGTATCTCTACTAAAAATACAAAAAATTAGCTGGGCGTGGTGGCGGGCGCCTGTAATCCCAGCTACTCGGGAGGATGAGATGGGAGAATCGCTTGAACCGGGGAGGTGGAGGTTGCAGTGAACTGAGATTGAGCCACCGCACTCCAGCCTGGGAGACATGGCAAGACTCGTCTCAAGAAAACAAAAAACTACAGTTAATATTCTTTTTTTTTTTTTTTTT
>NW_016811421.1:944570-949663 GCF_001698545.2 Rhinopithecus bieti | reverse complement strand
TTTTTTGTATTTTTAGTAGAAACAGGGTTTCACCGTGTTAGCCAGGATGGTCTCGAGCTCCTGACCTCATGATCCGCTTGCCTAGGCCACCCAAAGTGCTGGGGTTACAGGCATGAACCACCGCGCCTGGCCTAATATTCTTATATTTATGTCATTTCATACATGAGCAAATATATATAAATATATAAAATCGCCAGTATTTGGCTTTTTAACCTAGAAAAAAATTTATGTTGTTCACTCTAATATCTGTAAAGGTTCACATATGTAATTCTTTGAGACAAAATATTTAGCATACTTTTGATTTTCTGATCCACTTCCAGATACTCGTGATAATCTGGATGTTTAAAATTTATATAAGGGAGTGGGGAACCTTTATTTAAATGCTCCTGTTCGATATAGTTAAGGTGGAAATACCCATGTACACAGGGCTATTTCTGGAAATCCTTTACCAGTAACTTCATTCAGTGACATATCTAACTCTAACCCTGATCTAGCTGTGTTAGGCTTCCTTGCCTGCTAATGAAAGGCTTTGCTCTCTCCTTATTAAAAGACCTGAACGTAAAACTCTGAGACTCTTTATCTTTCCCAAGGTGGGCCTTGCAAAAAAAAATCTTCTTATTCACTATCAGTGTTACTCTCTATTAATCATCACAATTATTGCAACTTTAATATTATGACATTGTATGTCTTATGCAATATTAGATTCTCTGAAAAAGGCTTTTTGTACATATGACAAACAGGTGGAGTATGCTCTTCTACACAGTGAGTCAACCAGCCATCATCTTGGCCTCTCCAAAACTGGTTGTGTGTGTGTGTGTGAGAGAGAGAGAGAGAGAGCATAAATATGGCAAAATTTAACAACTGATAAATATAGGTAAAGGTGAACAGTCTATAGTGTTCATTGTAGTATTCTTTCAAATTTTCTGTAGATTTAAAGTTTTTCTTTTTTTTTTCTTTCTTTCTTTTGTTTATTTTTTTGAAATGGAGTCTCGCTCTGTCACACCGGCTGGAGTGCAGTGGTACTATCTCGGCTCACTGCCAGCTCTGCCTCCTGGGTTCATGCCATTCCCCTGCCTCAGCCTCCTGAGTAGCTGGGACTACAGGCGCCTGCCACCAGGCCCGGCTAATTTTTTGTATTTTTAGTAGAGATGGGGTTTCAGGATGGTCTCTATATCCTGACCTTGTGATCCGCCCGCCTCGGCCTCCCAGAGTGCTGGGATTATAGGCGTGAGCCACTGCGCCCAGCCTCTTTTCTTTTGTTAAAAGGCAGGTCTTGTCACCTATGCTGGAGTGCAGGGGTGCAATCACAGCTCAATGCAGCTTCGACCTTCTGAGCACAAATGATCATCCTGTCTTAGCCTCCTGAGTAGCTAGGGCTACAGGCGCGTGCCACCACAACTGGCTATTTTTTAAATTTTTTTATTTTTGTAGAGATAAGGTCTTGCTGTGTTGCCCAAGGTAGTTTCAAACTCCTGTTCTCAAGTGATCCTCCTACCTTGGCCTCCCAAAGTGCTAGGATTTTAGGTGTGAGCCACCACACTCAGCCTAATGTTTTTCAAAATAAAAAGTTGAGAGCATATTCTTTGTTGAGATTATTTATTGTGAATTGGGGCTGCTGCTTTGTTACCTATTGTGTTCTTTGTTTTGTTTTGGTGTTTCTAGGTTTGAAGACATCTTGGAAACTCCACTTCTAAATAAAAATAAGAATAAATGATAATAGCAATGTATACTTAATAAGGGTTTCCTGTGTCACATGTTAGGCTAAGCATTTTATATGGATGATCTAATGCAAACCTCTTACCAATCTATTAGTATCTTCATCATTTTTTCAGATAGAGAAACTTGGGCACAGTGAGGTTAAATAATTTGCCTAAGGTCACACAACTATCATATGGTGGAAATACTACTTGCCACCAGAACTGCTATTTCTATACTTTGCCTTCTATACTTCACCTAGGCTTCATTTGCCCTGGTCTTTATTTTCCTCTGAAGTATTTTGAAGTGAGAGATAGGTTATCCTCTGGCTCAAATTTTTAAAGAATTAACCTAATCCAGATAATAGGATGATGTGAAGGCCTCATGAAAATGTAAAAATTGATATAAACAGGAAGAAAAATCTTTTTTTTAAAGAGACAGTCTAGCTCTGTCACCTAGGCTAAAGTACAGTACTACAATCATAGCTCACTGCAGCCTCGAACTTCTGGGCTCAAGAAATCCTCCCTTTTCAGCCCTTCCAAGTAGCTGGGACTACAGGTGTGCATCACCACATCCAGCTAATTAACAACAACAAAAAAAATTTCTACAGATGGAGTCTCACTATGTTCCCCAGCCTGGTCTCGAACTCCTGGCTTTAAGTGATCCTCCCACTTTGGTTTCCCAAGGTACTAAGACCATCCTCCCACTTTGGTTTCCCAAAGTACTGAAATTGCAGGCATGAGCCGCCATGCCCAGCCCCATTTTTTTCCTCTTAATTTTCTTTTCCTTCATTTCCTTTACTTTATTTATTTATTTATTTATTTTTGAGACAAGGTCTCACTCTGCTGTCCAGGCTGGAGTGCAGTGGCACAATCTCAGCTCACTGCAACCTCCACCTCCTGTGCTCAAGTGATCCTCCCACCTCAGCCTCCAGAATAGGTGAGACTACAGGTGCACACCACCACACCTGGCTAATTTTTGTATTTTTTGTAGAGACGGGATTTCACTATGTTGCCCAGGCTGGTCTCAAACTCTTGAACTCAAGTGATCTGCCAGCCTTTGCCTCCCAAAGTGTCAGGATAACAGACATAAGCCACTGTGCCCAGCCCAAGTTTTTTAATATATTAATTTGCCAAGCTCTACAAACAAGAACTGCTTTGTGTACATACAGTAGTTGAAACTTGCCAGCCCCTTTTCTGAGTTTGCTTGTTTTTTTATATACTTAAACTGGCCTGCCAAGGGGCATTATTGTTCTTTTTCTGTGTATTTCCTGTATGTTTCCCTCTCTGTTGACTCTTTGCTTTCAGAATTTAAACAGGTTCCAGTATTCCTGTCTTACAACCATTGCCATTTACTACACACATTCTCTACCACCCCCATCTCTCTTCTTCAAACTAAACTCTCCTCATAAATGATTCCTATGAGAGACCATAGGGGTATTTCTCCATTTCCTACTGACTCCTCTATCCCTCCCAACCACCCCCACAGACTGTGCTCCCAGCGACCTCCTTTCCTTCTAGCAATTTTCCTATGCTATTCTTTTATTTACAACACTGGAACTGTATTTTTGCACATATATTTTATAGCTTGATTTTTTTCCTACCTTAATATTAGGGACTTTCTTTTTCTAAGTCATTAATTTTAAAACTTTTATTGATGAATAGCATACATGCAGAAACATGCACAAATGATAAGTTTGATAACTTTTCACAAAATGTCATTAGTGTCCAAATCAAGGAAAAGAAATTGCAGAATCCTAGAATCTCCTCCCAACCCACTCCTTTCAGTCACTTCATCCAACTTCCAAAGCAATCCTGACTTCTAACAGCATAATTTGTTTTACATATATGAAATGTATGTAAATAGAATCATATAGTATGTACATTTTCTGTATTTCACTTCTTTCACTAAAGATTATGATGTTTGTGAGATTCATCCATATTGTTCCATGCACTTGTAGTTTGTTATTCTCATTGTTATATGATATTCTCTTGTGTTTATGCATTAACATGTTTTAAAACATAATGTTAATTGCTATGTAATATTCCATTGTAGGGATATACCGTAATTAACTTATTAATTACCCATCATTTCTGCCAGGTTTTCACTATTAGAAATAACCCTATGATAAACATCTTTGTGTAAATACTTGAAGAAATTTCTGACCATTCCTTAGAATAAATCCTAGAAGTGGATTTACCAGCTAAAAGCTTATACATTCTTCAAAAGTTCTTGATACATATTGCCAAATTGCCCTCTAGAAAGCTTACACCTGTTTACTTTCCTGCTGGCACAGTACCTGACACATAAACATTTAATAACATTTTGTTGACATGAACTGGATGAACTAAATTCTTTTATATCTTAGAATCCTAGAAGCTGAGTTTTCTGTGTCCTCGATCTGCCTTCTTTCCAGTTCATTGTTGTTTTAATTAATTTATACTAAAAACAATTTAATGGTATATAGGGCACAGCTTCCCCTCCTCACCTTATTCTTTTCCAAAAATCATCTGGTTATTCTTTCTTTTCTTTCTTTTTTTTTCTAGTAGAAATTTAAAATATACTGCTGCATTCTGGAAAAATCACTGGAGATCTTATGAAATTGCATTGCTGGCATTTTCTTTACATTAATGTGGGGGAAAAATGACATATTTGTATGTTTATAAGCGTATCCAGAAATCCATTTGTTTAATTATTTTTTATGAAATGCATTTCAGTAAAGTTTTATAGGTTTATTCTTAAAATTTAAAAATTTTATTTCTGAATATTTTATGTTTTGTGACTACTGGGAATGAGATATTTTCTTCCCATTGTAACTTAAGTTATATGAAAGCTACTGTATCTTCTATATTAATTTTGTATTCATCCTTTTTACCAAGCTTTTATTAATGTTAACAGTTTTTCCCCCATAATACTTTCCAGTCTGTGAACATTTAATTTATAATTTCAGAGAGGGAGAAATTAATATATAGAATAAAGAAATAGAAAAATGGTAACCTTGAAAAATATTAAAAAATAGAAATGTAGAATTCTGATCTGTTCTTTTAATGCATTGAAGTACTCATTTTTATCAATTCTCAACTATTTTCTCTAGCCTTGTTTTTTGAATGCAGCAGCAAGTCACAAAGTTAAACGTAAAACTAGTGAAGTTGTAGAATGTGAAAATAATCTGTCATTACATTAGGAAAAGTAGTTATGAAAACCACATTATTTACCCTTTATACTACTTTACGCTTTTTCCATTCTCTCATTTTTAAAAACTTCTCTTTTTATTATCTGTTCTCTATTTCGCTTCTCTTTTTTTTTTTTAAAGAATACAATAGCTTGGGAATAATTTTTAAAATACTAATGGAAAATAAACTTTAGGATAAATAAGGGAAAAAATAAAAATCTTTCAG
>NW_016811421.1:889076-944493 GCF_001698545.2 Rhinopithecus bieti | reverse complement strand
CTTTAGGATAAATAAGGGAAAAAATAAAAATCTTTCAGCTTTCCTCTCGGATTTTTTTCTGAAGTGTTCTCATATGCTTTTCTGTTCTTTTGGATCACTCTAGTGATTCTCTTCCTTCTCATAGCATTTATTCATCTGAATACCTTCATATATGTGTGCATGTGAGATACCAGTATTTGCGTCAGGGGTTGTCTTATCTCATCTTTTTCCTCAGAGATAAGAAAATGTGTCTAAGTCGTGTGTCTATATGCTATTGCATAGATAATAAAAATAATTTTTTTCTCAGTTTACTTTCAATTTTAAAATTTGTTTTTTCTTTTTTATTCATTTTAAATTGTAGTTTTTTTGGTTTAATCTTAAGGATAGTTTTAAGTACCTAGAAACTTGAGCCACAAATGTAATCAGAAAATAATACTTTAATCCTAGTTAATCCATGTTATTGACCTTCTGTGTCTGCAAGCCGCAACAGTAGCAGAATGTCTTGTGTATAATTTTCTCTTTTGTTTTTTTGAGACGGAGTCTCTTTCTGTCCCCCAGGCTGGAGTGCAGTGGCGTGATCTTGACTCACTGCAACCTCTGCCTCCTGAGCGATTCTCCAGCCTCAGCCTCCCAAGTAACTGGGACTACAGACGCGCACCACCACACCCAGCTAATTTTTTTGTATTTTTTGTAGAGACAGGGTTTCGCCATGTTGGCTAGGCTGGTCTTGAACTCCTGACCTCAGGTAATCTGCCTCCCTCAGCCTCCCAAAGCACTGGGATTACAGGTGTGAGCCACCGCGCCCAACCTAGTGTATAATCTGTTATGTGGACCTGCATACTCACTGGCAAAGTCTGATCTAGAGATTAACTGTCCTCTTTTGAGATGGTGGATTTGCTGATTTTTAGCAAGAGACTATCTAGGGTCTCATTTAATCCTTGTAAGAGACAGGCTGGTTGCACCCATCTTGTCTAATTTTGTAAAATGAAACTAGGTCAGATCAATTACAGATAGTTGTAACTTGCTCAAAATAATCTGTAAGCCAGGGCTGTTGGTTATTAAAATACGTTTTTTTCTCTTATCAAAATCAAAGGAATTAATTATCTCTCATGACTGTAGAATTGGAATATGACAACTTGAGAATCCTATCTTTTGTAGAAGTTATTTATTTTTCTTCAAAAAAAGAGAAATTCAGATGCTGCAGGGGTTGTGTCTTTGGGTGTTTGTTGAGCTACGAGGCTGGGAAGTAAGAATCAGAATGTACAATCAGGACACTGTATTCAGATTTCACTTATAAAATAGGTTTGGAAACAAGGATGAAGGGCAGTAGCCAAAATAATCTCAAAGGCTGCTTCCAGTTCTTAACTACCAAGATTTGTAGCTTAAAAACTAACTATTGGGAATTATAGAGGTAAACTGATGTGCTTTCATTAGAGAGATGTAAAACTGGTTCCAAGTCCTTAAAAGAAAATAGAAACACAGCACCAAAGCCAGAAACAATTACACCAGCAGAATACTTAAAAACTAACAACAAAAACCTGTTTTCACAGGCACCCTGTTACACGCGGTAATTCAGTTTGCTTTGTACAATGTTATAAAATGATCAGTATACTGTACTTCTGGTTAAGCAAAATAAGACCAAAAATTGACACGGTATGCTGTCTACTCTAATTCAGTAGCTTCACCAAAAGGAGGTGAAATTAAAGGTGAAGAAGAAATTTAAAAATTAATGAAGAAATTAAAGATGATAAATGGATCCAGTTTGTCTATGGCAAACTGATAGTATGCCATTCTGAAGGTGGATATTGCTTATGAAGAAAATTTTGAGTGAATTGTTTCCTTTTATAATTGTATTAGAAGTGTGGATCTTGACTCTAGACAGACTTTAGTTTAAATATAGCTCTGCTATTTAGGAGTTTTGTGATGCTGGGAACTTTTTAAACTCTCTTTTGTTATTTTCTTCACCTGTTAAATCAGCAAAATAATTTCTATTTAATAAAGTTATTGGAAAGAGCTTATTATAAGGAGTTTGTCCCCTTTCATGAAATTTTCAAGGAAATTGTGATTTCTTTGGCTTAACATTTTCTACTTAAAATCTTTTTTTTTTTTTTTGAGACGGAGTCTTGCTCTGTCGCCCAGGCTGGAGTGCAATGGCATGATCTCAGCTCACTGCAAGCTCCACCTCCCGGGTTCACGCCATTCTCCTGCCTCAGCCTCCCAAGTAGCTGGGACTACAGGCACTTGCCACCACGCCCAGCTAATTTTCTCTTATTTTTAGTAGAGACGGGGTTTCACTGCTTTAGCCAGGATGATCTTAATCTCCAGACCTCGTGATCTGCCTGCGTTGGCCTCCCAAAGTGCTGGGATTACAGGTGTGAGCCACCGCGCCCAGCCTACTTAAAATCTTTTGAGGAAAAGTGCTATTATCAGAAAATAAACATGAGCAACACAGTTACGTATTACCATATAATCTGAAAATGTTTTACATTAGTTTATGCCCCTCCTTCTTAGAAAGGTTCCCTAATTGTCTGAACTGTGTTGGAGTTTTCATGGCATGTGCAGTGTTTGTGGAGAACTTTTCCTGTATGGTCATTTCCAAGTGTCTGAAGAATCTGTTATCAGTCCTTCAGATTTTAGCAGGTAAAGAGAAAAAGACACCCATAAATCAAGTAGGCATATAATTTGATATAAGAAGTGAATCGGGATATGGTAAAAAGTTGTGATAGAATGAAAACTTTCTGAACAATGATTTGGGGAAAATGCAATAAGACTTTTAAGATGTCAATCATTCATTTACCCATTAAATTGAATATTTCTTGAATATTGATTGTATGTTCAGTGGGAAGAGGTGAGATGGAATGGGGAAGAATGTTCGAGACAGAGAATAGCACACCTGAAAGGAAGCAGATTTGAGGAACTGAAAGTTGTTTTATGATTGGAGGGCAGAGTTGGAGCAGAAGGGATGAAAAGGGATGAGTTAGTCAGGGTACAGATCGTCCTGGACTTATAAGCCATGTAAAGGAATTTGACATTTATCCTAAGCACAGTAAGGGCCATAAAATAATTGTGGGATGGGCAAAGGCCAGGTCTGTGTTAATAAAGAGTAGAAGAATGGATTGAAGGAAAGAGAACAAGTAGAGGAGGGCAGATTGATTGTGTGGCCACTGATGGAAATCACAGAAATCATGGTAGCCTAAACTTGAGTAGAGTCAGTGGCTTTAGAAAGCTGAACGTGGAGGCCAGGAAACAAAAGAGCCAGCTAGCTGAATGACATGATGTTGGGAGAGAGGGAGGAAGAGGAAGCAGGGCAATTGGTAATACTTTTTCTTCCTTGACACAAAGAGTACCTAGGAGGAGAAGGTGAAAGGGGTAAAGGATTAGTTCCATTTTAGTTGGTGGGATAAAGGAACTTGTGAGATATATCTATCAATATATTTATCCCTATACCTATCTGTATATCATATCCATGTATTCTTATCATCCTAACTATTCCTCTCATTTATTTTTTATTTCAAAATACTTTCAAACTTAAAGGTCACAAAAACAGTATGAAGTGCTTTTTGTTTTTTTGGAATCTTTTGAGAGTAAATTGACAATATGATGTCTCATTACTTCCCAGTACTGAGTGTGCATTTCCTAAAAGCAAGGGCATCTCCTACAGTTATGTTTTGTCCCAGTGATGTCCTTTACAGCAAAAAGATCCAGTCTAGAATCATATGTTACATTTACTTGTGATATCTCTTTAATCTCCCTCCATCTTGAATGGTTCCTCAGTGTTTCCTTGACCTTCAATATCTAGACATTTTTGAAAATTACAAGCTAATTATTTTGTAAAATATCACTCAATTTGAGTTTGTGTAACATGTTTTGCAATTAGATTCAGGTTATGATTCAGGAATTTTTGCTAGGAATATCACAATAATTATGTGTTTTCTTCATTGCAATCTATCAGATGGTGTACAAGTCCTGTTTGTTGCATTACTGAAAATGTCAACCATCATCAGTTACTAATTTTGCTATGAGATGGGGAGGTAGATGCTTAGTGTACAGATCAGCTGAGGCTATACAGAAGAGTAAACATTCAGTATTCCCTCCCCCCCTTCTGTAAGTCTTGTTCAGAGAAGTATTTTTTTACATAATAACTGTAATCTTTATTGTTATTATAATTTACATTATTACCAACTAAATTTATTATCAGTTTAGTGGAGAAGAGAAATACTTTGCTCTTGCCTTAGATTGAAAGATATTCCCTGTTGCCACCATGCTGTGGTTTCCAGATGCCTTGCTCTCACTGGGATTGATGTGCTTTCTCACAGGGTGAAGAGAGAACCTTGACAGCCATAGGAGAAGGAAGGTTTGCCTCATTTTAAGTCCGGATGTGGTTAAAGCTTGGGAGTAGGAGAAGAGAAGGGATTTGACTGAGACAAGTTGATTTGAGTGAAGCCACTACTCTTAGCTTTGCATAAAACAGCTGGTTAGTTAATATGTTTCTGTTTTTTTCCATGCTAGTCCTCCAAGCCTTAAAACAAGTTATTAGAGATTAGAATTTTTAAAATATGTTTTCCAATGAGGCACGTGTCCAATTGAATTCTAATTTCACTAAACCTGCCCCTAGAAAACTGCTGAACTTTTGAAAACACTGAGTCATGATGATATAAATATATGATGGGGATTTAATGAAATAAGTCTAATTTCAAGAATATCTAATTTATGAAACCAAGCAGTACTGTGGAATTTGGTGGTAATTAGAAATATAGGTTTAACATATATAAACCACATATGATTTTCATAATTTTAAAAGAGTAAATGTTTTACTCTTTAACCAGTGTTGATATTAGTGATTCCTTCTTTACAAACTGAAATGACTCCAGATTTTTTAAAACAGTACTGTTACTTTTAGAGAAATTTAAAAAATATTGCAAATGTGTTGCCATGTATTTCTAATATAGTACTGCTTTGGAAAAATAGCTGTTTTAAATTAATCAAATATATATTAGTAAACTTTAAAATACAGCATCGAATACAGTATGATAAATAAAATTACTTTATCAGAATTCCTTTGGAGTCTCAGCCAACTTTTCTGTTTCATGTAATTTACCTCAAACTCCGTTGTAACTATGCAGAACCCAGTAAAATCTCTTCTCTTTCTCCTTTCTCCCATATTCTCTTCTCCACAGAATACCAGAGACCTATCGGTTTTCCTAATGCAGCTTCAAAGTCACCACTGACTCCTTGCCCTGTTCCTTCTACCCTTGCAAACTTCTGGGAAGTATTTGCAAGTATCTTATAGCTAAGCTACCATGTCCTTATTGTAGAAATCCTTTCCAAACTTCACATTAGAATTGTGGTTGTAAATCTCTCCTTAAGCCTTTTGTTCAGCTTCTGCCTTTCACTCACGTCAAAGTGCTATTAATAAACTTATTTCCTATTACCAAAGTGTATCCTCTTAAATTTACTTCACGTAACCCATAGTTTCATCAGAAACTTAAATTTTTCTGAGACCATTGCCACCCTCCTCTTGACCATCCCGTGTTTGCCATAATGCACCAGTCAGGAAACAGCCATTTAGTCAGAGCCTACTTGGTGCCAGTCACTTTACCAGATGCTGAGAATACTGTGGCAAATAAACACATTATTGTCCTTGTGGAACTGATAGTCTAGTGGGAACAACAACTTTTAAATTAGGGAGTGCATGTAATTAAGTGATTGCATATGTTTGAAGTGCTTTGGAGAAGAAGGAGAACATATAACTTGTAAAGCAGACATGGGTTTTATTGGGGGTAGTTTTGAGGTAGTTGTGTTGAAGCTGAAGCATGAAGAAGGAGTATATATTGTTAGCTGGTTGAAATCTAGGTTGGGGAATATTTTAGGCTAAGAGTGGTCCCTTCTCTTTCTATCATCACATTTCACTCTGTTATCAAGCAGGTTCTCATACTATTTATTCTCATACTATTTAGCCATGCCACTTGCTCACTCTCACCCAGTGCTGCTTCATTCTTAATGAGCTCTTGCTTTTATACCTTTCCATATTTGTGATTTTATATTATCAGCTTATTTTGGAATTCCTGAGGTCAGATTTTTCAAGCTGTTAGATTAGGATCTACCAGTAGCAGGCTCTCAATGTCTGATTGTCCACTGCCTCCTACCTGGTGACTCTCCTTTTCCTTCTCTCAACTCCTCAGATTTTCTGTGCTTTCTACAGGAAGCAAAGCCAGCAGTCAGTAAAGGGGTTGGGGAGTTGGTGGGGTTGGGGACTTAGAATATTTGTCGATATCAAACCTCTCCCCACCAAGCACTTGAATTTCATTTTCAACAACCTCCTCTTCCCATTCTAGTGACATCAAGACTTAAGAAGATTGAAAAATGTCCCATCTTCAGAGGAAATCTAGGTATTTTGCTCTAGATCATTAAAGGATATAATATTAGCCCTGAAATTCTCCATAATCTGTAATTGTGCTTCATCTGTTACCTAACACTTTATATGTTAAATTTCTTCATTTACTTAAAAATTTCTATTTTTGTAACCAGCAGTTACAGTTTTTTTAGAGTAGAGCATATTGATATGCAGTATCACTAACACTGTCAGTACTGGTGATATACATACAAGCAAACTTGCAGATATACATCAACAGAAACAACATTATTGTAGTAGTACAAAGTGGTCAAAGTGTGTTCCTCTGATACTGGTTATTATTTTTTTGCTGCAAGGCATAGTAGCTGGGCAGGTGGTTAAACTATTTCTTGTAGCCAGGTGGTGAGGCCTTTTATTGAGCCATAACCAATTCTATAGCAGAGAGAAAAAAAACACATTTCCCTCACATGACTTTCCTTTTCCCTTTAAATACCTATTTATTAAAATCACAATGTGAATATGGAATAGAGACTTATAACATCTATATGAAAACAATTGTTAGAACAAAACTAAAACAAATTGGAAAAGTACCAATTTATTGTTTTAAATAGAGAAAACATCTTATTTCTTAAATTTTATTTACTTGTAATAAAATCAATGTAGTATTTGCCATCTTAAACTATTTTTGAGTATATAGTTTATTTGTGATAAGTTCATTCGCATTGTTGTACAACAGATCTCTAGAACTAAAACTGAAACTCTGTACTCATTGAACAAAACGCCCCTTCTCCCCTCCCCACAGACCCTGGAAACCACCATTCTGTTTTCTGTCTCTATGAATCTGACTATTTTAGGTATCTCATATGAGTAGAATCATACAGTAGTTGTCTTGTGACTGGCTTATTTTACTTAACAATGTCTTCAAGCTTCATCCATGTTGTAGCATGTATCAATTTCCCTTTGAAGCTAAATACTATTCCATTATATGTTTATACTACATTTTTAAATTCATTCATCTGTCAGTGAAGACTAGGGTTGCTTCCACCATTGGCTGTTGTGCGTGGTGCTACTGTGAACATGGGTGTATGTTCAAATATCTCTTTGAGACTCTGCTTTCGATTCCTTTGGGAACATTTACTTAGTGAGCCTCAATCTTCATACGGAGTTATTTATTCTTTACATATTTGAACAATGTGGGAGGAATCGATGAAGGGAAAGAGGAGACAGTGACTGTAAAAAGTAAGCAGATAATAGTCTGTCCACTGTTTAAGGCTCTGTCTGCTTCAGTGTTTCTCAAAGTGTTGTCCATGTACCACTCGCATTAGAACATCTGGGAAATTTTGATTCTTAGGCCTTTCATCAGACTTTTCAAGTCAGACTGTCTTGTGATACTCAGGAATTTGCACTCCAGGGGATTCTTATGTACACCGAAATGTGAGATGCACTGCCCTGCTGGCAACTAGACATCCCAGGATTTATCTATGTTTATGCAGATGAAAACCCTGTTCCCTGCTACTAATAGCGCCTTGCTTTTGGGTGGTACATCCATCCCATGCCAGCCTATGATTTTCACTTTATTCTGTCTGCATATTGTAGCCCAACTAAAAGTCTCATCAATATAGTAAAGGAGGGCAGCCCTGAGTTTGCAGCCCTGAACTTGGATTCAGGCCCATTCAGGCCCTTCCTCTCAGGCTCCTAATGGTGATTCACTGTTGCTGTGTGTCTGCTTCTAATCAGTGGGCCAGTGAACAGGTTAGAACTTCCCCGCTCTGGCCTTGTAGTGTTTAGGCTTACCTGAGTTCTTAAAGGGACCAAATCTCTTTCCTGATATGAACACATTAAGTATAGCATAGCAAATTTTGATCCTAATTGGGGCAGTAATTTCTCACGTTCCACTTGTATAGCTGAATGACATATGTGATAGCTTTAATAAAACCAACCAGCTTCTGCATTTTGAAACTGAACTCTGTCTTCATCTAGTTATCACATTGTGCTATCTCTAACATGTGTTCTTTGCTTCTGATTATTACATGATCTGTGATTTGCAAGTGACTTTTTTCCTTTTTTTCTTTTTTTGATACAGAATCTCACTTGCTCTGCTGTCCAGGCCGGAGTGCAGTGGCACGATCTTGGCTCACTGCAACCTCCGCCTCCTGGGCTCAAACGATCCTCCTGCCTCAGCCCCCAAGTAGCTGGGACCACAGGCCCACACCACCATGCGTGGCTAATTTTTGTATTTTTTGTAGACATGGGGTTTTCCCATGTTGGCCAGGTTGGTCTCGAGCTCCCCACCTCAGGTAATCTACCCGTCTCAGCCTCCCAAAGTGCTGGGATTACAGGCGAGAGTCACCGTGCCCAGCTAGAGCATATTTTATTTTTTATTTACATATTTAGGCTTTAAGCTATACACACTAAAAATTCTTTTTTATGGCAGTCCTGTTTGTTCTCAGCAGAGCCTGTAGAGCCTGTTGTCAGTGGAATGCTGAGAACAGCCCTTTGTAGAGTTTTCTATTGGCAGTATTTTGGGATTCAGGCTGAGGAATGGTTGACCCAACTTACGCTTCGAGCAGTATATAAATTTACTCTGACATGGGAAATATATTAGCAGCAACAACAAAAAACCTTTCAAGATGCAGATTTGTACAGCATAATACAATATTGTACAAATGCACATATACAAAATTAATTTGGCCTTTTCAGTTTCTAGTCTTCCAGCCTAAAAGTAAGAATTGTTTTAACAAAGCATTAAATACGGCTAAATTGATGTTTTGGTGTTCCTTTAAGATCTTCCAGAAAAATTATTACCCCATAGCTACAAAGTAACAAGACTCAGAACTAAGGACATCAGTGAAGCCCAAGACAAGTTAATTAAGAGCAGGAGGGTAAGACTGACCCATGGTAATGACCTCATTTAGATTTGTTGGTGTTCTTACTTTCCAGATTAAGCATACTTAACTATTCAGTGTGACCCAATGCTTTTAAAGTAGTAAGCATGTTTTTGAGCTGTATGATTTGAACAGCAATCACATTTAAAATCTAACATGGTGCCTAAAACTTGTATAGAAATATGTATGAAAATTCACACTAATATCTTTTAATGTAGACTACCTGTTCTGGTGAACCATTAGTTTGAAACTTTCTTTATATTTTACAATCATTTATCGTTCTTTTTATTAGCTCTTAGTGAGTAGTGTATGCAGCATTTTCTTACTGTCCTTCTCCCACCTACAGTCAAATCAACAGATGTTTATTGAGCATTCACTTTGCATGTGCCAGTTCTTTCCTTTGCCAATTTTGGGTGTTAATAATTTTGGTATGCTAATTTATTACATGCTCTGTGCCATTTTAATTTGCTTTTCTTTAATTCACAGTCAGCTTGAACCCTTTCCTATATTTGTTTGCTAACTGCATTCCTTCCTCTATGGCTTAGCTGTTCCTATTCTTGGCTCATTTTCCTTTGAGGTTATAACAGTTGTCAACAGAATCCTGACCAGGCTCCTGGGCAAGCCATGTCTTAACCAATTAGTACTTTTGTTTTCTCTCCATTCCTTTTTTCTTCATTATGGTGGAAAACAGACAGGGATTAAATGGACAGAATTAGAAAAAGTAGGAGGGGAAACTAAACTGAATTGGAAGAGATTTAAATGTAGTGTGTTTAAAACTGAATTGGATAACTTAACTCAAGCTTTGATAAGTAATGGGAAACACCATGATATTATGGAATAATTTGTCACTGTCAACAGACTTGGGTTTTAGTACCAGGTCTGCCTCTGTTAAATGAATGCAATAAAGCCTACCTCACAACACTGCCAGAGCATTTAATAAGATTACATGTAAGGGCCTAGTCCTCTCATCCTCTCTGTCTTAGTTTGTTTGGGCTGCTATAACAAAATACCATTAACTGTGTGTCTTAGAAACAACAGAAATTTATTTCTCGCAGTTCTGAAAGCTGAGAAGTCCAAGATCAAGATGCTGGCAGGTTTGGAGTCTGATAAGGGCCTGCTTTTTGGTTTGTAGAAGACACCTTCTTGCTGCATTTTCACAAGGCAGAAGGGGACAACTCAGCTCTCTTCAGCCCCTTATAAGGGCACTAATCATGCTCATGAGGGCTCCACCCTCATGACCTCCCAAAGGCCCCACCTCTTACTACCAACACATTGGGGATTAGGTTTCAGCATATGAATTTTGTGGGAGTCGGGAAGGACACACACATTCAGTCCATAGATTCTCTGATGCTAAACGAGCATATCACTAATTGCTACATGCAAAGAGAGAATAGCAGCCAAAACCAAGACCTTACCCCGGCTTCCCATCCTTCTCTGCAATTAGTGTCTAATATGTTTTCCCATTTAATCTTTATAATAGCCTTAGTATGTACCATTGTTCCCATTTTTCAGATGAGGAAATTGAGGCACTGAGAAGTAACTTGTACAAGGCCATAGATTTGGTAAAGGATTTGGGTAGAGTTCTGTCAGATTTCAAAGCCATTCTTTTTCCACAGTGCCAGGCTGCCTAGAATAATGAGTATGACTGAAGAATGAAAAGGAGTTAATGGTGTGGCCATTCCCCTGTTCTTTCCACTGCTTCACTTGGTGAATGACTAATAGGCAAACACTCCCAGAGGGTATTTGCATTTTAAAAGCGAGCTCATTAATCCTAATGAATCTCTAATTGGTGGAATTTGTGGGGAGATATTTTAAGTACTGGGGCTTTCTCCTGTGTCTTCAAGGTGCCTGGCTATCTTTTTCTTCTTTATAGATTATCAACTATTCTGGAATCAGAATCGTGTAGCAGAATGCAGTCACATACTGCTAGTCTGCCGCAAATGCATTAACAGGGAGTCATGAATTAAAAGAGAGCCATGAAAAAATATTGAAAGGAAAAAAGTGTGAGTAACATTGTCTAAAATGAATGTCCAAAAGCAAATACATTTGGCCATATAGAGGGTCTTCCGAAGAGTCAGATGAAAGAATATGTTTTATGACCAAATTTAACTTTAGAAATGTTATATCAGCATTTCTTATGGTGCGTTAATGAAGCTCTGCAAGATGTTTAATAGGTGTCAGATGAATAAAATGGCTCCACAGTTAAATACACTTTGAAAAAAAAAATTTTTTTTTAAGTTTCTTTACTGCAGAATTTCCTAGATACTAAAGTGCATTAGGAAATCAGCTGGAAGAGAACTTGCATTCTGAAGGTTTTCTCATATTTTGACCATAGAAATATTTTTTTCCATGTGAACCCCTTGGAACCAGTGTTTCGTAGATTGCATTCTCAGATACAGAGTTCTAGATAAATCACCTTTAAAGAAAAGAAAAACAGTTTTCTGTATTCACAGCCCTTTGTATGAAGGCAGGCTCCAACCCAGTCCACAGCAGCCCATTTCCAGTATTGTTGGGCTCAAAGGCATGGCAGTAATAACAGTCCTCTTCCCCAGATGAGATCTGGCCAATTGAGGCGGGGAAAAGGAACAGATGGAGACCAAACTCTCAACTTTATTGCCTATAAAGCTGGTGTTGAAGAATGTGGCTTATAACAGGGAGCAAAAGGGCTTCCTAATCTGAGTCCCAGAATTAGATTGAGTGTGTAAACCAAAAGTAAGATCCCAAACCCCCACAACAGACTGAACAGACCCCCTCTGGGCCTGAAAAACTGAATTCCCAATTATGACAGGAAGGGAGGTTGGAGATCTTGTTATACCCCCTCCCTTTTGGAGTTTAGGAGCAACTGACTAGCATTAAGGTTAAAAGAGAGGTTGTAAGACTGACAAAACAGACTCATTGTAGCAATAAGATACCAAATTCCAACCTGACACTGGTGTAGGACCTCATGACAGATAGCAGACCCTGAAGGAAATAAAAATATTTTACCCTAGAATATATTTCCTTGACATATTTTGAAATGGCCCTGCAAAGCTGTCTTTTATGGGGGAAATTGCATCTGTAGAGAATCTCCTTCCCTTTCTAGATCTTTCCCAGATCTAGGAGAGATTAAATGAAAGGCTGACACCTTTAAGGTCTGAAGAGAGACATTTAGGATATTCTCTATAGGGCTGTTACCTGAAGGCGTCATCTGCTCAACAAGAACCTTGACTTCCACAATGCCCTTTTTCTTAAGCATTTGCTTCTAGTCTTTAGACAAAGCTGAACTCCTTCAACCAACTGCCAATCAGAAAATCTTTGAATCCAACTATGACTTGTAAGAATCCCCTACTTTGAGATATCCCAACTTTTTAGGCTGAACCAATGTATGCCTTACATGTATTGATTTATGTCTTTGCCTGTAATTTCTTTCTCTCTAAAATAGATAAAACCAAACTGTAACCTGACCACCTCAGGCACACTTTCTCAGGACCTCCTGAGACTGTTTCCTGGGTCACGGACACACACATTGGATCCAAATAAACCTCTCCAAACATTTTACAGAGCTTGGCTTTTTTGTCAGCTAGTTCCACTCAGTTACAAAATATGCTGAGCTGGCCAGGCTTTTCCCCAAGTGGGAGGGTGTTTCTGTGGAGGATCAGAGCAGACAGCAACATGCTGCCTGTGTTCCTTGAGTCTTAAGAGAGGGAAGAAGAAGTTACTGGAAAGGAATCCTGGTCCTGGGGAGGGTTCTTAGATCTGCAAGAAAGAATTTTGGGTGAGTCCACAGAGTGAAGAAAGAAACTTTATTAAGCAAGTAAAGGAATAAAGGAATGGCTGCCCCATAGGCAGAGCCGCTGCAAGGGCTGCTGGTTGGCTATTTTTATGGTTGTTTCTTGATTATATGCTAAGCAAGGATGGGTTATTCATGAGTTTTTAAGGAAAGGGGCAGGGATTTCCCAGAACCTAGAGTTTCTCTTCCTTTTAGACCTTATAGGGTAACTTGTGGATGTTGCCATGGCATTTGTAAACTGTCATGATGCTGGTGGGAGTATTGTTCAGCATGCCAATACATTATAATTAGCATGTAATGAACATTGAGGATGACCAGAGGCCACTTTCATCACCATTTTGGTTTTGGCTGCCTTCTTTACTGCATCCTCATTTATCAGCAGGGTGTTTGTGATATTTATCTTGTGACCTCATGTCCCATCCTGTGACTAAGAATGTCTAACCTCCTGGGGATGTGGCCCAGCAGGTCTAAGCCTCATTTTATCCAGATCCTATTCAAGATAGAATCACGGGTTCAAAAGCCTCTGACAAGGGGACAGAACCACTTGTGGCCAAGTCCTCCCAAATGCAACAGCCAGTGGACAGGAGAGTGGAGAAAGGCCTGGGGTGAATGTTAATGGAATTTCCTCCATGTTTAAGGAAGCATAAGGGAAGTGACCTCACAGGGTTAACAGGAATTCTGAACAGAAATATATAGATATAATTAAGCTCTTCAGGCTGTACTTTGACCCATTTCTTTTTCTTTCTTTCTTTCTTTTTTTTTTTTTGAGATGGAGTTTCCCTCTTGTCCCAGACTGGAGTGTAATGGCATGATCTCGGCTCACCACAACCTCCGCCTCCTGGGTTCAAGTGATTCTCCTGCCTCAGCCCCCTGAGTAGCTGGGATTACAGGCATGTGCTACCACACCCGGCTAAATTTGCATTTTTATTAGAGACAGACTTTCTCCATGTTGGTCAGGCTGATTTCAAACTCCCGACCTCAGGTGATCTGCCCCCCTCAGCCTCCCAAAGTGTTGAGATTACAGGCGTGAGCCACCATGCCCGGCCGACCCATTTCTTTGTAACCAAAATTTATGTAACACCAGATACTGACCATTTGTATCCCCATTGTTCCTATAGATAGGATTCTGGTTTTCGTTCAAGATAGTATCCCTGACACTAGAATCATAAGCTCTTGTTGAAGAATTACTTAAGCAGATCCTGGATTCTAGTGGAACAACTAACACCAACCAGTTTAAAGACCTCCACAGAGGAACCAAATCAGCAAGAGAATACCATTTCTTCATCTCCCTGCCCTATGACTTCACCCTGTAATTTTCAACCAATCAGTGGTCTCCACACTTTGGCCCACTCCGAAACCCTCAAACTCCTCTGGGGGACAGATACGAGGTTTCTTCATGTCTCCTCATTCAGTTGTCCTAAGTTTAAAGTTCTTTTACTGCTGTAGCCCAGTGTCTCAGTGTATTAGTCTGTTTATGTTGCTATAAAGGAATACCTGAGAAGGGTAATTTATAAAGAAAAGAGATTTATTTTGCCTCAGGGTTCTGCAGGCTCTACAGGAAGCATGATGCTGGCAAATGCTTCTGGTCAGGGCCCCGGGAAGCTTACAATCATGGCAGAAGGTGAAGGGAAACCAGTGTGTCACATGGCAAGAGTGGAAGCAAGAGAGATGCCAAACTCTTAAACAACCAACTGTCATATGGACTAATAGAGTGAGAATTCATTACCACAGGGAAGGCACTTCATGAGGGATCTGTGCCCATGGCCCAAACACCTCTCAGCAGGCCCGCCTGCAACATTGGAGATTACATTTCAACATGAGGTTTGGAGGAGACACACATCCAAATCATACCACTCAGTGTACTGACTTACCACATGCATGGGCAATGAACCTATTATGGTTACGTAAGGAGTGGGAACCAAGTGTCCGCCCCATCACCCACCCGCCATCAACCACTTCAGACAAGCTTCCTCTGGGTGACCTAAGTAGGCATTTGGTTCCTCTCCCATCACTGGAAATTTCTGTCCTTTCCAATTTCCTTTATACATATGCTCACTCTTCAGCATAATTTCTCACCTCAACCATCTTCACCCAGTAGAATGGGATCATGATGATACTCTAATGACCATTCCTTTCTCACCTCCTTATATAGCTAAAGCATCATCCAACGGTTTTGTTTTTTTTTTTTTTTTTTTCTTGAGACGGGGTCTCGCTCTGTTGCCCAGGCTGGAGTGCAGTGGTGTGATCTTGGCTCACTGCAACCTCTGCCTTCCAGGTTCAAGCAAATCTCCTGCCTCAGCCTCTCCAGTATCTAGGGTTACAGGCACGCGCCACCACACCCAGCTAATTTTTGTATTTTTGTTAGAGATGGTTTCACCATGTTGGCCAGGCTGGTCTTGAACTCCAGACCTCAAGTGATCCACCTGCCTCAGCCTCCGAAAGTGCTGAGATTATAGGTGTGAGCCACTGCACCTGGCCATCATTCAACTTTTTATCCCAGAAAAGGTGGAAGGCATATATTTCTCTAAAACAGACTGGAAAACTACAGGCTACCACTTGTTTTGGTAAACAAAATTTTATTGGAACACAGCCACACTCATTAGTTTACATATTTTCTATGGCTGCTTGTGACTACAATGGTAGAGTTGTGAAGTTGTGACAGAGACCTTGTGGCCCGCAAAGACTAAAATGTTTACTATCTGACCCTTTACAAAATTTGCCAACCCCTCATCTAAAATATAGATGAATTTCATGTCAGTCCTTTAAGTTCTGAAAAACCTTCATTAGTATGTATATGTAGCCTTTATCATTTAAAGGCTCTAATAAAAACTACATTTGAAACAAAATTGCATGGCTGCACTATAGGGACAACTTTTGCGTCTTAAAAAATTGTTTCTAGCCTTAAAAACTTCTTGAAAAGTATAAAGGGAATTGTGTGTTTGCTTTGAAGGACCAGAATGAAGAATAAAGTCTTACACCAGTCAGAAGTATTTGATTTCACCATTGAAAAGGGAAGAAAACAGATAATCTTTGGGGCCTATGGAAGCAAAAAGGAGAAATGAAAGCTGTCTGCAGGACAAGAAGGCACAAGATCCTATCAGAGCCTTTGGCTCCTCTCTTCACACCCTGTTCCCTAACTCAGAGTCTAGTTTTCTCCCACCTTGGCCCTCATGCACTGGAACTGTTCACCAGACCACAGAACCCCAGAGATGTCAAGAGACTGGGTTCTGCTCCCACTGTGACTGCTTTCTATGTGGGAAACCTTGGACAGGTCACTGAGTGCCTTTGCCGCTTAGGTTTCACTCTTTTGTAAATTGGGGGTGGGCAGAGTTATCTTACTGTGCTTGCCCAACAGTAATCAAATGTGATGTTTTTTTAAAAGCCTATGTGAAAGGTAAGGTGTTATGAAATTGTCAGTGTTTTTGTTTTTGTTAAAATGTCTGAGTTGCAAATGAAATTTTTTTATTCAATATATAAATTAGAGTTAACTGATATTTGAAAACTTAAGTACCTTATTTCATATTTCTCATATCCATTTTGCTTATTTTAATAGTATTTAACTTTTATATGGATTAGAGAAAATAACTGAATTTTACCATAATAAAATAATTCTTTAATGGGTGGAAAAAATTTCAAAATTATATTTCATTGTGATCCATTCTTTTCTGTTTGTTGTGTGTTCAGCTTTCATTTTTATGCCTTTGTTTACAGAGAAACAATCTTACAGATGGCAATTTCCTTGTAATCAGTTATTGTCCTATCTGAGTCATCGCCAGACATGGCATTTCAGTAAATAGTGATTCAGCAATTGCTTCCAGGCAGATGTGTTGTGTGAAGTTAAGAACACTGGCTGATAACCTTTCTGGGTTTTTCAAGCAGTAGGGAGAAAGTTTTGTGTAGAGACACACCTTGGAATCAGAAAATGGCAAAGGAAGCACAGACTTTGTGCTGCATGATTTTAACCAAATATAGTGTTTGTGTGACTATGGATGAACAGTAATCTTTTTAAAAGATAAATAATATTTCTTCGAGTAAAGGACCTTTTATAGTGAGTATTTTCTTAGAAACATCATGCATGTGCATTGTTAAACACAACTTTGACCTTGTCGTACAGACGTGTATTATTTTGGCCACTCAGGTTCCTGTGGTCTCATGCCTATAACTAAGCAAACCAAACTCCTCATGCATTGGTTTCTCCAATGTAAATTGGAGGTTCTCTTATCCCTCACTTTCAGAGATGGGGGATTTCTTTTGCTTCACAAATATGTTTTTACAAACATGTATGCTCAAATATAGTTTTTATTATGTATCATAAAGTCTTATCTTGTCACTGTTTTTTCCTGAGATGGAGTTTCACAGTCGTTGCCCAGGTTGGAGTGCAATGGCGCAATCTCGGCTCACTGCAACCTCCGCCTCCTGGATTCAAGCGATTCTCCTGCCTCAGCCTCCTGAGTAGCTGGGATTACAGGCATGCGCCACCATGCCTAGCTAATTTTGTATTTTTTGTAGAGACGGGGTTTCACCATGTTGGTCAGGCTGGTCTCGATCTCCTGACCTCAAGTGATCCACCCACCTTGGCCTCCCAAAGTGGTGGGATTACAGACGTGAGCCACCATGCCTGGCCTTGTCACAGTTTTACCATGAACTACAAAAAGAAGTTCACTAATTTATTAAACTAATAGTTATTGAACACCTATTGTGTGCTGGGCCCTGCCCAACAGTAATAATGTTGCACAAAACAGAGAACAAAGTAATAGGGTGGAATATGCATTGTAAACATTTTGTGGGTTAATTTATCTTAAATAAATAAGCTACCAATTTTGTTCTTGTTTCATGATTTTATAATTTAACAGGCTTATATATTTTTTATTACTTTAATTACACTTTTTAAAAAATTGCAATAGGTTTTGGGGGAACAGATGATGTTTGGTTACAGGAATAAGTTCTTTAGTGGTGATTTCTGAGATTTTGGTGCACCCATCACCTGAGCAGTGTACACTGTACCCAAAGTGTAGTCTTTTATCCCTCACCCCTCCACCAACCCTTTTCCCTGAGTCCCCAAAGTCCAATTTATCGTTCTTATCAACAGGCTTATATTTAATCCTTTACAATTTTCATGAGACTCTTCCTTGACTATAGCCATTAGTAAACTAAACTTTTGTGTTGCATATGGAGAAGTTAAGCTTAGACAAGATTTTCAAACTTCATGTCCAGTCAAGACTCATGACTTTTCCTTACATTAACACATTTCTAACCATTAGTGTCAGCTAAGCCATCATCCATTTCTTTGGTAACCTTTCCTGCTGTGGACATTCCTAAGATGGCCCAATTTTATAGAAAAAGCAATTTACAAATTGCTAAATTAGCATCTGATTATGCTTCAAAGAAGTAGGCTAATAGGTAGTCTCTATCATGTGTTAATCACAAACCATTAGTGATAATTAATAAATTAAAATGGGCCAGTTATTAAATTCTGCTTATACTTACCCAAGTGTGTTTGTGTCTATCCTATGTCCTTCAAGCCAGCCTACTCATCAACTTCATTTAGTAATGTAACCAAGCCAGGCACTAGCCTTAGGAATCAAAGTATTAAGTGAAGGCTAGTTTATGCATTTGTTCATTATTCTTTCCTGCTGTAAGGATTATCTGTCATCTGGTTAATTATTACATATAAACATACACATCTACTTCAAGGCAAATCCACAGACACACAAACACTTACAAAGAGTAAGCCTAATGAAAAACTAACTTGGAGGACAGTTATCCACATCATAAAGACTTTTTATTTCAACATAATTTGCCTTAAGTCATAAGCTTTCCAAGTTTATTTGAAATATGACTTGATTTATAAAATATGAATTTATTTGATTTTTCTAGAGTAAATCTATATAAAACAGGATACATTTAGGTTGTGTGTATATGTATTTATTGATGATATATGAGACCTGTTTATAAGTACTGTTCTTAAAAAGTTAGCATGTTTACTTTGAAATAAGGGAAATAGTGGTTTCTTCCATGATGTGAAACATGTAATAACAAAAGATACTTCAAACAAAGAGCAGGTAGTTTGGCCTCAGTGATATGGTCAAGTTTTAAAAATCTATATGTATTTTACTTCATAGGAGATACAACAAATGAGCAAAGAACGGCAGCAAGAGGCAAAACTTCAGACGTAGAAGCCAGCCAACCTTTGGAGGTAAGTGAAATAGGGTAAGTCCTTTTCGGTGAAACTGAAGGAGTCGCTATGATTACACATGCCTCCGAGGATAAATAGTAACTTCTGCTCTTGCTATGCCATAAGTGCCTGAATACAAGGAAACAAGTGGTCTGCTGAAAGTCAGTGGATAGCAGTACAGGGAGTGCCTTCCCAAGTGCTAAACTTTTTAAGTGCTGGAAATGAAAACTTTCTGTTAAAAACAAAACAAAACAGAAATCAAGTCCTTAAGTTAAAACATTTAAACTATTTTTAATTGAGTGATTATTTACTAATACATTTCAATAAATAGGCAGTACATAAACTTGTAGAGAAAGGCTTACAAATAATCCATTCAGCCAGGTGCAGTGGCTCACGCCTGTAATTCCAGCACTTTGGGGGGCCGAGGCGGGCAGGTCAAGAGATTGAGACCATCCTGGCCAACATGGTGAAACCCCGTCTCTACTAAAAATACAAAAATTAGCTGGGCATGGTGGCATGTGCCTGTCGTCCCAGCTACTCGGGAGGCTGAGGCAGGAGACTCGCTTGAGCCTGGGAGGCAGAGGTTGCAGTGAGCCCAGATCACGCCACTGCACTCCGGCCTGGCGACGGAGCAAGACTCTGTCTCAAAATAAAAAAAAAATACATTCAAAACTCCATTGCCTTACTAGTTCCAGCATCAAAGTACACTCCTTGAAAGTATTCTGTAGAAAAACTAGGGTATTTGTTCTTTTTCACATGAGAAAACTATTTGCTGTCGAAGAGTATGCATGAAAATGTAGTTAGGATACTTTTGAATACTATATAGAAATATACTAACATTATTTAATCACCAAAATTATCATCTTTAAGACTTAAGGGGAATGTTAAGTACTAGGGTGGAAGGATTATCTTGAAATTTGAAACTTTCTACATGGTGACACACCTCTGCCTGTATTCTAGCTGTAGCACATGAGGGTATTG
This sequence comes from Rhinopithecus bieti, assembly GCF_001698545.2. NCBI lineage: Eukaryota > Metazoa > Chordata > Mammalia > Primates > Cercopithecidae > Rhinopithecus > Rhinopithecus bieti. Next base: position 924,352 of record NW_016811421.1, on the reverse strand, counting down.
CTGCATACAACTAGAGAGAGGTCAGGGACCTGGCCAGTGTGATTCACCATGGTTCCTTAATGCCTAGCCCACAGTAGGTAGTTGAAAAGATTTGTTAAATGAATAAGTTAGTACAATCATGAGTTATAAGTACAGAGTAATATATTTTTAAGAGATACTTTTATTTTTTGTATTTATATTTTCACCATGAACAAATATTTTACAATCGAGGAAAATCATCTTATTTAAAACATCTTATTTAAAGATGTGATATAGGAAGTAAATTCATGAGGAGGAAGAAAATCGTCTTTCTCATGAAACTATGCATTCATTCTTTCAACTTATGCATGCAACAAGTATTTATTACTCTGACGGCACTCAAGATACTGTGCATGGAGCTGAATATATAATGGTGAAAGTAAGATACAAGGACAAAGAAAAATGTCCAGCTTATATGTTGAAGCAACTTGATCTCTTTCATTTATTCAAACATTTGGTGAGGCTGGGCATAGTGGCCCATACCTGTGGTCCCAGTGCTTTGGGAGGCCAAGGAAAGAGGATTGCTTGAGGCTAGGAGTTTGAGACCAGCCTGGGCAACACTGAGAGACTCATCTCTACAAAAAAAATTAAAAATTAGCTGGGCATGGTGGCACACGCCTGTAGTCCCAGCTACTCAAAAGACTGAGGTGGGAGAATTGCTTGAGCCCAGGAATTCAAGGCTGCCAGCCTGGGCAGCAGAAACATGTAGTGCGTGCTGACCATAAGTAGCATCTCTGATAGGAAATAAAAGTTGATATGTTTGGGATTTGGGTAATAACTACCAGGATGGTTCGAAAATCATCCACGATTACTTGAGTTTAGTTGCTTATTGTCTTCTTTTATATGGGCTGCTACAGCAAAATACCATAAATTGGATACCTTATGAACAACAGAAATTTATTTCTTTAGTTCTGGAGGCTGGAAAGGCCAAGGTCAAGGTGCTGGCAGATTTGTGTCTGGTGAGGGCCCGTTTTTTTTTTTTTGGTTTGCACTCTGGCTGTGTCCTCACATGATAAAGGGAGAACTCTAGTTTCTTCAGCCCCTTATAAGGGCACTAATCCCATTAATGCGGGCTCTCCCCTCCCACCTCCTAATACAGTTGCCTTGGGGATTAGGTTTCAACATATGAATTTTGGAGGGACACAAAGCATTCAGACCATAGCACTTAGTTGTGTGATTCATTGGAAATGTCTGCAGAACTTGACTATTTTTCAAAGTTGATTCATTGATAGAAGGAATTCCAAGACTAATTCTTAAGGAAAGACGCTTTTAAGGTTACAATCCACAGAGCTTTGAAACAAACTCATTATTGTGCTACTTTCTAGTCTCTCTATTAATATAGTCAATTGTTAATCATTAAGGCTGGATGTATATACTCATGCAGTAACAGATACTTCAGAAGTGTCTTCTATTCAGATAACGGCTGGGCAAAGAGAGGACAGTGTTTGCTATCAGAGAGCTCACTAATGTAGGAAAAAAGAAAAGTGGAGTGGGAGACTATAAATGAGACCTCAGGGTTAAATCGCAATGCAAGAGGAAAATAATAAAATACTTTTAGAGACTATATATGTTTTGCCACAGAAAAGCCAGATAGTAATTTACCTTGACAGTAAGCATCTAACATGGGATTTGTTATTCCTCCCCTTTAAAATACAAAAATGAGGCCGGGCACGGTGGCTTACACCTGTAATCCCAACATTTTGGGAGGCTGAGGCAGCTAGATCATGAGGTCAGGAGATCAAGACCATTCTGGCTAACATGGTGAAACCCTGTCTCTACTAAAAATACAAAAAATTAGCCGGGTGTGGTGGCCTGTGCCACCTACTATAGTCCCAGCTACTTGGGAGGCTGATGCACGAGAATTGCTTGAACCCAGGAGGCGGGGGTTGCAGTGAGCTATCGCGCCACTGCACTCCAGCCTGGGCAACAGAGCTGGACTCCATCTCAAAAAAACAAAACAAAACAAAACAAAAAGTGAAAACACTGCTGAACACTCTCTACCCTTCACATACTTCCTTGATATAGTAAAAATGAGTCTTATCCAGCCTCCTAGATTTAAATTCTGTGTAGAAGTTGATGACTCCTAAAACATGTCTCTACCTAGATCTCTCCCCTGAGTTCTAGACTCTATACCCAGCTGCCTATGTAACATTTCACTTACAAATTTCTGCACAGTTCAGCCTTTCATTAACCATGGAAGAACTATTGATACCTGGCCCCACCACCCTGAAGCCTCTCTGTACCCAAGTTTTAATCATCCCTGTTTAATATCACCACCCTCTATCTATATAGTGATTTAGAACCAAACCCCCTTAGGTACCCTTGGCTCCTCTCTTTCCCTCACACTGCACATCCAGTCTATCAGCAAGTCCTGCCATCTTGCCCTCTATATCCGGAATGTGACTGCTTCTCAACATCATCACTGTTAGAACAGTCTAAGCCACCCCTTTTACCAGGCCCCCATTCTTTCTCCTTCAGCCCATTCTCCACGTAGCAGACAGAAATATGGCAGATCACATCACTCCTTGGGTTAAAAGCTTTGACTATCTACTGTAACTAGAATAAATGCTAAGCTCCTTGCAGTGGGCTACAAGGAACTCCATACTCTCTCTAATCTCATTTTTCTCCCCATTTCCATCCCCATCCACCAGCCGCCTGTACCTGCCATTCTGTCTCTAGATGATATTAAGCCCTGGCCTATCTCAGGCTTTGTATTTGCTAGTCCTTTTTTTAACCAGAGCTTCACTTGGCTTCCTCCTTATCATTCAAGTGTCACTTTTCATGACTACCTCAGCTAATGTGTCCCTCCCCCCAGTCACTGTCACATAACTCTGTCTTATTTTCTTCATCACACTTATCACTATCTCGGATTATTCATTTGCTATCTGCTTCTCCTGACTAGAATGAAAACAGATGTTTTATGTCTAGAATAGTGTCTGGTACACAAAAGTTACCCAATAAACACTTGCTAACTGATCATCTAGATTTTATTTAATGTCTTCGTCCATCTGCCAGCTTAAAGGCCTAAATGTCATTTTTGGCTCCTTCTTCTCACTCCCTCATTAAATCTATAACCAAGTCCTAATGTTTCTGCCTACCAAATACCTTCCAAATGCAGTTTCTCCTACACCAACTAGGTCCTCATCTGCTCACTAGACTATTATTAGATGAGAAGTTTCTTACCCAAATATCTTTCTAAAAAAGAACTGCGGGTTTTTTATTTACTTCCGTGCTCCCCCCTAAAATCCCTTGAAACCTGCACAATGAAGCTTAAACCTTGAACCCTGTTCTAATGTCACTTCCTTTGTGAACCCTTTTCTCTGCTCCCCCAGCCAGAGACAACCCCAATGTCCTCTTAATGCTTGTATTGTCTTTTATGAGTTCACTATAGTGCAAGTTTTTGAAAGACAGGGGCTATAGCTTAATTAGCTTTATGACCTCAGCAACTATCACACTGTTAGACATATGTGATGTAACATAAATGCCCTGTCAATGATTTCTGGATAGATAAATCAAAAATAAATAATCCACTTACATTTTTAAAATTCTGTTTTCTACTTTACATGATAAACACACAGTTATATCTTTTCTCACACACAAAAAATTTTTCTTGCATTCCTTTGGAGTTACCCATTAAAAAATCTGTTAATTTACATTATTTTTGGCACTCTTATTACATTAGCAGGGAGAAGTTTAATACCTTCAGTTAGTTTTAAATACATACATATACATCTGATTAAGAAATCAAACTATTGTGCTAACTGGAAAGATTCTAATTGTTTTAATTTGTAATGACTATATAAGCAATGTTGAAATACTCTCTATAATGAGAACATAATTAGTAAATTTGCATGGACTCCATAAAGCTTAAAAATAACGTTTGTAGTTGCCAAAATATAACTCACTTTTCTAAGAACCCTTTGGAGAAGGTGGCTTTTAGTATACCAAAAGAAGTTTCTTTTGGCAAGTTCAGATAAACATATAGATTGCCTCTTAGTTTCAAAGGATTGTGTTAGACATGGGGGTAGGGAGGATACAAAGACATGTAAGACTCAGTGACTCTGACTTATTGATGCAGGAATTCTCAATCTATTCATGGAAAATTTAACAAATCACTATACTGTAAAGTGAAATAAAATAAGTTCCTTATGCTTCATAACTACAAAGGTAGCTATGTGATTTCGATGGAAGAAGGATATTGTCCGGGGGAGTCAAAAAAGGCATCATGCATTAGATGAGCTTTGAACTATGAATAATTTTGTCTACTTATATGATTAATTTTCTATGATTAAGAAGTTCCTGGGAAATGAAATTCTTCATTAAGAACATTTTAGAAATACAGAAGCAAATCCTAATGTGAAATTGCTTTACACACATGAATCTCAATAACTGGTAATAAGGGGTTAAAAAATGAATGTAGCCTGGCCTATGCTACACTGTAATTTTAATGACAGTTAAAATATTTGTTAAGTGTCTGTGATATTTTTCATTACACTTTATAGCCCAAGTATATTTTAAAACTGTGTTCTCTATTCAAGTACATCTCTCGACATTATGGAAATTCTAACACTTAGATGGAATAGAATTTAAAAAATAAGATCTGGTTTGGGCATCAAGTAGGTTAGTTTTTACAGAGTTAGATTATGGGATATTTTAGCACATTTACACAAATGATTGTCTATGGAAAACAGTGTATTTGTAATAAGTAATTTTGATGATAATACAGCATTCATTCCAGAAAAATCCTAAGTTTTCAGTACTTCCTGAAATACTGTTTGTCTCTTCTTCACTCTCCCTCTTTAGGTAGTTTCCGATTTCTCTCAATAATAAATTAATTAATACTGCATCTACATCATAGTTTCCTATGTATCATCCTAAGATATTATCACCTAAAATAGGGTAACTTTAGGAGACATGTCACTAAACTATCTAATCATCAAAATGTGATTTTTACTAAGTTGTGCATTACTCTGTGTTTCAAGAGTCATTTGTAACTTTTAACAAAGTTCACCATGTTTTTGGTATGGAGAGAGTGAACGTGTATAAATCCATGTTTGGGCTTATTAAAATTAATATCATTCGACTTTAATATTCGAGGGAAGAGTTACGATTCGAACTAATTATCCAATTAAAGGATTAGCCACATCCTTTTCGTTCTTCTTTTCTCCTTCTTGACCTTCTGGGTAAATTTTGATAGTGAGTTGTAATGATGTTGCATCTGTTTGAACTGTGTTCTACTAGTCTTGGAGCCTGTAACTTACAGCTCAGGGAGATAAACCTGTAGGGCCCAGTTTTGAGTTTTTGCCATTATGACTCATCTCTTAAGAGAATAAACATTACATGTAAGCAAGTAGTCATTCTTTTTAAATTTGTAGTCTTGGAAAGTGTTTTATATTGTGAAAACTGGAACCATATTAGCTAATAATTTACCAGCAGACCTGTTCTTTTTGGCTTTTAGGTGTATTTTGGAAGTTGAGAATGTGTTAGTTTTAGTTTTTAATATAACTATGTCTAATTTTGGTGACTGAATTTTAATCTAGTTTTAGCCGATATTTTTAGGTTGTTTATTTTAAGTGTTGGTTGAACTTAAATTTCTTATATTTGTAACTGCAGTTTTTTAAAATTTGAACTTATTTTGATCTCAAAGACTGAGGAATATTTTATTTACTTATTTTATTTACTTAGTGGCTTAAAGATAATAAAATACAAAAACAAGCCAATAAAATGCTCCCCACAAAACCATAATTCCATTTGTGTATTTGTCTTGAGTGATAACGAATTCACATATGCATATGGAGACACATATAAAATAATAACTAACAGATGGTAGAGCTGCAAAGTAGGATTTATAAAGATTATTATCAGCTGGTGGTACTGAGATGCTCCTGTGGTTATACTGACAGAAGACACAAAAATTATTTATATTAAGAAACTGGCACTAACATCTCCCCTCAACTTCTGTTAGCCAAAGTAACTTATTGCATATTTAATATAAATTTCTTAATGAAGAGATAAAACAATCTTATGGCAAATTTATACTAGCAAATTTAATAGAGTTGCGAAAATAGTAATTAAGGTAGTAGCAATAACAATAAAAACTGTTTTGCTAAAATTGTTAGGGGCATGATATTTCTAGTAGGTAAAGGAAGGATTTAAGGGACTTTGTTTATTCAGGTAATTTCAAACGCACTTCTCAATTTAGTACACAGTGGTCACTTTGGAATATATTGTACAGTTGTAAACAAAAGCTTGAGTTCTTTTAAGCTAGGTATGGAAGCTGCATTGTATATGAANATCTTGCTTGCTAAAATGTATGCATTTTTTAAAAAGTATGTATTTTAGTTTTAAAATTGTATATGTATATGCACATAAATTTAATATTTGTTATAAATCCATAAATGCAATCATGTTATATATCTTGGATTTTACGTTTTTCATATTGTGATCTTTTTCTTCTTGTTTTCCTTCTTGTTTTGCTTTGCACTCTCCTCTTCTCCTGCCCCTCTGCCTACTTCACCCTAACCCACATACCCAGGTAACTGTATATTCACAGATGTTTATATATTTGCATACATACACACACACACACACACAGATTTTTTTTTCATTATTTGTTTTACAAAATGAAATATCACACATTTGATGGTCAATTTTATGTGTCAACTTGGTTATTCCCTCAGTTACTCATCTAGCTGTTGTGATTAAAGTCCATAATCATGACTTTTAGTAAAGGAGAATATCTTAGATCATCTGGTTGGGCCTCATCCGTTCGGTTGAAAGGCCTTAAGAGTAGAACCGAGGTTTCTGGGAAGAAGATTCCACCTGTGGGTAGCAGCCTCAGCCCATGCCAGAGAGTGCCACCTGCCCTTCCTTATGGCCTGCTCTATGGATTCAGACTTGCCTAGCTAGACCTGATGATTAATCGATCAATTGTGTAATTGAATTTCCTTCAACAAATCCCTTATGATGTCTCCTGCTGTTTCTGTTTTCCTAATTGAGCCCTGACTGATAGAATAGACTTTTCTCATTTTGCCTTTTCATTCAGCAATATATCTTGGAAATTATTCTAAGTCCAGTGTGATGTTTTGATACATGCTTACAAAGTGAAATGATTAAATCAGGCTAATTAACAAGTCTGTCACCTTACATGCTTATCTTTTTTTGTGGTAAAGACATTTAAAATCTCTTTTAGCAATTTTGAGTATACAGTGTATTATTATTTATTAAAGTTATCATTCTGTGCATTAGATTACTAAAGCTTATTCTTCCTGTCTTACTGAAACTTTATCCCCTTTGATCAACATCTTCCCTTTCCCTACCTACTCCTTTCCCTCAGCCTAAAATTTGATTTTCTGAAAAAGGTATGAGATTCACATTTTAATAAAACGTGTTCACTTTTCTTCTGATATGTTTTCATATATCCATTATATCTTTCATAGAGCTGTAGGAGCCTTCAGATTCTGTAGGGACCCGTTTCCTTGTTGCTTTTATTTCAGATAGTTATTGAAATGAATGAAAATATCCTTGAGCTTTGTGAATCCCATGTGATACAGACTTTGGTTACTACTCCTTAAATAATGGAATAAGATTACTGTATTAAAAACTGGGTTTTGTGTAGAAAGGAATTGGGGGCTCAAAGTGTAGAAAAAAGGAGACTGGAGGGGGAGATTTTCAAGAGCAAGTTCAAATATAGCAACAATTCTTCTGGAGGATGCCAGGATTTCAGTTTTAAGAATTTTTTAGCACAACATGGTATATAATACATATATTAATTTAAAGCATCGGAGGTACAAAGATGATTATGAAACTCTTTACTCTCACAAGATATTCATAGTCCAAATACAAATATAATGGATATTGCTACTGAAGGCAGTTTAAATTGTTACGACCACTTTTGGAAGGCATTTTGGCATTAAGAGCCATAAAGATGTTAATATACTTTGACAGCAATTCCACTTTTAGGATTCTGTTCTGAGAAAATAATCTTTTAAATCCACAAGTTTTATGCTCAAAAAAGATGGCATATTCAGTCAGTGCAATGTTTTTCAGTTTTTATAAATGACACTGATGATGAGTTTTCAATAAAATATACAGATATAGTACTTAGTTTTATAATTTTAGTTAAAATGCAGTATACAAAATTGTATACACAGTATGATTGCTGCTATATAAAAACTATGCAGAAAAAGATAATGTAATACATAAAAACAGTAAGAGTAGTTACATTTGGGATGATAGCTATATAGGTTAAATCATTCTTTCCAGTGTTCTGATCTTCCAATTTGTCTATAATGAATGTATCTTATATTTTAAATGATAGTAATGTTGGTGATGAGGAAACAACGTATTCACTCAGTTCTTAGTTTTTGCTTAATAGAAGAAATATTTTGTATGATAGTAAAACAGTGAAACAGTTGCTCTATTGAGAATGATCATGAAGGCGATATGTTGGCACTTTCCTCCCTTGACTCATTTAGGTTTAAGGTTTCTTAATTAGTTGATCACTGAGTACCACATCTGATCACGATTTGTCAAAACATCTGTCCCCTGACACCCAGGGACCTTTCCAGCAGGGAGAAGAGTGAGGTGATTTGGGACGTTATTCTTCCTATCTCTTTGGAAATCACATGGCCCAAACTTTTCTCATTAATCAACCTGTCAATGTCATTGAATCACTTATAAAGGCCTATTTTCCCCTACAAAAGTGTATGGGTTACTGGCTTGGACATATATTTGTCTAAACATCTCACTTCTTTCTTTTTATCTGTGATGCTGAGACTCCTAATTTAAACATATGAATTTCTAGCTTTATGATAATTAGTTGATGAGAACATAATTTTATCAAAGAATTGCCAGGATTTTGTTCATTCTTTGTTTTCCTAATATAAAACCCTTTCTAATTTCTGATTTCTTTGGGATATGAAGCATAGTTAGATTCTTGCACTATGTCGTTTGAACAGGTAAATTTAATTCCTTGACGTGTTTATCCTCTTATGCAGCATACCTTTTGGTAAGAAGATTTTGTAGAATGCATTTCTCCAAACTTTATTTTCATCTGAATTGCTGGGTCATATCACAAAATAGAAAGTGCACTTTTGTTGGACTCCTTTGCTCACTAAGTATGATTTAAGATATGTCGCTAAGATTTCTTCAACTTCAATTCTTAGTCCATGAAGTCAGTGAATTAGATGCAATGTTTGAGCGCCCTCCCTGCCCGGAAGTCATGGCTGTTTACTTCTTTGGAAAGTGAATTGGGATTTTGCCACAAAATGCCAACCTTTAAAATAATGCTTTGATAGGGGAGAAAGGGAGATGGGAATCTGCTGCTTAATGAAGAGATTTTAGGCATTGATTAGTCAAGCTTTATAGCCTGTTGGGTGGGGAAAGTTCAATGGTCCTTGCAGGTAAATTGTCAGGCTGCAAAAATTACTTCAAAGATTCTTGCTCTTGCTAAGCATGTTTGTCTTAGGAAATGATAAATTTGGTAGAGAACAATTTAAAATGCTCACCTTGTTATTTCTTCTAGTCTATAATCTTGACTTATTTTACAGTAAGATTAGCATAGGTTGTTTACCCAAAACACTGCCAAGATAAACTTACAGCCTGCTTCTCAAAGTTTGTGAAGGTCTTTTTTGTAACTTCAAATTTGTACATTTTTGTTACCACTATGTCTGTATCCTAACTTCACTTTTGCTGGAAACATTATAATTGAAAAGTCATAATTCTGGTGCTTTCTTCTGGCTTGCATTGGGGTTAACTAGCACAGTGAAACATAATGTTCATTCACCCTAGCCAATGAGGCCAAACCATGTGAGGTGTATGAGAGCAACCCTGTTTCCATCCAAACTGCACATATGGTGTGGGTAAGCCAGTAATGTGAGTTTTATGCAATGTTTCTGCTCATGTACACAGTCTGTTGCTCAGCACCAATTATTCCCTGCCAGAAACCCGCTAACCTGCTGCTTTTGTAGCTCTGCTTGATGAAGTTAGGTAGCTTAAAATGACCACAATGATATTTATTTAACTTTAGCAGTCTTTGTTTGTTAAAGTTATGTAACTTTAAGTGCCCAACACATCTGTTGATTGATCACAATTGATTGCAATTAGAATCAAAGAACTGGAACATTGTTACTGCAGTTTCGTGGAGGTACACATGTGTTAATTATATATATTTAGAAGGAGGAATCAAAATGTGGAAATGCTAGCTTTTTGTTTATCAAATCTAGTTTTCTGTCTTCAACTCAGATATTCTTATTTAAAAAACCATATATAATACTCTGTTTATACTTTGGTAGTCACCTTGTTGTCATTGTTTCCAGTTTCTACTTTTATAGCTTTAAAAACCATAAAATCAGCAGGGTGAGAGGTCCATGTTGGGAGAACAACTGTTCCCTATTTCACACAGCCATCTTTTTTTTTTTTTTTTCTCCAAATTCTCTGTTTTTTAATTAGTAGCAAATGGTCCTTATTTTGGCCTCCTTTGGTTTATATTACCATTGTAACTTCTTGAGACTATAGAAAGTTTAAGTTAAAGGGCAGCCACTTTTATGATGTCTTCCCACCACTGGAGATTCCTTCTTGAAGGATAAATTTCATCTGAATCTTTAGGCAGTGGAAAAGTAACATGCAGGTATGTACCTGGTCTAACTGACGTTATCTGAATATTCTGCTTTGTACCTACTGAGGATTCTTTTTGTGAACATCCCTACATGAGTGCACCAGCATGAATACATAGCAAAAAAAAATTATACTTTAGTTAAGCTTAGTAAAATTTACATAGATTTTACATTTCTCTCCAGGCGTAGCCAGCCCCATTCCTTACTGTGTGCCAGGTTTCTTTGTTTTTAATGAACATCTGTGTTCTTTCTACCCTATTCAAGAATTGAGAATAATTTTCGTCTGTACAAGGCTGTGTGATAACTACTTTGGGGATGTTATACTCTTTGGAAAGTACCTTTCACACATCACCTTTTAAGTTAGTTAAGAAATTATTGTGGGTGTGAATTTATAAACTTTCTCTGATACTGGTTATGTAATAGAAAGATGTATGTATTAGAACCTCCTAATATAAAAGCTAAAAGTTATAATTGTTTTTAAAGTAACAGCAATCCACATTTTTTTCTGCCTTTTTTTATTTTTTGAGGCAGAGTCTCACTGTGTCGCCCAAGCTGGAGTGCAGTGATGCGATCTTGGCTCACTGCAACCTCCGCCTCCTGAGTTCAAGCAATTCTCCTGCCTCAACCTCCCAAGTAGCTGGGACTACAGGCATGCGCCACCACGCCTAGCTAATTTTTGTATTTTTTAGTAAAGATAGGGTTTCACCATATTGGCCAGGCTGGTCTCGAACTCCTGACCTCGTGATTTGCCCGCCTCGGCCTCCCAAAGTGCTGGGATTACAGGCATGAGTGACCGTGCCCAGTCCCTTTTTCTGCCTTTTTATGTCACTTGCAGAGGGAGAAAAGATAGGTGTATGCTACACATAAGAGCACAGTGGTAGTGTATTGAAGTACCATTTATACTAATAAAAGCATATGAAAACTTTCTCAGAACTTTTAGCTGAAAAGTCGGTAAATGGTTGTATAACCCTACTTTTTCAGATGGTTTCTCTTGGAAAATAGTTTGAAGAACATGCTGTTTGTTTGTTCATCAAGATATTCTGGCATTTATGACTAGCTCAAACCAACACATTGGAGAGCTGTATATTTCTACCTCATTGCCTTAGTCCTGCACAGATTGCCTTCCTTGTACTGTTGTTCAGTTTGATTGAATAACTTAGTGAGAAACTGTTGTGTGGAATATACTGTGATATTTATTATGGCAGTGTTACTAAGGTATTGTCTACTACATTACATAGTTTCCCATGTGAAGTCCCACACAGGTATTCTAATTTCATACTGCATTTTTTTTTTTTTTTTATAAGATGGAGTCTTACTCTGTTGCCAGGCTGGAGCACAGCAGCGTGATCTCAGCTCACTGCAACCTCCGCCTCCTAGGTTCAAGCCATTCTCCTCCTTCAGCCTCCCAAGTAGCTGGGACTACAGGGACCCACCACCAAGCCCAGCTAATTTTTTTTGTATTTTTGGTAGAGATGAGGTTTCACCATTTCGGCCAGGATGGTCTCGATTTCTTGACCTCGTGCTCTGCCTGCCTCAGCCTCCCGAAGTGCTGGGATTACAGGTGTGAGCCACTGTCATATTGCTTTTATACTAACAAAATATTTTGTTTTTCTGAGGTGGTAATAGTCTCTTTTTCTCATGGCCATTGTAAATTTTATGTCTAACTTTTTTTTTTCCATTTTCCATTGGCAAGGGGGAAACTCAGACCTAAATTTATAGTTCAGTTTTAGTAACTATTTAAGACCTTATGAGATATGCATCTGCATGCTTTATTTTCCTCTTACCTGATGCTTCTGTTCTATATTTTTCCTGGACATAATTTTAAAATTTATTGTGAGTCTTGTTAGTTGCATCAGATTCATTTTGTAGAGGAAAGGGTTAAAATATATTCCTATATGTAAATATATTTATGTAATACTTATACAAAATATATTTATATTTAGAGTGTACTTTTTATTTTAATAGGTTGTAAGTGATATACATAACCTCTCATTTTAATCATCTTTTGCTCCTCTTTCAAAAGTCTCTGATAAAATCATACATAGGGATTTGACTGCGAGAATGTGTGTGACATTGGGTACCTTCCTTAACCTGCCTCTCCCAGGCCTCAGGTGGAGTCTGGCAGTCAGCTACACACTTACCTCCAGTGTAATGAGATTTCTTCGGGGTCCTTATTGATTTGAAGGTGCAGGTGAAAGGAACCTCCTTTCTGGGTCATCAACCTTGCCAAGCTGCTTTTGGGCAGGGTGTACCGCAGGCATCTGCAACTCTCACTGCTTGTCACATCAGCCACTTCATGGTCTCCCTTCTGTATACACTTTCAATCTCTAGATATGCTTTTTAGATGGTTTGCTAGTTGGATTTTGGATATCAGTATAGAGGATGTAGGACAAGTGCCTTTCTAACTTCAAGAGAAAGATTGTCTTGGGAGTAATGGTTCCCCATAGTAGCAAATTTTCATAACCCTTGCTGTAGTGTGGATAGCTGTAAGAATGTGAACTGTATCAGACAGACTTATAGCTCAGATCCTGGCTTTACCACTTATTTTACAGGGTTACTAAAAGAATTTGGTGAGTCAATATGTAATACTTATTTGTATGTCTATATACACAGTATCTGATTTATACTAGATACTCAGTAAGTATTAGTTTCTTTTTAGATTGGAAGGAAATTATGATTAATGCCTTAAAAATCATGCCAGAGTAGAGTAGAATTGATTAAATCATTTAGTAATTATGCTCAATTGAGAGTTACAGTAAAAGGCAGTGGTTTAATTTGGGGCTTAATTTTTCCCATATGACAAGAAGTCTCACAGAAGGTAGTTAAAGTGTTGATTCAGGAGCTCAGGAATGTTAAGGTCAAAGTTCAGTAGTTCCTCATAGTTGCAAGATAGCTATTGCCGCTCCAGCCGTCATATCCCTTTTCCAGGAAGCAGGAAGGAGGAAAATAGCAAAGGGAAAATAAAAGTATCTGAGTCCAGAAATTTTTCAAAAAATCTCTAACAGAGTTTTACTGGCCATATTGTAACATATGGCCACCCCTAGTGGCAAGGAAGCCTGAGAAGGAGCTTACTTTAGCTTGGTACTTTGCTACCCCTAGCAAAGTCAGGATTCTAGTAAAGATGAAAGGAAGGATGAATATTGGGTAGACTGTAAGAGATCTCTGACATGGGTATCAACCTATTTTGCTTTTAGAAGCTTCATTTGTCCAACAATAGATATCAGTGGGGGCCAGAGGGCAAATAGAGAGAAGCATTCATTAGTGGTGACTGGATTCTGTTTGGGGGCAGGAAGTCTTTGAGTAGTCATAGTGGGACAAGAAATAAAGAAGGACATTAATTAAAAAAAATTGAATAAGCTAAGCACAATGCTGGTAGGACCTTTACATGTATTAACTCATTAACTTTTACAGACGAGGTAGGCAGTATTATCTATATGTCTTATAGAGGAGGAAACCAAGGCTCAACAGTACTTATTTCCCAAGTTCACAAAAAAACAGTAACACTAATGGAACCGGAATTCAGACTTGCACCTGACTAACCACAAAACTTATGCTTTGCATCATGTCATTTTCCTGTCTCCACCATATAAATAACGCTGCAGAAACCTGCTGCTTCACTTTGCTTCTCTTTTCCATAGAGCCTTCTCCTGTGAAGTCCACAGTAATTATATATTGACTTCAATGATTTGTGTGCAGAACTGAGTGTTCTATAAAAGATTGCTGCTGTTAGTTGCTGAAGGCTATAGAGATGAGGCTGGGAGAGGAAGAAGTGGTGCTTCTGTCTTATCACCACCACTCAGAGGTGGGAATGACTGCCTTGGGATATCCGCCACCAGTGTCAGTAGCATTCAAGGACATTCTTTGGGACAAAGAGAATGTGGCAAAGCAGCAGTGACCAATCTGAGTGAGCCAAAGTCCAAAAGGAAAGCTGATAGAATGACTTGGCATGGAGGTGTATCTTCCCAAGTCAGAAGCCTGGGAATTATCCTTGACTTCTTCCTCTTTCATTCTCAATCCAATTGATCACCAAGTCACTTTGTTTCTACCTCCTCTGGCTACCTTGCTTAGCTGTGCTTTCCTCTATTTCCCCACTGCAACTACAATGGTTCTGGCCTTGTCTTTCACATGGATTATTACAAAAAGTTTTTGTAATCGCCCTTAATGTCCAGTCCTACCTTCATTCAATCCATTCACCCACAAATCTGACCATGTAGTTGCCTTACTTGATGGCATCAAAGGCTCTTCAGCTGCCTGTAGGATAAAATCCAGTAACTTTCGTCCACCGTGTATACATGGTCCTTCATGATCTGGTCCTGCCCCTCTGTGTAAACATTTAGGTCTGTTCTGTGTCACCATACAGAGTTTCTTGCCATGTCTTGAGTATATTCCTTTCTCTTGGAGTTTGTGCAATTTCTGTCATTTCTCTGAAGAACTTTATCCCGTAACTCTTGTGTTCACTGAGCAAATTCCTGTTCATCCTTCAAACCCCTGCTCAAATATCTTTCATCTTCAATGCCATTTAGTTTCCCCTCTGGTCCCACCTTGTACATGCGACCAGGAGTGCCATGAAGTGGGGATTCGGGTTGACTCGTCATTGTTCCCTGTGCATGGCATGCATCAGCCACTCAATAAATATTTAATGTTTGATGTGTACAGGAACAGTCAGATTAGACAAAAGACAGAAGAACTTGTTATCTAAGTATTACTCTTAACCATGGAAAGCTGTAACTTTGGATAACCTCCTTACCTTTCAGTGCTAGAGTAATGGGAATATAATTGAAACATTAATTCATCTCTCTGAAGTGAATTATTCTCACCAGGTTCTTAACAGTTTCTGTTAGTTTTTCAGGTTATGTTTAATAATTCCCGTTATACCAACTGAATGATGATTCTAATTCTCAAATCCTAAAGTGACTCTTGCCTTTCTTGTCCAATTTAGCCTGCCACATTGATTTTGTATTTGTTATGTATTATGACTTTCCTCAAAGCTTAGTTGTATTTTGGATTTTCTTTTCTGTATCTCAACTGTGTTTGGATTTTCTTTTCTGTATCTGTTTTTGTATCCATTCCTGACTAAAGACACATTTTCAATGGTACTTTTTAAATGTTTCAAAATGTTCCCCCCACCCCTTTTTTTGAGACAAGGTCTCACTCTGTCGCCCAGGCTGGAGTGCAATGGCATGATGTCAGCTCACTGCAACCTGCACCTCCTGGGCTCAGGTGATCTTCTCACCTCAGCCTGTCGAGTCACTAGGACTATAGACACGCGACACCAGGCTCAGCTAATTTTTTTTTTTTAACTTTCTGATTCAGAGGTACATGCACAGAATGTGCATGTTTGTTACATAGGTAATGCCGTACAGATTATTTCACCCAGGTATTAAGCCTAGTAGCACTTAGTTATTTTTTTTGCTTCTCTCCCTCCTCCCACTTTCCACCCTCAAATAGGACCCAGTTGTTCCCCTCTATGTGTCTATGTGTTCTCATCATTTTAAATGCCCACTTCTAAGTGAGAACGTGCTGTATTTGGTTTTCTGCTCCTGCATTAGTTTGCTAAGGATAAAGGCCTCCAGCTCCATCCATATCCCTGCAAAGGATATGGTCTTGTTCTTTTTTATGGCTACATAGTATTTCGTGGTGTATGTGTACCACACGAACAGACACTTTGCAAAAGAAGACATACACACAGACACTTTGCAAAAGAAGTCCAACAATCATATGAAGAAAAGCTCAACATCGCTGATCATTAGTGAAATGCAAATCAAAGCCACATTGAGATACCATCTCACATCAGTCAGAATAGCTATTAATAAAAAGTAAAAAAATAACAGATGCTGGCAAGGTTGGGGAGAAAAGAGAATGCTTATATTCTGTTGGTGGGAGTGTGAATTAGTTCACCCATTATGGAAGACAGTGCTGATTCCTCAAAGACCTAAAGACAGAAATACCATTTGACCCAGCAATACTTTTACTGTATATACCCAAAGGAATATAAATCATTCTGTTATAAAGACACATGTACACGTATATTCATTGTAGCACTATTCACAATAGCAAAGACATGGAATCAACCTCCATGCCCGTCAATGAAAGGCCGGATAAAGAAAACATGCTAATTTTTGTATTTTTTTGTAGAGACAGGGTTTTGCCATGTTGCCCAGGTTTTTTCCTCTTTTTTTTTTTTTTTTTTTTTTTTTTTTTTTTTGAGATAGAGTCTTGCTCTGTTGCCCAGGCTGGAATGCCGTAGTACAGTCTCTGCTCACTGCAACCTCCACCTCCCAGGTCCAAGCAATTCTCCTGCCCCAGCCTCCCGAGTAGCTGGGATTACAGGTGCATGCCACCACACCCAGCTAATTTTTGTATTTTTAGTAGAGACGGGGTTTTGCCATGTTGGCTAGGCCGGTCTCGAACTCCTGACCCCAGGTGATCCACCCACCTCAGCCTTCGAAAGTGCTGGGATTACAGGCATGAACCACCATGCCTGCCCCTTTCCTCTTATTTTTAAGCAGTGATTCCTAAGGGTATTTTTGTGTATATTTTTTACCTCCATAGTACAGGACCTTCTTGCACAAAAATTAGGAATTTGACAAAATAAGTAAATGACAAGCATCTGAATATTTTCTTCAAACCATGAATATATTACTACTACTCAAAATTTTAAGCACCGATTTTTGATGTATCAAATAACATTCGGCAGTTGTTTATATTATGCTATATCTGGTAAGTTGTAGGTAATTACTAGAAGAATATAAGATTCTTGAGAGCTGCAAAAGTGTGGTTTCTGCAGGGTCTTTTTAGGTATGCTATGCACATGCTGGGAGCCTGCAGAAGTCACACATATGCAAAAGGGCCACTGAATCACATCTGAAAGAGGAGGGCCATTTTTAGTTGGATAAAGCTATGTGTATATTACTTGTTTTTTCCATGCCTGTTGACATGGAGAACCAAAACCAGTGTTTTCTGCTTTCAACAAAAATAGTTTTAGTTTTGCTCCAAAAGAAAATGGCTTCACATCCGGATAAAAGGTTTTTTTTGTCACAAAAATATCTGATGAGTAACTTTGTATTTGCATTTTTATCATTGCCTAACTAAAACCTGTTCAGCTTGGTTAATAAATTATTAATACAGTTCTCTAACTTCTCATCCAGGTACATTGTTGAAATAGCAGACCATCCCATTTATTTCACCAAATATTTCTTATACACCTATTTTGGATAAGGCTCTGTTAAACTGTGTTCTCCATATCTGAAAATGTATGGGTTATTACTCTGCCAAAGATTTGTGGTTGAAAAAAATTGTGTTATACTTCTAAGACTCATCATATCAAGACCAAGCAAAACAATTGACCATGACTGAACTTTGGGATTGAAGGCTGTAACTATGTCTTTTAGAGGTAATTGTCACTCAGGCAAATTTTAGGGCATCACAGGGCTAAACATTAATTAACCAAATGAATCAGTTTTAACCACTGCTTTTCCTCAATTCAGTTAAGGGTTAAGGAGTTACTAATGCAGAAAGATGGTGATATAGGAGAGTATGAGATCTGAGGAAGATATATTATGAGAATTATTGATTAAATTATAGATAAATTATAGACTAAAGCATAGTAATATGAGAATGTTTCATTTTCTGACATATTTAACTGAATTACCTAATCTCATTATAAGTGATTAAGATGAATACTCAGCTTATATCTCAAGATCTTTTTAGGTATTTATTATAACATCTATAATTCCACTGACTTTTTGGTTTCTAAATATATTGCCTGGCAGTATCAGTCAATTCAGAATTCAAGCTTGAAATTAAAATTTTCTAACAATAAATGAGAAACAAAAAATGAAGTAACATTTATTTATTTTAAAATATTATGTCTTTTAAATTTTGAATATTCAGATTTGAGGATTGAATACTGGCACCTCTCTGTCACTTATGTTTTACTAATGATCATCTATGCTTCAGCTCCTCAAAATGGCCTGTCAGGTCTCAGTTTAGCATGCAAGCCTTTAAGCTGTCTTTTGTAGTTTCATAAGGGCCAAAGAGCTTGTTAGCCTGGAATTTAGTGTATTTTGGTACTCATTTGCTTTTAGTTATTCATTTCTTGATTTTTTCAAACTCTTTTCATGAGGAAAATCTACAATTCCTACCAATTAGTCATAAGCCAGTTTGGATTTAGGAATTGCATAGTTTATTACTTGAAATATTATTTTATTCAAATATTTAGCAAATACTAAAGATGTGAATATTTCACTGAATGTTGGGTGATTTGGCTGATAATTAGATCCTCAGAGAAAAACTGAAACTCCTGAAGTTTGTTGCAGAATCTGAAAGGTAACCAAGAAAACAGTAGTTTAATATGTAAGTACTTGTTATTAATGAAAATTAAGCCGGACTTTGTTAGGATTCAATCCCTGTTTTTAGTGGTATAGCTTTCTGGTATTTTGTAGCTTACTGCGTTCATGAACACAAAAGAACAAGTAGCTTCACTAGTGGCTTGAGATCTGACTGGCAGGAAAACATTAGGTAGTAATTAAAACAAAGCTTTTCCCCCACCCCCCATTTTGTGAAATTTTAACCACACTGCCTAATGCAGTCACCACTTACCACTTGTGGCTCTTGAGCACTTGAAATGTGACTAGTCTGTATTCAGATGTAAAAAGCATGCTGGGATTCAAAGACTTGGTATGAAAAAAAAGACTGTAAAATATCTGAATATTTTATATTAGTTACGTGTTGCCATGATAATGTTTTTGATATATTGGATTTAAAAAAGATTATTAAAGTTAATTTCACCTGTTTAACTTTCTTAATGTGGCTATCAAAAAATTTATAATTATATGTGTTTTGCCTTACTGATTTATTGGACAATGCCAGACTAATAGATTTAAAAATTCTTAGTATGTACAGTAAATATCAGATATTAAAAGCTTGTATGATTTGGTTTTTAACCTCAGAACAGTCAATTCTTTGGAAATCTGAGAAGCCCAATTATTCTTTGGTCTCTTCAAGGGCTCCAGGTTGAAGCAGCTGTTCTTTGAAATTGCCAGTCCTGATTCAGTTGACTAATAGCAATCGATAGATATGGAAGGCTAAGTACCGCTTTGCGGTTGTTCTGCCAAATGAGTGAACTGTACCTACTGTTTCTCTCCTTTCTGCCTCTTCCCCTGATGGCTTTTATGTGGTTGTTAGTATTCAGTTGGTGTTATGGTAACATAAATCTAAATTGGTTTAAAGAGACCCAATTCATAGTTTACTCTGTCCCGTAAATTATGTCATAAATTATCATGGTTTGCCATCTTATTTACAACCCTTAAGTAATATTCTATCCGTTATTGTTACATATTACTGTAATATTATATTATTATTACTTATTAGTAAACAAAATGAGTTTTGATGTGCTTTTATATATTAGCCAAAGTAAAAACTACATATTGTAGGAACTGAGAAGCAAGCCTTTATTAATAGTCAGCCTCTCTTTTCCAGAGGGTTTTAGCTATTTACCTGTGAAAAACTTGAATACAAATCTCTGTGTATTTTATTTAAATGTTTAATGTATGTATTGTTTGTATTGTATTTATTTTTAATGCATGTATTGTTTGACACCAACTTAAAGGGTTTGGGCGCACTGAGAATAGTACAATGAAGTCACACTGTATGAGGAAGAGAGAGGCAGTTGCTGATAATAATGAAATCTGTAAAGTCAGTCTGTGAAGATAAGTGTAATATTTGAATTAGTCATCTACTTTCCCTGAAAAGGTAATAAGTTAATCTTATTCCAAAAAAAACAACCCAAGCCTGGTCATTTTCTTTTTCATGTCTTTCATCTTGGGCAATCTTTTGTATATCATGCAAAGGACCATACAATTAGCGTGAAATGAGAGAGTGCTTTTTAAATTTGATTAATAAGGGCTCTTTTTCTTCAGCTGATATGCATGCAAGGTGGAGGTCTATATCCCACCAGCACACAGACTACTTGGTATCCATCTACCCTGTAAGTGGCTCTTAGTTTAGATCTGTGCCTTAATGAGGAAAGGGTTCTGGAACTAATAAAAGTAAGCTTGAAGTGCATAAGAAATAGCCATAATGCTTTAGTGTAAATACAGAAAAATTCCTAGATTTGAACAGTTGGGCTTTCTACCTTGCTTGGATTCCAAAGATGCCCCTGTCATCCTCTTTTTCTAGCAATCAGTTGAAGACATGTTAGTAAGACCTCTGCGAAGATGAAAAACTTTTTTTTGGTTGTCTTCTCTGTCATTTATAATGAAAGTATGCTTTGTTAACAATAAATTTTTTTAGGTGACATGTTTTTAGAAAACTTTTCATGCCTCTATATTTTTGTGGGCTGTTTGCTTTTCAGAATACTTGTCTGTGAGGTTATAGTGGTAATAACGTGTCAATGAACATTATTTATTCTTTCTTTAAGGTGTTAATATTCTGTTTTATTAATTAGGAGTGCTCCTCCTTTGATGTTTTACACAGAGCACAGTATTTAAAAGATGAGATCCCAGTGTTGTTGGGAAAGTTTTTATAATTTATTAGTCATTTAGGCTCACACTTTTATATTGTTATGCTTCATAATCCCCTAATATGTAGTTAATAACACTCCTTATTACATAAAGGAAGCCAACATATCACCGCCGAAAAGATAAATAGATCATTAATTCAGCTAGTTTTTTCCCTTAACTATGATTGCCAGATTTAGCGAATACAATTACTGGATGCCCAGTTAAACTTGTGTTTCAGATAAACAACAAATAATTTTTTTGTATGTTTGTCCTGTGCAATATTTGGGTTATACTTAGACCCAAAAAAGTTATCTATATTTAATCTGGCAACCCCCACCATAACTCAACTTTCTTACTAACTCAAAGAACTCCCAAGTCTGGCAAATGTGATGCTTGGCCTTCCTGCACTCTGTTTCCCCAATTTTTTTTGAAGCCCAAAGTGCCTCAGGTATGCTTTCTCATTTGTCCACATGTTTTTTGGGAGATAGGAATTGGGAATTGGTTAGACTCTATTCACATCTTGCCTACTTTTCATTTTTAAGAAAAGAGAAAATGCTTTCTTTTTTATTTTAAAAAACATTTGTGTATATATTTCTAGATAATTTTCACAATAATATGTCTAAAGATGGTATTAAAGATGATTTAAAGACAGATTTCAATATAACAAATCTAATGCATCCCCTTTCCATTCCCTTTAGGTGAAAAATGCTTTCTTACAAAGTGATAATATTGATTCTTAAAGCTAAGAAGACACCTACAGCAAAAAGCTTCAGCTCCTCCTTCTCACCTCTCTTTATTTTGGGTTCATTTACTCTTAAATCCATAGCAGTATAATCCCAGACAAAAAATTCTGAAAGAGTGAATTCATAGAGAACATGCATTTCCTGGGTGCCTTGTAAACAATGTTGAGGGGAAGTGGGTAAAAAGTGACTATTCCAAAAAACAAACATTACCATGAGCTGAATGATTTTTAACCTTCCTTTCCTTTCCCTCCCCAACCTCCCACCTTGCCCTCTGCTCCACAGAACCAGAGAGGAACCACTTATAACTTGCATGTCCTCATCCTTTGTCATCTGGATTATTACTAAGGCTTTTCAGGTGATATTCCTTCCTCCAGCTTCACTCCATTCCAAATCTTCCAAGTCTTACCCCTGGCTCACCTTCAGTAACTACTCATCAGATAAAGTCTACACTGATTAGCATGGCATACAGCACCCTCCCTGATCTGTGTTCAAATTAAATACCCCTTCTTTTACTTCTTCGTCAGTGCTCAGTGCTACAGCAATAACAAATATTTGTCATACATCAAACATTCATATCATCAGGTTTTGTTCAGTGTTCCCTCTGACTGGAATGCATATCCTTTTTTATCTCCATAGCAAAATCCTATCATCCTGGAAAATCCTGTTTAGGTAACATTCCCTATGTGAGACTTTCTGTAACCACTCTTCATCATCCTTAGAATGAATTCTGCTATCCTGCTTCAGCTTTTGTATACACTTGTGGTACCACATACTTCACAATGTTTTCCCATGGTTTATTTACATGACAATCACCAGTAGAAGTTTAGGAGATTTTTGAAGATAGGACACTATCATTATCATTTCGAATCTCTACTATCTAGTACTAACTCACAAGTAACAAGCACTTGAGAAATGTTTGAGTGCCTGAGTGGATCAACTGTCAACTTGGGTAAATTTCATCTTGTTAAACTGATCCTGTGCGTTAGCTGTTCACTTACCACCATTTGTCATTTCTTTCACATCAATTGGTGAATAGAAAAATGGCTCTTGATTTTTCACCAGGATAGCTAGTCCACCCATGCTGTTTATCAATTAACTTTTTTTTTGGTAGAATAAATAAAGTAGGCCTATATAGAGGGGTGGTCATGGGTAGCATTATGTAACAGAGATGTAAGTTTTCCTTTGGCACCCTTTCCATTCAGGTCTGTATCTCTCCTTTCAGTTTTTATATTCTTGACCCCTAAGGCCACCTGTCAATATCTTAGGGATGGGAATAGAGTGGGTAGGAAGTGGGAGGAAGTGTAATCTTCCTACAGGAAAACTTTTCCATTAATATCTTGTGTTCCATCCCTCAGGGCCTACCCATCACTGAAGTTAATTAATAAGTCAATTCACAGTGAGATAGTCAATTATATTGATAGGTTAAAGTGTAACTCTTCTCAGATAGCATTTACATTTTTACAGAAACTTTAAATCCATATGTATTAGTCCATTTTCATGCTGCTGATAAAGACATACCTGAGACTAGGCAATTTGCAAAAGGAAGAGGTTTAAGGACTTTCAGTTCTTAACTGAAAGTTAAGTTGGGAAGGCCTCACAATCATGGTGGGAGGCAAGGAGGAGCAAGTCACGTCTTACATGGATGGCAGCAGGCAAAGAGAGAGAGCTTGTGCAGGGAAACTCCCAATTTTAAAACCATCAGATCTCATGAGACTTATTCACTATCATGAGAGCAACACGGGAAAGCCCTGCCTCCTCCCGCAACATGTGAGAATTCAACATGAGATTTGGGTGGGAACATAGCCAAACCATATCACTCTATTTCCAAAGAATGAATAATATTGGCATGATATATTTTATAACAATTATACACTTTACAGTACCAAGGAAAAAGATGTTTGCAAAAAAGCTGAGGACCTCTTAATCACCACTTAAATAGGATTCCCTAGGTGGTGCCTATACATGTATAATTGTCCCTCAGTATATAGGGGATTGTTTCCATGACCTCTGCAGATACTAAAATCTGAGGGTGCTCAAGTCTCAGGTATAAAATGGACACAGTATACACATATAACTTCACACATCCTTTCATATACTTTAAGTCATCTTTAGATTACTTGTAAAAGTTAATATAATGTAAATGCTATATAAATAGTTGTTATGACACAGTGTTTTTAAAATTATACTTTATTGTTGTATTTTTTTTTTCCTAAGACTTTTGATCAGTGGTTGGTTGAATCCATGGATATTGAACCTAAGGATACAGAGGGCTGACTGTATGTACATGGATGAATCAGAAAGGCATTTGACTGAAAGTAATGGGTATTCCTGAACTGGTGGCCTTAACAAAACAAGGGTTTGTTTTTCTTTATCTAGAAATGTCTCAAGTTAGGCAACTGAGGGCTGATATAGTGGCTCCATGATACTGTCAGTTTCCTCAACTTTTTCTCTTTCTGCGTCACCACCTTTAATTTTTGAAGATAGAACACAATCATCATCATTTCGATTCTCTAGTATCTAGTACTAAGTCTCACAAATAACAAGCACTTGAGAAATGTTTGAGTGCCTGAGTGGATCAACAGTCCACTTGGTAAAACTTTAGGTAAATTCCATCCTGTTAAATTGGTCCTGTGCATTAGCTGCTCACTTACCACCGTTTGTTATTTCTTTCATCTCAATTGGTGAATAGAAAAATGGTTCTTGATTTTTCACCTGGATAGCTAGTCTACCCATGCTGTTTATTAGATGTGTGACTTCTATATATCAGGTTGCCTCTAGATTACAAGATGGTCACTGCATCTTCAACCATAGCAGGAGGGGACTAGGGTAAAACCCACCCCTCTTTAAGGAATTTTCTGAAAGCCCCATACAACAACTTTATTTACTTCTCATTGACTATATCTATCAGCAAGGAAGGCTCAGAAATGTTGTTAGCTAGGCACATTGCCACCCCATCATCATACTTACCTGTAATTAAAGAAGAAGAAGAAATGTCCACCAATACACAACTGCTAATCTTACAACAATTCAAATTCAGGTAAACCATTATCTTTGCCTTTATGGATCATTCAATTCAAAATAATTAGAACTAAAATTTAGTTTATTTTTGCTAATATTTATAGATCATTCCTTAAGATGCAATTACTTTAATGAATTATAAGGAATTATAAGACTATTCAGAAAATATTTATAGTGTGTCCCATTTGCATAGTGCTATGCTCAGTGCCAAAGGAGATGGGTTAATTCTTTTTCCCCTGAAGTGTTTTATCAGTGTCACAGTCTAGGATATATATATGTGTGTGTGTGTGTGTGTGTGTGTGTGTGTGTGTGTGTGTGTGTGTGTATATATCACATGAAAATGTAAATAATGGAATGTTATAGCATATGATTTTATGTTAATCATGTGGTAAAAATTAAACCACATAGTATAGACTAAATTCTATAGGAAAAATTCCAGATACAAAGAGTGATTGCTGTTGCTGCAGTGGCCAAGGAAGGTCTGCAAAAGGTAGATTAATAGATTTGGCAGGCAAACGAGCATAGCAGAGGACAGTCCCCCCGTATTCAACTTGTGCCACCTATTATTTTAGGATATTTGTAGTACTATATATCTGATATATTTTAAAAATGTTTTTAGTATTTTGAAGTATTATTTATCTACAGTTTTAAAATTGCCTCATGTTTCAATGCATATATTTGAAGAGGAAATTTTATGCCAATATCATATATGTAAAGCTGATTTTACTTGCCAACTGAAAATAACTTTTGAGAAAATACAGTGATATTAAAAATTTTAAATGCGTAATGAACTAGAAGTAATAGTAAGATATAACTTCTAGTTCATTACTTAATAGTAAACAAATTAAGTTCTTCAGTGGACAAAATGGAACATTTTGTGGTCAGTCAGTAGTAAAGGAGTATTTGGCTCAATGGCATGTGGTTTAAGACAAAGATGAAGTTCTACCTCCAATAAGACAATTCTGCCTTTTAATGAAAATTACTACCAGCAGCAAAAACTCCAGTTCACATGTACATGAAATTGGAAATATATAAATATGTTTAACCCCTCTTCTTACGAGTTGTTCATAGAATCAGTTTTTAACCAAAATGTTATAGATGACTTTTGTTTGGCAAACGGTTACTCAAGAAGCCACTGTAAGACCATTTTCAAAGTCTTTTTCTTCTTTTGAATATGTCAGGTTATTAGATAATATTTTAAAAGTTTGTGGAATGAAAGAGACTCTTTGCCATTCACCACTACCATCTTGTTTGCGAAAATACTTATGAAAACCTTTCATCAGTTTCAAAATATTTTCCCAGAAATCATTTGAATTTACAACCTGGCCAGTGTTTTTGGATGTTTGATAGTTGCTGGTTGGTTAAAATGGATGAATGAGATCCGACATTCAGTAATAATAATAAAAACTATTATTTATCGATCTACTGTGGTTAGAGACTGTGTGGAGTACAGTACATGCACATATATCATGTAACTCTCCCTATTTGCGGAGTTGAGAAAAACTGATGCTCAGAAAGGCGAAAGTTTGATTTACTCAGGTCACATACCTAATCTGTGGCACAAACTCAAATTCTGATCTGTTGGATTCAGTCCAAACACTTAACTGCAAAGTCACTGAATCAAAATTGGGCAATACAGCTCTGACTCATGCTTCTTCTCAGAGCCCCTGGTCCTGAGCTTCTGCAGCTATATCAATCCGTAGGGACCCCATCCTTGCTGACTTCTGTGTGTGCACATGCATGCTACTTTGTGCAGGGGCTAAGGGGCTGCCTGTAAAGGCTTTGATCCAGAAAAAGAAAGGGGATAGCTCTTGTCCTGTCTTGCACACAACCTTGCGTTTCATTTTCCTTCTCCTTTTGCCTTTGCAGCTCTCCTGAACTCCAGCTTCCCAGTGTTCCTCCTCCTCCTCAATGCTTGTACAACCAGTGGTACTCTCCCCACTACTTAGGAATTACTGAACAGATTAGAGGGAATTATGACAAGAAAATCGATTGGCCCAGGTCATCTAGGTCTTTGAATGTCAAATTTAAAAGTTTGAACTGTATTTTGTATGTGGTTAGGAGGTCATTGACAATAATGTTATCCTTAAATTAAGGTAGATAAAAATCAGTGGTTTTCCTCAAAATGCAAAGATGGAACACTATTATAAGGGATAAAATGTCTAATTATGTAATATTGATCATATAGTCATATCACTGTCTAAGGAAATATAAGTGTGTTGTAATAGCTCCCAAACATTTTCTTGTCAATATTCTTTTTCTAGCAATTCTTAGCACTGGGCATTAATAAGGACTTGGCCTCGTATAAGGCGTCTAGCAAATTTTCATAACAACACATTTGGTGAGAAGGATAAATTATTTGGGAAATAGATCTTTCTTGATGAACATTTTAAATTGTTACTGAATGAGCAGCAGAAATCACTTGCACACCTGGCTTGAACAGAGAGTCCAGTGCTAAGAGCAGTAACTCTTTACAAGCTTGGGGAAAAGGTGATTTCTCTTTGACTTTAATTTTTGAATTTATTCATTCAGCATGTACTTTTTAAGCATCTACTTTGATCATAGTTTTGAGTTATCCGTGGCAATGTGGGAGGTAGATAATGACACTTAGTGAGTGCAAATCATATAAAGTCCTGGATAAAAAGTTAAAGCCCATTTTCCTTTTCGTAAATATAAATGGACAAAAAAAGGAATGTGCTGAAGCCTGAGCTAGAACTATAACCACAGTGCTTTAGGTCTCATATAATGAATCTGGCTGAAATAGCACATTTTATTTTTATTTTAAAGAAACGTGCATTTCATATTCTGACATAATTCTAAATGCAATGCATGAGCATTTTACAAAACAATTTTGTATACTTTCCATTGATAGAAAATATTATGACACAAAGGTATATGTTAATTTTGTTGTCACCAGACCTAGTAAAACATGAGAAAAAGCATGTAGTATCAGCTTCTGGATCTCCTTGGTCACATCGCATTAAGAGGCAAGGCACCCTCAAGTCATGTGTGACTGACTCATCTCTTTCCTCACATTTGATTATATTCACTAGGAGCTGTCAGAGAGTCTCCTATCTGTCCTCTCCTTTACCTCTCCTGTGCCAGGACCAGAGATCAGGCCCTTATCTTCCCTCATTTGATTAACTACAGAGTCTTCTGACGAATCTTCTTCCTTCTGACTTTTACCTTTCTGGTCTATTCTTTACATAGTGTTAGAGTTTTCTACTTTAAAAAAGAAAAGTTATATTATTTTCCCACCTCGCCCTCAAAAATCTACTATGTTGTTTGTTCCTTAACAGGCATTTGCCAGTGGACCTGCAGGTCTGGCCAGCCCCCCGCTAGGACTGTATCTACCTTGTACATTGTGCTGGAACCAACTTGCCATTTCCTAAACATGTGTTGGAATCACACAGCTCTCTGTCTGCTTGCTACAGATTGAATGTGGAATACGTCTTTTGTAGCAGCTGCTCTGGAGGTTAGCTCTGCCCTTCATTTCCAGGCTACAATGTGACTGTTTTCCCTGGAGCCTTTCCAGGTTCTCCCATCAGAAGTTCGTTCTCTGCTTGAAGCACTTTCATATTATATTGATTTTTTTACCTCTGTTAGGTAAAAAATTGTATGTTTTGATATCTCTCTTTTATATGTCTTTTTTCCCTTTTTCGTTTCTTTTCTTTCTTTCTTTTAACGTGTGTTTTTCTTCTATGCTCTGGGTGCCCAAAAACTGTGAGCCAACTTCGAAGTGTGGAAAGCACAGTCATACTGATTCTTACCTTCAGCGTGTTTTGGTTCATTTTTCTTGTCCCAGACTTTCTATTTCAATGGTTTTCTTCATTCTAATGTCAGATATTGCCTCAGAACCTTTGTAAGAAGAGATACAACAGGGTTTTGAGTCAATATAAATAAACACATAGACTGTAAGTTCTATGAAAGCAGGAATCTTTACTTTCCCATCTTGTATCTTTCAGTACTGGATAAGTGAAGTGAATTAAATTGAAGCCTGTTTTATCTTCACATCTTTTAAGTATCTGCATAGAAAATGTGTCATTAGTTTTATGAATAAACAAATCACCCAAACATTTCCTCATGTGGCTACAAGAATATTTTTTAATTGTAAAAAATATACCAGTCCTTAAAATGTGTATTTTATTGTTAAAAATAAATTCTTGTATTTCTCTGATTCTTAAAGAAGATAATATTACAACAAATACTAATGATATGCTTATGCATTTATAAGGAAAATTATTTGTATGAAGTTAGATATTCTTGGCTAGTATTAGATTCTCCTATTGATTTAATGTAAATCCTCAAGAGTTACAGTTAAGGTGACATTAGTTTTACTCTGTTTTAGCCTCTTTCCCATATTTTTGTGTTCAGCAAGTCCTCATCTTAAACAGCTGCTGTCACTGGGATATTGTAAGTATCTATCTCTTACAGAAATGTATTCTTGTTATATATTTTTGAAAGTACCATTCATTGGTGATGCATCATATCAATTCTCTGTACTCTTAAAAATTATCTGAAATACTTGATCATAAAATCAAACTAAGGAACCAAGTTCTATGTGTTAGCTCCATTCTTGAGCCTGTCTTTCTGGGTAACTTTCAATGAAGGAAATCAAAGTGGTCTCTAAATCACAGGCCACTTTTTACTCTTCTGAAATTGGATTCCTTAGTTTTGTGTTGTTTTTAGGCTCTTTTTTGTTGATTACATGAACCAAGCTCCCCATTGAACCTCCTGGTGACTTGAGTCAGCGTTGAGAGCCTGGAACTGGGAGCTCTGATTCCCTTTGTGGCTTTTTGACAATTACCTAACTTTGCTGTATTTCTTCATTGACACCGTTGGGATAATCGCCTTTCATACCTCGTGGGAGTATTGTGAGATTAATTAATGTTTGTAAAGTGTTTTCAGGATCACGATGAAAGGTATTAATTTGTAAGCATGTGGTATTATTATAATTATTATTAGTAATAGGGATGGTTGTTTAATGCAAATTTTCTTCTAAATGTAGTGTCATATTTTCAAAGGACAACTTCTTTCTTTGTGGCCAGATGTGGATACAATTAACCCTTTACCCTTTGTTTTTGAAGATACAATTAGCCAATTGTGTGTGCAATTAGATGTGTATGCAGTTTTTGCCTGAACAACTAATTACAGCCCTGGTAAAAGTTCTTTTGAAAACGCTGGCCCTTTGAATGTTGACTGTGTCTATCTGTGTAATAAGTAATTTGTGCTAAGCATATTTTGGGGCCATGGAGGCTCCTGAATATTAAAGAATTGCTTTTGCAATTACTTGGGAAAGATTTTATGTTCTTCATACCATAGCTTTGTATTTTGCCATTGAGCCTACAAGGCCTCTCACATGGTTCTAGTTTCAAAGGTTTTATTGGTTTGTCTTAATCTTGACATTCAGCTTAAAGATTTTCCACAAACTGCATTTTGTGAAACAGGTTTTTCTTTTGTAATGTTTTTCTCCCTTGAAAATTCCATTTCCTTTCTGTCTCCAATTCAAACATGTCATCTTATATCCTCCTTACTCACTAAAGAGGACTGATCCTCTCTTCCCAGATACGGCCGGGTGAAACCATTTTTACAGGGTGCTTTTAATCACTACAATGTAACTTCTGTTTATACGGAAGAGTAGAAAGCAAAATGAGGAGATCCGGAAGATAGTGTTATAGCCATTTGTCTCCACTAATCTCCTAAGTAAAAGGGGAATGTTTTTGGCTTTTAATGGTAAGTTTACTAATGGCCTCTTTTAGGACATCTGCTCTCTAACAGTTCTCTTCAGTGATGATCATTGAACTCTACTTGCATAATGTACCATACTACCACCAAGGGGGATTCAGAGATGGACAGAGTACAGTTGTTAACTTCTAGGAGTTTAGAACAAACTGTTGACATAAGAAAGGTGCTTCTGTCTGCAGGCTGTAGTAAGTATTCTGCAGAGTGCAGGTGGGATTCAGTGGAGGTGGTGATCACATTGATTGGAGACATCAGGAGAAGCTTCTTCATAGTTGCATTTGAGGTAGGACCTAACAGGTCAGTCAGCTTTTCACAGACAAGAGGGAAAGTTTGATGGAAATGAGGGCAAGTGTTTGAGCAAAGGATTGGATCTACTAAAACATAAGTTCAGAAAAGAGTGATTTGTCTTACTAGAGTTGTAGTTATCTTGCAGAGGAAGGGATAGGAGATGAGACTGGAAAGGCAGCTTGGGGCCACAGTGTGGAGGCCCCTGAAAGTTTGGCAGAAAACTTTATACTTAATTCAGCTGACACTGTGGAACCACTATTTTGATGGAGAGTGATCGACTAGAGCTGGGCTGTGAAATCAGGCAGGCCTTACCCTGCCAGATGAACTGCAGTGGAACAGGCTACAGGAGAACAGATACACTCAGAAGTGTCGTGGAAATTAAGACCAGAGTCATCTCTGGACTGTTGGCATTGGGAGTGAAAAAGAGAGTTACTACACACATGAGGCATACTGTGGTGTTAGTATTTCTTGATATTGACAACTCTCCTGACATGCGATCACCAAGGGGGATTCAGAGATGGGCAAAGTACAGTTGTTACCTTCTAGGAGTTTAGAACAAGCTGTAGACATAAAGGTGCTTCTGTCTGCAGACTGTAGTAGGTACTCTACAGAGTGCAGGTGGTCAACATGACTGGGAAGAAAGAGGTAAGTACCTTCAGTTAAAGTAGGGTTGTCAGGAAGGGGGCAGATTTCAGAGAATAACTCTTGGTAATTACCATACTTCGGCACATTTACACAAATAGGCAAAGATGGCAGGATAGGAAATATAACTACTGGAGCCTATTAACCTTTACACTGTGAAAATAAATTAGAAAACTACACATATATGCTAAATATACAAAAACATAGTTCTGTGTATGTCTTTAATTATGGAATAGGAGCCAGAACATGGTGGTTACTTTTTCAGGTTTTATTTGAAATACTTGAAATGAAGATGCCAGAGAAGAACAGTATCCTATCTAATCTTACAAAAGTCTGCTTCCCATCTTATTCTGTCAAGCACTGGTTTCCAAGGAGATTCCATGGGTAACCTATCATGTCATCAGCCTCAAGAATGTGGAGATCTACCCACGTATCCCTAACATTTCTTTTCTTTTCTTTTCTTTTCTTTTTTTTTTTTTGAGATGGAGTCTTGCTCTGTCACCCAGGCTGGAGTGCAATGGCGTGATCTCAGCTCACTGCAAACTCTGCTTCCAGGGTCAAGTGATTCTCCTGCCTCAGCTTCCTGAGTAGCTGGGATTACAGGTGCCCACCACTATGCCTGCCTAAATTTTGTATTTATTAGTAGAGACGGGGTTTCACCATGTTTGTCAGGCTGGTCTCCAACTCCTGACCTCAGGTGATCCACCTGCCTCAGCCTCCCAAAGTGCTATGAGTGCATGGGCATGAGCCACCATGCCCAGCCTATCCCTAACATTTCTAAATAACCTGATATGATCTATCATCTATAAATTTCCTATCCTATTTCCCAGGCTTTTCATATTTTTAGGCTGCACTCCACCATGTCATTGGACAGTGTCTCAGTCTGCTCAGGCTGCTATAACAAAATACCATAGACTGGGTAGCTTAAACAACAGACATTTATTTTTCTCATGGTTTTGGAGGCTGGTAAGTCTAAGACCAAGATTCTGGCCAATTCGGTTCCTGATGAAGAACCCCTTCATGGCTTGCAGATGGCCACCTTCTTCACAGGCAAAGAAAGAACACTCTCTCCCTCTTCTTCCTATGAAGCCACAAATCCCATCATGAGGGCCCTACCCTTATGAATTTCTCTTACCCTAATTATCTCCCCTAACACCTGATCTTCAAATACCATCACATTGGCAGTGAGGGCTTCAACATATGAATTGAAGGTATGGATGGGGGTGTAGGGTAGAGGAAGAGATACACAGTTAGTCCATAGCAGACAATAAGCTTGTAATTCAGGGAGATATTACCAATTATTTTTCAGGAAACTTACAATCAGGGCAGAAGGCAAAGGGGAAGCAAGGCACATCTTCCCACTGTGAAGCAGGAGAGAGAAAGAACAAAGGAAGCCACACACTTTCAAAAAGTCAGATCTCTTGAGAACTCACTCACTATCACAAGAACAGCATGGGGAGACTGCCCCATGATCTAATCACCTCTCTTGACAGGTAGGGTTTACAGTTCGAGGTGAGATTTGGGTGGAAACACAGAGCCAAACCGTATCATTAATCCTATTATGTTTTATTCACTTAATCTATCAAAGACTATTAGAAGTGTATTAGTCACTTGTCATCATTGTAATTCTGTCATTTTCTGTCTGTATTTCTGCTTTTTTATTGTTTTGTGTGTATCTTGATATTGTTATTTGATACAAGATTTGTGACTTAAATTCCATTATAGAATTTATCTTTGATCAACAGCAAAAATGTCTTTATGTATTCTGAGTATTTTGCTATCACTTTTATATGACATTTTCATTGTAACTTCTGCTTTCTTTTTTTTTTTGCTTTTAAAAAAAAATCTTGCTCTGTGATTTTCATTTATTCATTCACTCGTTGAAACAACACTTTTTTTTTTTTTTTTTTTTTTTTTTTTTTTTTTTTTTTTTAGCTCTTAGCAATATATAGAAGTGAGCAAGACAGCCATGGTCCTTTCTTGGGGAGTTTATATTCTAGTGTGGGAAATTGTACAATAAACAAATAAAATAATAGTGTTAAGTGCTATGAATAGAATACAATAGTATGCTAACATGATAAACCGCATGATAAAAGGCCTTTAAGTAGCAGTGGAGATTATTTGTCAGTTAATAAAGAGATTTAAAACAATTACATTTACTGAAATAGCTGATATGTGTACGATGTTACATCAGTTATCTTATTTTAGGTTTTCTGAGGTTTTCTTTCCATTTAGTTTGTAGTCCATTTAGTTTTTAGTTCCATTTAGTTATGAGTAATAAGATCTTGCTTTATCTGCTTGTTTTCTTCTCAACTGGTTTGGAAGATGATATTGTTTTATTTACTTAAGTGGATATTTTACATTCGCTGAAAACATTCTCTAATCTGAATTTTGCCTTTTTATCAAATCAAAGAATTACATCTTTTGCTTTCTTCCTATAACATGAGAAATTTAATCATCCACAGTCTTGCTATTTTATGGTCTTTATTAATATAGTCTTAAAGATTCCATTTAATTAATTGTATTAACTGTTCTTAATAGGTTTTCTTAGCCGCAATAATTATACCGACTTCTATATTTAAAAGCTTTTAATGCTTACTGTCAATTTGTATACAATAATTTAAGCTTTCTAAATTTCTTAATTTTAGTGGTAAACATGTTTACATATTACTTTATAAATGTCTTCAGTATATTATTACGCCCTTGGATATTTAAAAGTGGTTTTCTATCGTCTTTACAAAGGAACAGTAATTTTACTAGCTGTCAAAAAGTCTTACGTTACAATCTTTTGTTCGCTCAAAATTATCACTCCATGGTTTTCTGGCCAACCTGATTTTTCTTCATTAATAGGGAATATGTTTTATATTTTCTGTTTCATGCTATATTTTAGAAATTTAGAAATTTACTATATATCAAGATAAGTGTGCCTCAAGGACGAGTAAGAGTTAGCAAAAACAGATTGCATAGTCAGCTCTGCAAAGGTCACTGATATTGGTATATCTCACATAATACAAACTAAGTAAGTATGTTTACTATATTTAAAGAAATAAAAGCAAACTTAAAATATTATAATGATCATGAGACTTAAAAATTAAGCGTATTTGGAAAAAAATGGAACATTAGAAATTAAAAAGTCATTCAATGCATAGGTTAAAGAGTATATTAGACATAAGCATAAGATTTTATAGGCTAGAAAACAGATCTGAAGGATTACTCAGAATGTAACACAGAGAGACATAGAAATGCATAATAAAAGCATGAAGGAGCTCCAGTCTCCAACTCCCAGCGCGAGCGACACAGAAGACCGGTGATTTCTGCATTTTCAACTGAGGTACTGGGGTCATCTCACTAGGGAGTGCCGGACAATTGGTGCTGGTCAGCTGCTGCAGCCTGACCAGCGAGAGCTGAAGCAGGGCGAGGCATCGCCTCACCTGGAAGTGCAAGGGGAAGGGAATCCGTTTTCCTAGCCAGGGGAACTGAGACACACAACACCTGGAAAATCGGGTAACTCCCACCCCAATACGGCGCTTTAAGCAAAGAGGCACACCAGGAGAATATATCCCACACCTGGCCGGGAGGGTCCCACGCCCACGGAGCCTCCCTCACTGCTAACACAGCAGTCTGCAGCGATCGGCAAGGCAGCAGCGAGGCTGGGGGAGGGGCGCCCGCCATTGCTGAGGCTTAAGTAGGTAAACAAAGCCGCTGGG
>NW_016811421.1:847196-886233 GCF_001698545.2 Rhinopithecus bieti | reverse complement strand
GGAGGAGGGAGGGATTGCATTGGGGAGTTATACATGATATAAATGATGAATTGATGGGTGCTGACGAGTTGATGGGTGCAGCACACCAACATGGCATAAGTATACATATGTAACAAACCTGTACGTTATGCACATGTACCCTAGAACTTAAAGTATAATAAAAAAATAAAAAATAAAAAATAAAAGCATGAAGGATATAATGAAGAGGTGTGTCTAACATCCGTCTTAATGGAGAGACAAGGTCAAAGAATGGGGCAGGAACGATATATGAAAAGATAGGAGCTAAGAACTTTCCAAAACTAGTAAAAAAAAAAAAAAATCAGTCTTCAGATTTAGAAAGCCCCCCAAATATAAAGAAGAAGAAATGAAAGAAATCCACATTAGACATATGATAGTGAATCAGTATAACACCAAAGACAAATAAAATGACCTTAAAAGACTGCCTTAAAGGAATTAACAGACCTAAAGCTGATTTGTCAGTAACAGCGCTGGATCCAGAAGGCAGTCAAGTAATATCTTCAAAGTGGTGAGAAAATATAACTCAATCTAGAAGTCCATGTTTAGCAAACATTTGAAGATTAAGGGCAAAATCATTTTTTTCAGATATATAAAACCTGAGTGAATATGCAGCAAGAGCCTCTCTCTAAAGGAAATTCTAAATGATATACGTAGGCAGAAGGAAAATGATCCCAGATGGACGACGTGAGCTACAAGAGGGAATGACGAACTAAGAAAGTGGTTTATATGAGAATAAATCTAAACTAAAATTGATTGGTGAAACAGTAATGTAATGGTTTATAGCAAACAACTTCGTAGAGAAGTGATTAGAGTGAAAGCATTCTAAAGTCCTTGCTTTATGTAGGAAGTTGTTTAAAACAAAAACAAAAACCACTGACTAGGTATGCATGTTAACATCTCTCAGGTACTCACTAAAGAAAAGAAATAGTATAACTCTAAACTAGTGGAGATTTAAAAAGGAACAAAAAAAGTCAACCCAAAAGAAGTTAAGAAAAGAGGAGAAAAAGGAGGGGAGACAAAGCATAACAAGATGATAGAACAAATGTGAATATATCAGTTACTATAATATACATAAATTAAATCCTGTTAAAAAGCACACCTTATTAAATTCGAAAGATAGACTAGCTTTAAAAATCTAAATACAGTATTGTGGTTTATGTGAAAACCCTACATAAGGGTACATAAAGGTTTTGAAAAATAGGGTGGCGTAATTACAAATATAGGTGGAATGAACTTTAAGGCAAAAGGTGTTACCAGAGATAGAGGGTCACTAGATAATGGTAAAAGATTCATTTCACCAGGAAAATATGACACTTCTAATGTTGTATGCCCCCAATAACAGACTAAAATTAATAAAGTAAAAAATGGACAGAAACACAAGGATAAAAAGAAAAAATATCATCAGAATTGGAGGTTGGAATCTACTTCTTTTAGTAATTGATTTATTGAATAGACCAGGGATCAGCAAACATTTTCTGAAAGAGAGGCCAGATAAATATTTTAGGCCTTGCAGGGCACATATAGTCTGTTTTGTGTGTTCCTCTTTGCACCATACGTAGCTCGTTGGGCCATGCAACAACAGGCTAAACAGATTGGGCCCACGAGGTATAGTTTGTTGACCTCTGAAATAGTAAAAATCAGTGACAGAATAAATTATTTGAGCAACAGAGTTAATAAGGTTTATGTTGACCATACATGTATAGAAGAGACATTCTTCTCAAGGATGCATGGAAGATTTATGAAAATAAAAAGCATACAGGACCACAGAGCAAATATCAATAAACATTAAAAGATTATTATCTTACAATCAACATTATCCATTCAACTAATACAATTAGAAAAACTACTTTTAACAATAATTTGGCATTTCTTTATTAAATATGTGATTCTTTCATGATCCAGCAAGTTCACTCCTGGTCATATGCTCTAGATGAACTCTCGTACACTAATAGACATACAAGAATGATCACAGTGCTATTCATGGTAGTAGGAGCTGGAAACAACACAAATATCCATCGTCCACAGAATGAATAAATAAATAATGTTTATTCACAAATGAAATACTCTAAGGATATGAAAATAGATTTAAAACTGTCACATGGCAGTATGGATGAATTTTTTTTTTTTTTTTTTTTTTTTTTGTGACGGATCTTGCTCTGTGTGGGGCCCGGGCTGGAGATGCAGTCGGCCGCATCTCAGCTCACTGCAGCTCGGCCTCCTGGGTTAGCGGCATTCTCCTGCTCAGCCTCCGAGTAGCTCGGGACCCAGGCCGCCGACGCCACCGTGACGGCTGCTATGTTTCTTTTTTTTTTTTTTTTTTGTATTTTTAGTAGAGAGCGGGGCTTCAGCCGTGTTAGCAGGATGGTCTCGATCTCGACTCAGTGATCGCCCGTGCCAGGCCTCCCAAAGCGCTGGGATTATGCAGGCTTGAGGCCACCGCGCCCGGCCTGGATGAATCTTAACATAGTTTTAAGAGAATAAAGCAAACCACAGAAGAATACATACAATTATGAAATTCAAAACATGCAAAGCTATCCAATATATTATTTAGAGAGAGATATATAGATGTATTGATCTATATATTTGTCATGTAGCAATAAAGAAGAGCAAAGCAAGAATAGACACAAAATTCATACTAGCATTTACTTTCTAGTAGGGGAGGAAAAGGAATAGATGGGAGTGAGAGCAAACTCCAGAGTTCCTGGTAATGTTCTGTTCCTTAAATTGTGTAGTAAAACACAGCTGATTGTTGTATTTTATTCTTTATGCCTTACACATATTATAGTATCTCCTCATTGTTTTAATAAATGAAATAAATTACACAGTGGGGATGGAGTAAGGAAGTATGGAAACAGTGAGGGTGGGTACTTTTTTTGTTTTTTGAGACTGAGTCTTGCTCTGTCATCACCCATTCTGGAAGGCAGGGGCATGATGATGGTTCACTGCTGCTTCAACCTCCTGGGCTCTGCCAATCCTCCTGCCTCAGCCTCCCCCAAGCTGGGACAACAGACACATGCCATCATGCCAGGCTAATGTTTTAAAAAATTATTTGTATAGATAGGGTCCCCCTACGTTTCCCAGACTGATCTTGAACTCCTAGGCTCAAGCCAGTCTCTTGCCTCGGCCACCAAACCCAGCCAGATGAACACTTTTTTTGAGACTTTTTACTCTTGCTATACACGAGAGCAGAGCAATAGAGCAG
The DNA here is from genome assembly GCF_001698545.2 of Rhinopithecus bieti. Classification (NCBI taxonomy): domain Eukaryota; kingdom Metazoa; phylum Chordata; class Mammalia; order Primates; family Cercopithecidae; genus Rhinopithecus; species Rhinopithecus bieti. The sequence continues at coordinate 883,013 of NW_016811421.1, read as the reverse complement.
TAGGTTGGAGGGAGACGTGAGTAAAAGGATTTCTTTGTAAATAGGACTTACACTAACATGTTTGAATGCTAATAGGAATGATCCGGGAGAGAGGGGGGAAAGTTATAATAAGGAAGAAGAGAAGGTAGTTTCAAGAACAAAGTTCTTAAGAAGCAATGCAATCTACAAATGAGTGGTTTGGCCTTAGGGTCAATTTGACAAGTTTAATGGGAATTGGGGAAGAATATATGGTACAGTTGTACGTAAGTTGGTAGAGTTGTTTGTGGGAAGATGAAGATCACATCTAGAGATTTATGACCATAAATTTAAAATGAAACTAGTCATCATGATTCTGTGCTTTCCTCCAACTCATATCCAGCTGCTCAAATGCATGCAGGTTTGCAGTTGGCAGAAAATTGGGCTTAACTGAGGTTGAGGTTTTGCTAGCTGAAAACATGGTAGGAACAAACAGGGCAATGGAATTGGGGTGTATACAATGATGAAACAGAGAATTCAAGCTGGATAAAGAAAGAATAGACATGATGGTGTCCTGGACAGTGCAAAAATGGACCCCCCATTTTTGGGGCAGGGCAGGTCACAGAATTGGCAGAGGATAGCTTCCAGAGTATGTGAGGTAGATTGTTAGATAATTAGAGTTCTGGGGTTAGTGTAGTTGTTAGTGTCAGGGTCTAAGATGATCATGGGAATATCCAGCTCAGTAGAAAGAAAAGGATTTTGGAGGACATGGAACTGAGAGGATGAAGTATTGGATGGGTTGTATATGCTCGTGGTCTTCAACCCTGACTACACATCAGAATAATCTGAGGGACTTTCATAGAATATTGATGCCCCAGCCCCACCCCAGACCTACTAAATCAGGATCTCTGGATGTGGTTTCTGGGGAATTTATATTTTTAAAGAACTCTCTAGGTGATTATAGTGTGCATTTAGGTTCACATAGACCTGAGATACCACAGGTCTATGTGAATGTTAGCATTGCCAAGCCAATAAAAGAAGCAGTAGAGAGAACGGTTGTAGACTGGGGAACTATGAGAGGAAGGAGGAATGATTCCGAGGATCTCTGACTACTTGAATGGTACTTAGCACAATTTATTGTATATAGTGTGCACTCAATTAATGGTAGCTCTTTTTATTTTTGTTATTATTGTCATCATCATCATTATTATTGACAGTGGCAACAGTAGGAACATTATCCTGGGGAAAGTCTCCAGATGTTTTATCAAAGGTTCTTCACAGGTTAAAAAGCACTAGTTTTAGATGATCATCAAGGAAACTTCCTAATAAAGTTTGGCAAAAAAGCTAATAAGTTGGCAGTATTCTGAATTGACCTTCCACAGTTGTTGTGAAGCTGGGAGGAGTTGCACCCCATCATAGCCTGGCTTAGCAGTCTGCAGATGTGAGAAGCTAACAGGTTAGGAGTTGGGTACCTTCTTTACTCTTGTCAAAACCTAAAGGCTAAGACAGCTCATTGCTATTTTCCCACTAATAGGAACCTTAGAGCCTTTTAGTTGTATTTCAGTGTACCTGTGCCAGGGTTGGGATTGGGAAGAGGAGACAGGGATTAAACATATAACATTATAATATTTTATTTTACATTCCCAAATTACTTTGTGAGCATTTATACCCTCTTACTCCCTTCTCTGCAAAAGGAGGAGTATTATTAGTCAGGGTGAACAGTACTATTTAAAGCTAATGTGTACTTGTGGGTACTTTAATGACTCCTGAAGTTGTGGTTCCACTAAAGAATGCAAGGAATTATAGGTACAAACTGTCAATGTAACAAGTGATCTTTTTTTTTTTTTTGAGGCCAGGTGTTGCTCTGTTGCCAAGACTGGAGTGCAGTGGCACAATCATGGCTCACTGCAGCCTTTACCTTTCAGGCTCAAGCGATCCTCCCACCTCAGCCTCCCAAGTAAACTGAGACCACAGGCATGCACCACCACACTTGGCTAATGTTTGTATATTTTGTAGAGTTGGGTTCTCCTTATGTTGCTCAGGCAGGTCTTGAACTCCTGGGCTCAAGTGATCCTCCCATCTTGGCCTCCCAGAGTGCTATGATTACAGGCATGAACCACCACACCTGGCTCACAAATGATCACATTTTTGTACAATTGCATGCAAAAATATATGTTAATATACATTCACTGAAACGCTGGGAAAGCTGGCATGCAAGCAGCTTAGAAAAGACAGTATCAAAGAAAGAATTAGAAAATATTCCCATCTGGAACATTCTAGAATAGTTCTCTTCTAATTTGAAGAGTAATGAGATACATCTCTCTCTTATATCCAGCGAGATTTTAGCTTGCTATAAAGAGACATACCTCCTGTGTTTTGTTTCCAATTGTCTTTACACTCCATAATAATTCATGTCAGCTTGTATTATAAGTGAATAAAATATCTAATTTGAAAACCTATCATCTGATATGGGATGCCATACACTTTTCTCCATGGCCCTGTATGAAACAAAAATAATGATGACAACATTGGACAATGACACCAGGCGGTAAACAGTGTAATTTCTGTACAGTGTCTCCATTGGGTATGTTAGGTAAGCAATAACAGTGAACTAAAGTTTATATTTTATAGACCGATCATTTTTTGATACTTTCAGCAATGTCTTTGTCCTCATTTCAAGCTTGAAATTCCCAACTATTCATTTATAATTGCATGACACTGAGTGGCTTAGTTCTGTGAGCCCCAGTTCTTTCTCTGTAAAATGAGGATAACTCTGCCTTCTGCACAGGGGTGGTGTTAAAAGCAAATGATTGTGGAAATGCTTTGCAAATTAGAAATTTCTACACATAATGGTTTTTTATCATCGTTTATTTTTTGTTTTTGTATTTCTAATCCAAAAAGTGGAACTTATTTTGATAAGCACAACCAAGACCTAGACAGCTTTAAAACCTGATTTGGCATTGCCAATATGACACAAGGTCTTTAAGACATCTTATTTCCAACTTGTGATTGTGATCCATCAAATTTTAGAATGATTTTTTAAGGTCTAAAAGACAAATAGTACTGTATTTTCTGATAACCTGTGGGCAGTTCCCTGATGGTATTGAGTAAAATGTGGCAAGGCAAATTAAGTTACCTTTTTTTTTTTAAACTAATATTATATGGGTATTTCACTAAGAAAGCTTATTATCTGAAGAAAGCTATTATTAAAATAAAGAGTGCATCCCTTACTCAATATGTATTCTTCAGAATGTTGGTCACTGGTGATCCATCCTTGTTTCTTTTAGCCTATCCTGAGAAAATTCTTTTTCTCCCCATTCAATAAATATTTAAGCACCTGTGATATGCCAGCCATGATACTCAGGGATGAAGATAGACTACAGTTATTGTTAAAAAGGTAGACACTGTCCATGCCCTCCCAGACCTCTCAGTCTATAAGGGACGAAGGTAGTTACAAAAACCCAATAGGATCTGTCCTGTGACTGTGAAGGGGGATGCCATGGGCCAAGTGGATACTCTTGCCATTTCTTAAATAATATGGCTCTGTTTGAGATGGTTCATCCAGTACTCCCAGCCCTTCAAAGAGGGATTTTTCTGGGCATACAAATTTAAGAGTTAGTGAGCTGATTTTGCAGAAAATAAGTAAAGTCTCCCTGCCACTTTAAGAAAGAAAAGCAGAAGATGCCATTTTAAGCTCACTGCTTTTTAAAGCTAAGCATTTGACTGCAAAGTTTGTGAAAGGTCAGTTGCTTTAGCACGCAGGTGTCCCTATCGGGGTCCAGGCTTGTCTGTTCTGAGATTCACTGCGAAGCTGAACATCTTTCTTGGCTGAATCAGTTGCTCATTGGGTGGTTCTAGAACTAAAATGATTGCTAAAGACTGGTAGATTCTCCTGTGAAGAATAGTAAAGCTGTTTTAAGGTGAAAGATTGTTAGAACTTAGAGTACTGTTCTGATTGCTTAGAGAGCTTTATGCACCTCCCTATTTATTTAAACTAGTCTCTGAGTGGATTGGCAATGAAGAATAATATTCGTATTCTAACACACACAATGTATGAAAGGAGATGAAGTATACTACTTAGAGTTGTCTTATTTATTATTACCTAACATTTTACTGTGCTGGATATTTGGATGGAGTTCAAACTTGTTCATGAACATGGACCTAGTAGGCTGGGAATAAACTTAAGACCTAGTAAAAAAAGAGATGTAATGAAAGAGTTGCTGTGTTTTCTGCAGTGAGGATTCCTTGTCACTTCATGGTTCTTAGATAAAATCCTTTCCACCCAGGAAAAATTATACTTCCACAATTTACCAAACAGACAGAACAACTAACATGCCCCAGGCCAAGTAATGTCAATTCTATAATCCCCTAAAACCATCCCTCCCCATAATTGCAAAAACTAACAGGGAACCCCCACCCGATGACCCCTGCACCCTCGCCTGCCATGCTTTCTGTTTAAAATTGACATTTGCTTGCAAGAGTAAACTGAGGGAGATACTAATTCTTGGTTTATGACAAAGTGTTCTTTCTGGCTTGCCAGTGGGAATGAATGAATGCTTTTACATAATGCCTGAATACTTATCCTAAATTCATAGCCACCTTCTACCTGACTAAATAAAAATATATGGACAAAATTATTTTGAGGACCACTCTGGTCCCCTCTTCTTCTTTCTCTTAAGAGGCTGGCACAGCATTTCCCACATATCCTGTATGTGGTCACTTGCAGATGTGATTATTGCAGAACCTTAATCTGAATCTCAGAATGGAAACTTGTTGACATGAAGGCACAAATTCTGACACAGTCCAGAATTTTTTTTTTTTTCTTTTTGCTTTCAACAGGCTCTGTGCTGCAGACTTACCATTTCTCCTTTCAAGGTGCAGCTAAATGTTTGAATACTATCTGTCGCGTAGGTCCTGGTTGTTTTAAAGTGTCGTACCTAACCATGTCTCTGCTATTAACTTCTATTTTGTATTGTTAGTATGTCCTCTTAAAGGAGCCCAGGTGGATTTTATAGCTTTGACTGGCGTTGGTAGTATCTTCCCCAACATCACCGTGTTGCAATTGGTATTCATTGACGTTCAGGTCAAAATGATAGCCCTTCTTTTGGTATGACTTCACCTAACACATGATTATCTGGATTCTTTTTTCTTATCTTTTTTCCATTTTAGTTCAAAGTTAGACTGTAAGAAAAAAAAGGTAGACTCTAAGAACACAAGGCTGATTCATTAAGTAGGTAATTTTTTTCTTAGGTATCTACCATCCGCAGGTTTCTCATCCCTACCCTCCAATGCCATGTAAGATGCTAGTGATCCAACTAATATGTTAAACACATTCATATAAAATATTAGGGACCCCTTAATTTACTATGTACAGCCTTTATGCTTCTAAAAGATTTTAGTTTGCATTAAGAACTTATCTTTTACAATTTATACTTTAAAACAGTAGAAAAAACATGGGTAATTTCTGTTTAGTACAAAGGAAACCCCAGCCAAGGTGAACTTTTTTAAATAAAAAAATTTACATAAATTATTACATAATAGACTTCTAGGGCTGCACTGTCCAATATGGTAGCCACAGTCACATGTGGCTGTTGAACACTTGTAACGTGGGTAGTCTGAATTGAAACATGCTGTAAGTGTAAAGTACACACACACTGGATTTCAAAGTCTTCGTGTCATAAAATGAATTTAAAATTTTCATTAATAATTTTTTATACTGATTATTTTTTGAACTGACATTTTAGATATATTGGGTTGAATAAAATATATTATTAAAATTAATTTTAGCTGTTTCCTTTTCCTTTTTTACTGTGGCTACTGGGAAATTTTAAATTACATATGTAGTTCTTATTAATTTCTATTTAACAGAGCTGCTCTGTAGGGATAAAGATCTTCTCATCTAACCCTGTCATTTTAGAGTTTAGGAAACCTCATAGAATTTAGAGAATTTAAGTGACTTACTTTAGGTCACATAGCATTTTAGTATAGTAGTAAAGCTTGAGACTAGAAATTTCTTTTAAATGTTAAGACCAGTGCCCTTCTCAGTGAAACTAGCTTTTGTGACTCTGATACTTTTATTATAAGAGGAAATGTCTATTGAGAATTTTCACTGAACTCTTTAAAGCAAAGAGTCTCTTTATACTGTAGGTAAGTGTTCCTTTTTGTTTCATGAATTTGAAATACCAGTTATTAGCTCTTCTAAAAATGGCGATGGTTTTCCCTATGCAAACCTTACATACAGAACCGTTATGGCAGCAGAAATATTTTGGAAATAGATCTAGTTAATACTGTAGTGGAGTTTTCAAATTTCCTTGCACACTTGTAATACAAATATGTCATAAATTACAAATTTTTATTGGGTATCTTCCAATAACAGCTATCGTGTCAGCATATAACTTGGAAAGGACACCAGTAAGAATAAGGCCTCTAGGCTATGTATTTCCTTGGTAAATTGTTAATACTAGGCAACTAGTTATTTTCTCTTGCTAAGCTTTAACACTCTCTTTGCTAGTATTGTGAGAGCAGTCTATATTTGAGTGAGAGATTTACTCATGCATAGTAAAGTAATCCAGAATTCAGTTCTTAAGAACAGTGTAGAGTAGTGCTCTGTGATATATGAACTGTGACCTTGGGCCATTTATTTAATGTGTCTGTGTCTCACTTTCCTATCTGTAAATTGGGGGTAGTACTATTTATCTGTAGGGTAGTTGTGCAGATTTAAATGACACATGTGTAAAGAATATATAGCATGATATTCCATATCTCATAGTATCCATTTTATCTCAAAGAAAAGGTAAAGATCAAATATTTATCTTTTCTTTAAAATATCTTTAGTCTTCTTCTGTTCCCTAGAAATCCTCCACCACTGAACTAAGAGTTCTTGGTCAAATCTGGTTATAGTGACATCTTGTTTTCCATAGATATATACACATTTGTAATTATTACCTGGAAGAGATATTACAATTCATACAACTCTAATAGCTAGAGATATTTTCATTACAAATATGATGTTCATAAAATATCACATGTATAAAATAAAATGTAAACAGATGAGACTATCTTAAAAAGCTCAGCTGAGTAGTAATATTTTTTAATTGGATTTTCAAAATCATGGTAAAATTTTGATACGCTTTGATGGCTATTCCAAATACTGCTATTATAACATTGAATTGGATTTTAAAACTTGATGTGTATTGAGAGTTAGATTGTTAAAACCAATACTTTTCAATAATAATTGTTCCAAAATTTCAAATATTTTAACATGGAAGTATGGAAATTGAGTCACACCAGTTTACTTAAAAGACTTTTCATTCTATTTTAAAAATATATTTGATCATAATAATTGTTTTAAAGTGATACAGCTTAGGGTGACCAATGAGCATGATTTGCCTGAGACTGTCCAGTTTTAGCATTGAAAGTTCTGCATTCCAGGAAGCAGTTTAGTGCTGAGCAAACCAAGATGGTTTTCACTTTAGCCGATGCTTCACAGTTTACATAGCTTTGTGTGTGTGTATTTATATATATATATTCTCACTGGATCTCTGAGATAGGAATGACAGTATTGTCATCACCATTTCATTGGAGAGGCCACATGCTCAGTTACCCTGGCTGTCTGAATTAGCTTCAGGTTCTATTTTTTATGACATTGTCTCCTTTCCTCCAGATTTCAGTTGAAACCTCACCTTCCCAGTGAGCATTTCTCTGAATGTGCAGTCAAAATTAGTTGTCTTCTTCCCTCTTCATCCCTACTGCCCATCCCATTTCATTTCTTTTTTTTTTTTTTTTTTTTTTTTTTTTTTTTTTTTGAGACGGAGTCTCGCTCTGTCGCCCAGGCTGGAGTGCAGTGGCCGGATCTCAGCTCACTGCAAGCTCCGCCTCCCGGGTTCATGCCATTCTTCTGCCTCAGCCTCCCGAGTAGCTGGGACTACAGGCGCCCGCCACCTCACCCGGCTAGTTTTTTGTATTTTTTAGTAGAGACGGGGTTTCACCATGTTAGCCAGGATGGTCTCGATCTCCTGACTTCGTGATCCACCCATCTCCGCCTCCCAAAGTGCTGGGATTACAGGCTTGAGCCACCGCGCCCGGCCACTCTTTTTTTTTTTTTTTTTTTCCATCCCATTTCATTTCATTGCATGCTGCTACCCCTTGTAACACTTGCCACAGTTGGTTTCCTAGTGTTTTTCCCAAGTTCTGCACTGGACTGTAATTCTCACCAAGGCAGCATCATGCACTCTTCCCCACTCTCTTTGGTGCCAGACACATTATAGGGACTCAAATCTAAATGAAGCCTTGCTATGTTGCCCAGGCTGGTTTTGAACTCCTGGCTCAAAGCAGTTCTTCTGCCTCAGCCTTCAAAATGCCTGGATTATAGGTGTGAGCCACCCAGGATGCACATTTTTTAACTGTAAAAACCAAAACCATTATCTATACCCATTTGGCCAAATTTCTTAAAGCCACTTGGTTTTTTTTACATGTAGCTACAAAATTCTTAATATATTTTTAGTTGACAGTCATCTTTTGATGTATCAAACCAATATGAATTAAGTCAGTGAGGAATTTTAAACTTATTTAAAAAATGAATTGTTGAAAGATACCTGTAGAAGCTCCTTTGAACTAATGATGTATTATCTGGCATAGCATTTTGAAAATGATAATTTTTAACAATTGTTAACATTATTAATTGACTAAAGTATAGCCTGTTTCAACTTACTAGTCTCTGTTTCATTTTTCCGTCAAATAACTGATTTTAACAGACTCTGTTATGCTACTAAATGTTTCAAGATATACATTATGGCCAATCTGTGTTTCAGTTTGCCATCTCAAAATAAAATGACACATGATTAATGTTTTCAGAAAGAAAACACATTTTAGCAATTTTTAATACATTGCCTTGAAATTGGTAATTGGGTTGAAGTTGCACAAGTGTTGGTTGGTTTCCTGCAGGAAGTCTTCAGTTTCTATATCAACAGTTGGTCTGGTGTCTAAAGTGTTCACAGTTTGGTTAAAATTATACTCAATACCAAAGATAGTACTTCCACCAAGGAGGGTAGAGTCAAATAACACTTACAGTGTTCTCAAAAATGACAATAGAGGATATGCCAAATCAAGCTTACTATTATTGAGATGTTTGCTTGAAAAAGTTATTTTTGTGAGCATTGTTAAAGGAAAGGAAAGGGAGAGATTTATGAAATCTTGCCTGGAAGGTGACACAGGGGTTTGAAAGCCAGTAAATCATTATAAAAATTGTAATTATTTATTATTCAGTCATCAAACTTAAAGGAAAAGACAACCAGAAAGTCAAGTTTGCTTTTAGGATTATTAGATCAATTATCAGTATTTTTGAAGGAAAGAATTTTTTTAAGCTATCCATATGCTGGCAATTTTTTCATATTTTACTGCCAACTTTATTTAAACTATTTTCTCAGTTTGCAAGGATAGCAATATAATTTCTTTTGTTCTTTGAAAAACTCTGTATGCCACATTCTTAAAGTATTATTAGTCTACCTATTATGTAAGTTATGATTCAATTTTATATTACTTGCACTTCTTATAATGAAATATTTCCCTTATGTTGAAATTTGGGATAATGCTAAGTAAGATGGACTTGATGGACATGTTCAAATTTCATTATAGAGAGTGAAGTAACAGTAACTAACATTTATTGATTACTTACTGCATTCCGCATTCTGTATTGAGGATCTTTACAAATATTATCTCATTCAATCCTCACATCTTACAAATAGATTCATTTATTCCCATTTTTACTGCCCATCCCATTTCTTTTCATTGCATGCTGCTCCTCTTTATAACACTTCCCACAGTTGCTTTTCTTGTGTTCGAGAATAAAAAGTAACTGCAGTGCAGAAACATAAGGAAGCTTTTCTAAGGTCACACACATGGGGAGCTGTTAACTACTATATTTATGTTGTGTCCTACAGTTCAACACAGTTCACTATAAAAGTAGTTGTAGGGTTATGCACATAGAAGTTTACCCAGCGTAAAGCTAAGGAGTGTGGCCAAGAGCAAGACAGAGACTATGGTCTAGTGTATTCTGGGAGGTCTTCTGAAGGAAGGATAGAGGATGACACCACTCCATGACCCAACCCTGCAATGGTCATTCATTCAACAGTATTTATTGAGTGTCTACTGTGTACCAGGTATTCTGCCATGTACTGCACATACAACAGAGTGGACAGGGACCCTGCCTCATGGCGTTTAGCTTTTAGTAGGAGATTCAGATAAAAAACTAAACTAAAATAAAAATAGGCAAATAGATAAAATTACATCAGACCATGGTAAGTAGAGCAAATGAAATAACCTATGGAGTGAAATAGAGAGCAGTGTAGAGAATGGGGATGAAGGGATCATCTACTTTAAGATGGAGTGGAAAGAGCAGGCCTCTCTCAGTGGTTTTAAGCTGAGACTTTTAAGAGTTAGGAGGATATGCTCAGTGGGAAGCAAGGAGTTTTAGATAGAACTGTGGAGCAAAGGCAAATTAAAATATGATGCCTTTTCACATTCAGATTGGCAAAGTTTAAAAGTCTGAAAACACCCATTTTTGATGGTGTTGTAGGGAAAAGGAAAACCTTCATGCCCAGTGTAAGTCTATACAACTACACTAGAGACCAATTTGGCAATAGCTAGTAATTGTAAAGATACAGTTTTGTATATAAATCCTAGAGCAATTATTCTTAAAAGAAGTTTTAAAAACTATGTACCCATGACATTTTTAAGCTATCATAAAACTTTTCCTTTATAACTTTAGTAGTTACAAAGTAACACTTACAGTGTTCTCAAAAATGACAATAGAGGATATGCCAAATCAAGCTTACTATTATTGGAATGTTAGAATTTTTTACATATTATAAATATTGATATTTAAATATGAAACTCTAACATTATTCTTTGGAATATATTTAATAATGTATCCAATGGAATTGAGATCCCATAGCAATTTGATACATTACATCATCCATTTAAAAAATACATGAACAAGCTAAGCTCTTTCTCAATTCAGAAATTTTACATCATTCCTTTTTCTCCTTGAACTCAGATTTCCATCTACTTCCCCCCAAAGAATTGTATCTTTTATCTTGAAAGTCTTTTATTGATCACGATATCATATTTCTTGGCAACAAAGAAAATTGATAGAAGTTACTTTAAAATATGTGTATATTTACCATGACCATAAGGCCAAGTGTTATAAAATTTCTTCTGACTTATTATTTTAATTATTTCTGGTATATAATCAGTCAAAACAATATAAGTAATTCCAAATTTTGACAATTATTAAGCATGAAGGTAATTTTTTAAGAAAGGTATGTCTTAATGTGATGGAAGAACTTGATTTTTTTCAATTAATTCATATATCTGAAGATAGTTATTACTAGAATAATGCTAACAATAAAATGAAAGATTTGGACCACTAATGATTATAGGATGGAAGGGGGTCTTACAAAGGTGTATTTAGTGATTTTAAGCACTTTATATAGTAGAATATACAACATTTCTTTTAGGTTCATCTAAATACTATAGATGGGTTACAATAAATTTTAAAATGAATGTGGATTTATGATATCCAAAAATATTTGGGGAAAAAATGAAAATACTTATTTTATGAGTCTAATTAAGTGTTTGAAGATATATAAAACCTAACTATGACCAGTTTGTATCTTTTTACTTGAACATGTAGCTTTGATATGTTGGAAGTAAAAGTGAAATTTTCACAACTAATCTACTCTGCCTCTTATAGATTGACCTATTCTGAATGATTCTTACAAATGGAATAATATAGTATGTGGTCTTTTGTGACTGGCTTCTTTCACTTAGTGTAACGTTTTCAAGGGCCATCCTTGTTGAAGCAGTACTCCCTTCCTTCTCATTCCTTTTGTTGCTGTATAATGTCCCATTGTGTGGCTATACTACATTTTGTTTACCTATTCATCAGTCTATGAATGTTTGAGTTGTTTTCACCTTTTGACTATTGTAAATAATACTATTCTGAATATTTATCTACAAGTATTTGTTCAAATGTCTGTTTTCAATTTTTTTGATACATACCTAGGAGTAGAATTGCTGGGTCTTATATAACTCTCTTTAACCTTTTGAGAAACTGCCAGAACATTTTCCAAAGTAGCCGTACCATTTGCACTCCCACCAGAAGTGTAGGAGTGTTCCAGTTTCTCCACATCCTGACCAGAAGTTATTATCTGACTTCTTGATTATAACCATCCTGCTGGGTGAGAAGTGGTATTTCATTGTGGTTTTGATTTGCATTTCCTTGGTGACTAGTACTATGCTTATTGGACTTTTGTATATCTGCTTTGGAGAAATGTCTACTCAGATCCTTTGCTTATTCTTTTTAATTCATTGTCTTTTGAGTTGTTGAGGTTTTTAAAAAATATATTCTAGATGCAAGTCCTTTATCAAATATATAATTTTAAAATATTTTCTCTCATTCTGTGGGTTGTCATTTTACTTTTTGATAATGTCCTTTGAAGCATAGAAGTTTATATTTTTGATGAGGTCTTACCTACTTTTCCTTTTGTTGCTCCTGCTTGTGGTGTCATACGTATGAATCCATTTCAAAATGTGAGGCCCTGAAGGTTTACCCTTGTGTTTTCTTCTAAGAGTTTTATATGTTAGCTTTTACAGGATTTTGATCCATTCTGAGTTAATTTTTGTATATGGTTTGAGATAAGGGTCCAATTTAATTATTTTGCTGTGACTATCCAGTTATCCCAGCAATATTTGTTAAAGACTATTCTTTCCACATTGAATGGTCTTGGCACGCTTATTAAAAATCAGTTGACCACAGATACATGGGTTTATTTCTGGATGTTTGGAAAAACTCAAACTGTTTTTCCTCTACTCTCACATCAACATAACAGCAGCCAACACAGAAGATTTCTGTAACCTCAAAATATGTAGGAATATCACCCTACCAGCAAGCAGGCAATTAGTTCTGTAGAAGACATCTGCTGGGTGTCCTACAATTCAATTTTACTTCATCTTTTTCAAGATAGTGTCAGATCCCACAGATTGAGGGCTCAGTCCCCAAGATTGCTCCACACCTCAGACAACAGTCACAAGTCCAGGCCCCTGGATCTTCTGACAGACCAGCTTTAAGTTGGGGTTCCCACGAACCCCTCTTTGGGTTTGACTGCTTTACTAGAGTGGCTCACAGAACTCAGGGAAACACAAAGGATATTTCACAGGATACAAATAAGCAGCCAGATGAAAAGATACACGGGGTAACGTCTGGAAGGGTCATGAGTGCAAGAACTCTGACCCTGTGGAGTTGGCATGTGCTAACCTTCCAACACGTGAATGAGTTCCTTCCTGTTAGCCTCCATATACTCAGCTCTGTAGATGCCCCCTGAACCCTGTCCTCCTAGGCTTTTATGCAAACATCATTGGATAGACGATTGACAACTATGTAGAAATGTGACTGGACAAAATGGATATGATCTAATATTAATAAACTGAGTGGGGAAACCTAGCAAGACCTGTCCGCTCACATTCCTGTGGCCTTTCTGTGCAGCATTTCTTCCTCCAGGATATGAGGCAGGACCCTCTCTGGAATGAGGGTCGTATAGCCCAACATTGAGAGTAGAGTCCTGCCTTGGGCCATGAAAAGAGGGCGGGAGAAGGTCAGAAAGAGACAGTCTTCTTTCTGAGGCCTAAAGCACCCCAACATTATATAACAAAGACTATGCAAGTTATTAGCCAGAAACTGTGGATGGAAACCAGTATATACATATATCATAATATCACACAGGACATTTAATTCATTTCATTGATCTATATCTCTCTCCTTATGTCAATACCACAGTCTCATGACTACTATTGCTTTGTAATAAATTTTGAAATCAGAGAGTGAGTCCTCCAACTTTGTTCTTTTTCAAGATTGTTTTGGCAATTCTGGCTTCCTGACAATTCCATATGAATTTTAGGATCCACTTTTCTACAAAGAAATCAGTTGGGATTCTGAAAGGGATTGCATTGATTTTGTAGTTCAATTTGAGGAGTATTGCCATCTGAACAATACTGTCTTCTGATACGTGAATGTGGAATTTTTTTTCCATTTATTTAGGTCTTTAATTTTTTTCTATTATCCTTTGTAGTTTTCAGAGTATGAGTTTTGTACTTCTTTCATTAAATTTATTCCTAGTCATTTGATTATTTTTGATAGTATTGTAAATGAAATTATCTTAATTTCATATTTGGATTGTTCATTCCAAGTATATAGAAATACAACTGATTTTTGTATATTGATCTTGTACTCTGCAACCTGCTGAACGTATTTATTCCAATAGTATTTTAATGATTCCTTAGGATTTTCTGTATAGAAAATCATATCATCTGTGCATAGAGATAGTTTTACTTCTTCCTTCCTAATTTAGATAACTATTATTATTATCATCAATATTTTGCTTAATTGCCCTGACTAGAACCTCTGGTACAATGTTGAATAGGAGTAGCAAGAATGGATACCTTGTCTTGTTCCTGGTCTTAGGGGAAAAGCATCTAGTCTTTCACCATTAATTATGTTGTTAGCTTTGGTTTTCTATAGACACACTTTGTCAGGTTGCAGAAGAGCCCTTCTAGTCTTACTTTTTTGGGTGTATTAGTCCAATCTCACATTGCTATAAGGAAATACCTGAGATTGGATAATTTATAAAGAAAAGAGGTTTAGCCAGGCATAGCGGCTCACACCTGTAATACAAGCACTTTGGGAGGCCAAGGCAGGCGGATCCCCTGAAGTCAGGAGTTTGAGATCAGCCTAACCAACATAGAGAAACCCTGTCTCTACTAAAACTACAAAATTACCCAGGCATGGTGGTGCATGCTTGTAATCCCAGCTACTCAGGAGGCTGAGGCAGGAGAATCGCTTGAACCCAGGAGGCAGAGGTTGTGGTGAGCCAAGATCGCACCATTGCACTCCAGCCTGGGCAACAAGAGTGAAACTCCGTCTCAAAAAAAAAAAAAAAAAAAAAAAAAAAAAAAAGGTTTAATTGATTCACAGTTCCATGTAGCTGAGGAGGCCTCAGGAAACTTAACAATCATGGCGGAAGATACCTCTTTATGAGGTGGCAGGAGAGAGAATAAGTGCCAGCAAGAGTAATGCCAGATGCTTATTAAACCCTCGGGTCTCATGAGAACTCACTGTCACATGAACAACATGGAGGAAGCCACCCCCATGATTCAATTACCTCCCATTGTGTCCCTCCCACAACACCTGAATGTTATGGGAGTTACAATTAAAGATGAGATTTGGGTGGGGACACAGAGCCAAACCATACCATCCCACCCCAACCCCTCCCAGATCTCATGTCTTCACGTTCAAAACACAATCATACCCTCCAAACAGTCCCCAAAAGTCTTAGCTCATTCCAGCATTAAGCCAGAAATCCAAGTCCAAAGTCTAATCTAAAGCAAGGCAAATCCCTTCTGCCTATGAGCCTGTAAAATCGAAAACAGGTTAGTTACTTCCTAGATACAATGGGGGTACAGGCATTGGGTAAATATACCTGTCGCACATAGGAGAAATTGGCCAAAACAAAGGGCTACAGGCCCCATGCAAGTTTGAAATTCAATAGGGCAGTCATTAAACCTTAGAGTTGCAAAATGCTCTCCTTTGACTCTGTGTCTCATATCCAGGTTATGCTGATGCTAGAGGTGGGCTCCTGAGGCCTGGGAAACTCTGCCTCTGTGGCTTCACAGGGTACAACCCCTCACAGCAGCTTTCAAGGCTGGCATTGAGTGTCTGCGGCTTTTCCAGGTGCATGGTGCAAGCTGTCAGTGAATCTACCATTTTGGGGTCTGGAGGATCGTGGTTCTCTTCTCACAGCTCCACTAGGCAGTGCCCATGTGTGGCGAGGTGGCTCACACCTGTAATCCCAGCACTTTGGGAGGCTGAAGCTGGCGGATCACTTGAGGTCAGGAGTTCAAGACCAGCCTGGCCAACATGAAACCCTGTCTCTATTAAAATACAAAAATTAGCAGGGACTCTACGTGGGGGCTCCAACCCCACATTTCCCTTCTGCACTGCGCTAGCAGAGGTTCTCCATGAGGGCTCCACCCCTGCAGCAAACTTCTGTCTGGACATCCAGTAGTTTCCATACATCCTTTGAAATGTAGGCAAAGGTTCCCAAACATCAATTCTTGTCTTCCGTGTGCCCCAAGACCAACACCACCTGGAAGCTGTCAAGGCCTGGGGTTTGCACCCTCTGAAGCAACGGCCTGAGCTGTACCTTGGCCCCTTTTAGCCATAGCTGGAGTGGCTAGGATACAGGGCACCAAATCCCAAGGCTGCACACAGCAGTGGGGGACCCTAGATCTGGCCCAGGAAACCATCTTTTCCTCCGAGGCCTCCAGGCCTGTGATGGGAGGAGCTGGTGCAAAGCTCTCTGACATGCCCTGGAGACATTTTCCTCGTTGGGCATTTGTATTTGACTTCTCATTACTTATGCAAATTTCTACGGAGGGTTTGAATTTTCTTCAGAAAATGGGTTTTCTTTTCTATGATATCATCTATATGCATATTTTTCAAACTTCATGCTCTGTCACCTCTTGAATGCTTTGCTTCCTAGAAATTTCTTCCACCAGATACCCTAAATCATCTCTCAAGTTCAAAGTTCCACAGATCTCTAGAGCAGGGAAAAAATGCTGCCAGTCTCTTTGCTAAAGCATAGCAGGAATGACCTTTACTCCAGTTCCCATCAAGTTTCTTATCTCTACCTGAGAACACCTCACCCTGGACTTCATTGTCCATATCAACATCAGCATTTTGGTCAAAGCCATTCAATAAGTCTCTAGGAAGTTCCAGACTTTTCCACATCTTCTTGTCTTCTTCTGAGTCCTCCAGACTGTTCCAACCTCTGCCCATTACCCAATTCCAAAGTTGCTTCCACATTCTCAGGTATCTTAAGCTATGCCCCACTACCTCGATACCAATTTATTGTATTAGTGTCTTCTCACATTGTTACAAGGAAATACCCGAGACTGGGTAATTAATAAAGAAAAGAGGTTTAATTGACTCACAGTTCTGCATAGCTGGGAGGGCCTCAGGAAACTTACAATCATAGTAGAAGGCACCTCCTCACAAGGCAGCAAGAGAGAGAATGAGTGCCAGCAGGGGAAATGCCAGATGCTTATACCCTCAGATCTTGTGAGAACTCACTATCATGAGAACAGCATGGGGAAAACCACCCCAATGATTCAATTACCTCCCACCAGGTCTCTCCCACAACATGTGGGGAGTATGGCGATTAAAATTCAAGATGAGATTTGGATGGGGACACTGCCAAACCATGTCATTGGGTGTTTTTTTTTTTTTTTCTTTTCTTTTCTTTTTATGAAAGGGTATTGGATTTTTTTCATGTTTTTTTCCTAAGCCTATTGAGTTGACCATATGAGATGGTCATGTGGTTTTAATTTTTTATTCTATTGATGTGATATATTACATTAATTGAGTTTCCCTAAACTCAAGTAAACCATACTAGGGGACAATACAAAGCTCATGCTACAGAAAAGCATATACTTTACATATATTGACCATACAGGTCTCTTTTCAAAAACAAATTAACTTTTGGATATAAAAAGTAAAACTGAAGGAATAGCATCAGTTGGGCACATTCTTGTGCAAGTGAGAATAGTTTTATGTTTCTCTTCTCACTGATTGTTACTCCAGATTTTAAAAAACTTTTCACTTGTGATTCTGGCTTTTCTTTTTAATAGTTGAATGATCCCAGATAGTTTTCAAATACTTTTTTTCAAGGCAACCCACCATAAAAAGTTCGACCTATTGCTTGGACTATATCAGCATTAATCAGTTTCTGTTTAGGTTTTTAGTTCAAAGCAATTAAATAAATAGGAAGTTAAATATACATATGGGTCTTTTAAAAAATCAACTGTAGTCTTTGAGCATGAAAACACCACTTTTTTTTTGTACTACTTTGGGCATAAATACGGATGATGTACTTCCCCTTTTTTTCCACATTTAAGGGTCCACCCAGGAGTTTACAACTATATTGAGTCCCGGAAATGTTCTCATTCTCTTTTCTAGCCTCTGATATAATCTCTTAGCATAATTGGTTCAGGAATCATGTTAAGTGGGCCCAGATCATGTGTTTCAGCCTGTTAAAGGCAAGGTATATTTTCATTTCCTGAGAACAGATTGCAGCCCAGGTCCCAGCCATCTGGCACCTTCTTGCCATTGCTTGCCAAGCGCTATGGGCTAGAGAATGTGGGCAGTTGAATGCAGTCAGTCCCTGTTACTGGACAATTGGCCACAGAGGGCTTGTCTCAGGAAGAGTCGTACTCATGAACAAAGGACAGTGTGTTGTGACTTTAAGTTCTTAAATTTAACTGGAATACATTTGGTTAAGGTAAACAGTTATTTTTAAAATGTATTATTCAGGGATCACAACAGTGCTTTTAGGGATTAAAATAGTCCAAACAGCCTGTAATTTCAGGGTTTCTAAAATCCACATAGAATTAGCATATCGAGCTGGATATAAAATGACACATAATACAACAGCCAATGTTTTCCCCTCCGAAAAAAAATGGTATCCTCCATATTCCATCTGCTTTGTTTGTTTGTTTTGGGAGAAAACATAAGTATGATTATTAGAAAAGAATCTATAACCCTTTCTGAAAGAGAAGATAATCTTTGGTCTCTAGAAACAATAGCTTTGCATTTTAAAAGTGATGAAGTGAAATGTCCTTACACTCTGTTGGATTTGGAAGCAGCATGAAATAGTGGTTAAGCTTATGACCCCAGAGTTACACTGTGTAACTTCTCTGTACTTCAGTATTCCCCATTTGTTAAGTGGAAATTAAAATAGTACCTATCTCATAAAGGAAAAATTAAATTAGACTCAGGTAGAGAGCTTAAAACAGTGAGTGGCAAGTAAATGCTCATTCAGTGTGAACTGATAACTGAGGTAGTAGAAATAGGCACACTGTCGGAAGCTTAAGACTGACTCAGCATAAAGCTAATGAAACTAAAATCGGTAACAGCTAATATAATTTATTTATTAGTATGTATCAGGGCTCATATTTTAAACCACCTTATTTTTACCCTCAGGAGTGAACCATAAATTATTTAGTTTCTTCAGAGAATTCTTACTATTAACTCACCTGCAAAGAGGGCAGAGGAGGGAAAAACAGAAGCTCTGTTGGGCTGTAAGCATAGTTTCCATACACTTAAAAACACTTTGGGAAATTATAGGTGTTCACTTTTAGATCACTTTGGCAGTTGAAACCATAGCAATGATTTCTAGAAGGCTAAAGGAAAATCTGGTACTGGGTTTGAAAGTTGACTACCTAGAAACTTTGGTGAAATACATAATCATCTGGGTCCTAGAGAACTGTGTGATGTTGCTTCTTCCTCTCAGTCATTCCAAGCTTTTCTCTTCCCTAGTTTGGTCATCAGAAAAGCCAGGCTGACCCATGGAAAAGTCACATGGTGGCCAGGAAGGAAGTATGTGAGGTTCTTCCCTATCGCATCGGATTTTCCATTTCTGACAGTTAGCAGACGGATTATGCTCATACTTTCACTTCTTGTAACCAGTCATTTCCACCTCTAGCTAATTGCTTTCTTTCATACATGTACATCTTTCTTAATACCCTTCTCTCTCCAGATTTTGCCACTAATCTCAGGAAAATTTTACTTTATCACCTTGCTCTTTATGGGAATAAAACAAAAATTATAAAGAACACAACTCATATATTTCCTAGAGATATTTCTAATGAAAATACTTCCCAGCACACTGAGGCCAGCAATCTTGAAAGTGTTCCTAAGTTCCTTTGCCAGAGTTCAGCTCCTCCAAACTAAATTGCCTTTTCAAGCACTAGCATTCAGGATAAATTTTAATTTGATCTAATTTATTGTTTTCCTGATTTCAAGGCATATTATAATAATTTTTCTACATCTGTGTATTACAAGTATATAGGATTTTTGTCTCTATTGTGAACTCAGTAGCCTAAGAAAATACATTCTGACTTCTTAATAATTATAAAGATTATTTTTAGGCCATGCTTATGAGAAGATTGGCACTTAATCTGTATTTTTCTTATTTGACTCCTAAGTGTTTATGTTTCTTACCATAATCAAGAACAATGTGAAGTTAGGTGTTCTTCCGTTATATGAGTCCTTCAAATAACCTTTGGAATATCTTTCTGAATTACGAGTATCTTCTCAGTAATTGCTTTCTTTCTATTGTTACCATTTATGTTGATTTAAGTACTATTTCCTTAAGAATTTTTACTATTGCAGATTTGTGGTCTAAGTCTACTTGGAAGCATGGCATTTGAGAACTGGATCATCTGGTTCAATTATCTCATGTTTCAGAGGTGTAAATTGAAACCCAGAAAGGTTAAATGATTCGCTTAAGGTCACACAGTTTAGGTAGAGGCAGGGGTCATTGAGACTTGAGTCTAGTGCTCTTTCTGCTAACTCTTGCAGATTAATTTTCAACTTGATGTACAAGTAACAGCATATATTCTGATAATTACCTTCTTTTCCCAAAATCTAGGAATCCTGGAAAAGATGACCTTAAGAATTGATTATACATTAATCAACTTTTCTGTTGTTGATCTGAAAGCATTTTTTCACTAGACTGTATTTTCCTTTAAGAAATTCCAGGTTGCTTATGTAAAGTTTGTTACTTTGTTGAAGCATTATAATTTTTGAAATTTATTAAGCTATATGAACTTTAAATTTTCCACTCATGATTTTTAGACACCATTGTGGCTTCTCATTTCTAATCACTTCTTAGTATTATTTACTCTGTTTTATTGGGTCAACTTTCTCCAAGAGCGGGTGAGGACATCTTGTACCCATATAATAACCACAGAAAAGAACTGTAGTGTAGAGTTCCAGTGTGTGTGGAAGGTCTTAGGGATTATGGAGCTGTTTCAAACAAGATTGAAATAGTCTCAATGATATTCAGATTTTAATTTATAAAATATTAAGTTGACAAGAATTACTTTAATTATGACTTTTAAAGACAAGCAAAGAGAGTATTATAAAAATGTACAAATTTATTTTACCTAAATAAATTTATAATTCAAAATAAGCAGGAACCACAGTTTGTGTTTCTCTCACTTCGGGCCCTTGCTAATTGTCATCCATCTACTTAAATATTCTGTATTCCTATACTCATCAAATCCTAATGAATCTGTTAGACTTGTTTCTCAACTTTTCCACCTTTTACTTAAAAATATTGTCCTGGCCGGGTGCAGTGGCTTACACCTGTAATCCCAGCACTTTGGGAGGCTGAGGCGGGTGGATCACAAGGTCAGGAGATCGAGACCATCCTGGCTAACACGTTGAAACACCGTCTCTACTAAAAAACACAAAAAAATTAGCCGGGCATGGTGACGGGCGCCTGTAGTCCCAGCTACTTGGAGGCTGAGGCAGGAGAATGGCGTGAACCTGGGAGGCAGAGCTTACTGTGAGCCAAAATCTCACCACTGCACTCCAGCCTGGGGCAACAAAGCAAGACTCCGTCTCAAAAAGAAAAAAAAACAAAAACATTGTCCTACATTAGACAAAAGATAGAAACAACCAAATGTCCATTAATAGATGAATGAATAAACAAAATGTGGCATATACATACAATGAAATCTTATTCAGCCTTAAAAAGGAATGAAATTCTGATATATGCTACAACGTATGTGGACCTCAAAAACATTTTATTAAGTAAAATGACCAGACACAAAAGGATATACATTGTATGATTCCATTTATATAAAGTGCCTATAATAGGCAAATTGATAGAGACAAAAAGTGTTTACAAAAAGCTTACCCAGAGCTTGGGGAGAGGAGGGATGGGGAGTTGTTTAGTGGGTATAGAGTTTCTGTTTAGGATGGTGAAAAAGTTCTGCAGAGGGATAGTAGTGATGGTTGCACAACATTGTGAATTTACTTATGCCACTGAATTATACACTTAAAAATGGTTAAGATGGTAAATTTTATTTTTGTATATTTTACCACAATAACAAACTACTGTCCTGAGTTAGCCATGGAATGAAATAATAGCACACTCTTTTGGGCTATGTGTGTGCACCAAGAAGGGACTCAGCCTCCTGCCATTCTGAATGGCCACTTCATCCTCATACTGGGGCGAAGAAAACACAGCTGTATTTACTTTTCCAACCCCATCTTCTATTTTGAAATATAACCTTTTGCAAGTGAGAGCCAAGGTCAAGTGACACAGCTTTCTGCTCACCTCTTCAGTTTGCCAAACATTGTTTTTCTAGTGGAATTCTGGGTTAGGTGCAGCAAGTGTGAGTTACACTATCACTCATACGCCCAGTGGAATTTAATTAGCCTACCCTCATAATTTCTGTACTCGATTTGGTATGACACATTTCCTTTTACTTTCATCTGTGTATGAAAACACACAGTTGTGTATTCACCAACTATAGTGTTTCCAAGTATGTGGATTACTCTGTATATCAAATTCAAATTACACAGAAAATAAGGCTTTTCTTCTCCAATATGTTCCCATTTCTTGAAGAATTATTTACTTTTTGAGATTAGAGAGATGTTTATACATAGGATGAACATGAGCAATTCTAAGTACATACCAAGTATTATATATTTATGTTTTTGTATAATAATGGTAGAAACAGTGGCAAAGCATAAATTTTTCAGCATATATTAAGAGCAACAGAACAGATTAGTTTTTTGTGCTCAGACAACAGCCTTAACATGAAATAACTATATTCATTGTTGTTTGTCATAACATTTAATTGTTTGTTCTTAAAAGTATATATCATACTTAGGTTATGAGAATGGCAAATGTTCATTCTATCAAAGCACACACCAAAAAACCCAACATGTAGCTGTTACTTAATATTTTAGATTTACTTTCTTTTGTATTTCTGCCTGTATCTTTTGACATTTATTTGCATTCAGTCAATATCATATAAGTGATGTCAATTTATTTAATTATATAAAAACAAATTAGTATAATATATTTATATGTTCTTACCAGGTTTAAAAATGGAAACTATTCCATTTTCTTTCTTATTGTATATGTAGATGAGTGAAGTACTTTATTGTTTCACTGAAATGAGTATTATTCATTTCAGTGTAATTAATATTCAGTATGCTAAGAAGATGGGCAAGATCATTTCTCATTGTTTTCCTTTTAAATTATCTAGAAAAAAATATGATCTTGTTGCATTACATTCTGAAGAAGTTGAATACATACTTACAATAAATAAGGCTATATAAGTGGGAAGTTAAGTATTAATAGAATCCAGTGTGACTAACAAGGGATATCAAGTTCTTCAGACCTGTGGGATACATAATAAGCTTGAAGAATTTGTGCACAGAAGCCTTAACTGTTTTGCAACCTTGGTTGTGATTAGATGCTGTAGTTTTCTAAGCTACTACGTGTTGTAGCCAG
Source organism: Rhinopithecus bieti (assembly GCF_001698545.2). Taxonomy (NCBI): domain Eukaryota; kingdom Metazoa; phylum Chordata; class Mammalia; order Primates; family Cercopithecidae; genus Rhinopithecus; species Rhinopithecus bieti. The sequence goes on along the minus strand of NW_016811421.1, from coordinate 859,629 downwards.
CTTGGTAGATTTAACCTAGTAATAAGATGCTTAGTTGAACTGTTAGTTTAAACTCGGTTTCTATAGTGGCACAGTCTTTATTTTTGAACCTTCACTTTCCAATCCAGATGACACTTGTCCATAAAGAAATCGCTAAACTTGAGACCTAAAAACAAAATAAAAAAACAAAATAACTCCAGACCAGTAACATTTAAAATTATTTCCCTTGATGGTAGTCTTTACTGGAAGGCTTTAACCAATTCAGTTTGCTTAGACTCATAAAGAAAATTATGATAATGTCTAGGTAAACTTCAGTAGAACATTTTTTGTGAAATTATACTATAGTACATAAAATTGAAATATTACTGATTTAATGTAAAAAACAAAAAAAGAAATCAGCTTGGCCAAGTTGGATTATATTGTTAGAGATTGCTTATGTAGGTTACATCGACATTGTTACGATCTGGACACAGGGGATACATACTTGTTTTATAATCTATATGTGACTGCCATTGACTTGAAGTATGGGACACGGAGCATTGGATTTTAAGTCAGAAGACCCAAAGTGTAAGTCTCTGCCCGTTAGTGGTGGTGTGATGGTCACTAACCCTGAGCCTCAGAAGATGAGAATGAAATAATAGCTTCCCTATCAAATTTAGTGAGTTGTGAGGTTCAAATTCAATACATGTGAAACTACTTTGAAAACCCTATAAAGCACCATACAAATGTTATTTGTTATTTCTCCAAGTTTCTGATGAGAAATTTTCTGATCTCTTAGATCTAACTGAATTATGAAACTTTGATAAAATTGTACCAATATGTTGTTTCGTATAGTACTATAGGTCATGCAAGTTTTTTAAACTCTTAGTTTGTTATATTTTGAATTTATAGATCATTTAACATTTGCTTTACTTTGGTTTTTGTTTTGTGTTTTGCTTTGTTTTGGTGTGGTTAATATGCCTTTTTTATCTAAATGGAGTTTCTTTGAGCAGTAGAAGTTGGTGGGGGTCTTAAGTCCTAATAAAGGGCACTCTTGTTCCTTCTTATATCCAGAGCCAATGGAGAAATAAGACCAAAGAGCCACCAGACAGAGAAACAAGATACATACAGCTGTGGGTAGATAGTGTAATAGCTAAGATGGACTTGTGCACTCCTGCTGTTCCATGTCTACATCTGTGGGGAAGTTTAAGGCACCACAACAGACTCTCCCTTTGGTCACTTTTTTCCGCAGTCCAGGTAGAGAGATACGGAGAGACTCTCCCTGGGCCTTAGGATATTGGGGTTTAGCGTAGCCTACCTAGAAATATAGACTTGTGTCTGTCATCCACTGTGATAATAAGAAATACATATTTGGTTTTTGTCTCTAGTTCCTGACACTGAGCTTCTAGAACCCTTTGAATTTCCTAAGTGATAGGGGTAAGAGGAGCATCTTTTGTTATCCATAACAAGTTCCTTTCAATCATGCCCAAATTTATACAGTAAACCCTCCATTGACATTCTCGATAGGTTCTTGGAAGCTACAACTTTAAGCAAAATGACATATAACAAAACCAGTTTTACCATAGATTAATTGATAGAAATAAGAGTTAAGTTGCTATGGTATATTTGTGGTCACAAAAAATCACCAAACTTCTAAATAAAGATCAAACCACTTCTAATAGTAAACATTGAAATAAGTGTGAGCTCTACATTTAAGAAATATTAATAAAGACAAGTAAGAACATTACTCACCCAGTTATTTGAGTTTGGAGTTGCCGGAGCATATCCCAGCAGCTCAGGGTGTGAGGGGGTACCCAGAGCTGAACAGGGCACCATCCCATCACAGGGCACACTCATACACACCCACACTCAAGCAGATGGGGACAACGCAGACACGCCAGTTCTCCGAACATGCACAGCTTTGCGATGTGTGAGGAAACCAGGGTACCTGAAGAAAACCCACCTAGAAGTGAAGAGAACATGAAAACTCCACACACATAGTGGCCCTTTGAATAACTGATTTTTTTTCTCATCCATGTTGTAACATTGAACAAAACAATGTTATCTGAGGACGTACTGTACTAATGAGATGGCTCTTGGTGGTTTCTAGATCGCATCAGAATGAAGGACCATTTGCAAGAGGAACCAACCATGTAATTAGAGGGTTGGAACCATCAGACCCACTCCTTAACTTCTGGGAAGGAAGAAGAGCTAGAGATTGAGTTAATCACCAGTGGCCAGTGATTTTTATGCCTATGTAATAAAACCTCTTTAAGAACCCCTAAATAGTAGGTTCCAAGAGTTTCTGGATTGGTGAACACATTGAGGTTCTAGAAGGGCGAGGTCCCTGGAAAGGGTGTGGGAGCCCCATACTCCTTCCCCTGATCTTGCCCTATGCATCTCTTCTGTTTGTTCATGAGGGTATCCTCTGTAATAAACCAATAATGTGAAGAAAATTGTTTTTCTGGGTTTTGTAAGCTGCTCTAGCAAATTATCAAACCGGAGGAGGGAGTTGTGGGAATGCCTGACTTTACAGCTTGTCAGTCAAAAGTACTTGTGACCTGAGTTTGTGATTGGCATCTTAAATGGGCGCAGCCTTGTGAGACTGAGCCCTGAACCTGTGGGGTTTGGGTTACCTCCAGGAAGTTAGCGTTGGAATTGAATTGAATTGTAGAACACTCAGTTGTTACTCGGAGAGTTGGAGAATTGGTTGGTATGAAGAAAAAGCCCACACATTTAGTGTCATAAGTGTTGTGACTAAACAATATAGATCCAACTAGGTAACTCAGCATACCTCCTTGGGGAGGAATAAGGGGTGGAGCAGAAGGCCAGAGTTCCTTACAGAAAAAAATCTCTGTTTTTGGAAACCAGAGAAGTAGATATGAGGCTTTTGCCTCTAACGGAGGTGAACAGCAATTAAATAAATGGAATTCACCTGCCTATCCCCTTGCCTACCCTCCTTTGCAGCGCTCATCTCTGAGGCTCTCCTTCCTTTTCAGTGCCTACCTAGTCCTGCCACCCTGTTGCTGTTCCTGTCTGCTGTCCCCAAGCATAGGCTACATCGCAGCCCCTCCAGACTATACCATGTAGCTGGAGAGAAACACTGGTTCCTGGGAGAGAAGAGCTGCATAAGGCAGGTTGGTTAAGGGGACTTTGGAGTAGATGAGGCTAGCTCAGTGAGAAGACGGGTCTGTAGGAAAAATCTTTCCCCAACGGTTTCATCTACATTGTAGCAGGATCCCATTAAACTTCCTTTAGGAGATATGTTTGTGAAACTGTTCATTTGGCAAGTCAAGGAACAGTCTGTCTCATGCTTGAGGAAATGGATGTAGCTGGAGTCGCAAACCAGTTTATCTCTGCATTTAATACCATCCATAGTTTATCATGTTGGTGATAATGGGCAAAATGGGTTTGGTAAAATCTTAGAAAAACAAAGAAACAAATGCAGGAATTGAGGCTCCACATCCTAATTCCTAGCTTATTCAGAAGAAATTTGAATATAAAATTTATGAAGAAATTTAGATTATTCAGTCATTCAGTAAATATGTATTATTTATCTGTTATGAGCTCCACGTTGTGCTGGCTAGGAAGGAAATGGAAATGAAAGCTATAGCCCCTGGCTTTGGACAACCCATAGGTTTGTGGGAGTGACAGGGAATTTTAGTCGAGTGTGATATGTGCTTTGAGAGAAGTATGCACAAGCTGTTATGGGAACACAGGGATGGTTACTTGGCCCAGGTTTGGGGAGTTCGTTGGGGAAGTCTTTCTAAAAGAGTCTTGTGTGCACCTGGAAGGGCAAACTGAAATAGGCAAGATGAAGGGAGTAGAAGAGAGGATGTCTTAACTTAGATTAAAGTAATTAAATGAGCCAAGGCTCAGAACTAAAGAGAAAGCGTGTGTACACACACATGCATGAATCTACATACATATCTACTTTTGAGGGGAGAGGAAAGCAGTAGGCACCATGAGAAGGTCTGGATAATAGCAGATAGCTTGGTATGGATGCAGAGTTTAGGAATAACAGTACAAGAAATTGGAGGGGTAAGCAAGGCCAGGTCATGCTTGTGTGTCATGACATGGAGTTTGATCTTTTTTCAAAGGCATTGAGGAATGTTAAGGAAGAGAATGTGTTTTACATGCTACAAGTGATAGGGAGAATGTAGTGTAGGGTAGTAAGGTTGTGTACATGGGAAACTCTTGCAGCATTCAAGGAAGAAGATCTTAGTATCCTGAATGAAGAGAATGACATGAACCTGAAGAGAAATGGATGAATTGGGGGAGATATTGAAAGCAGAAAAGTCAGTAGGACTCAGTGATTTATTGCATGGAGGAAGTGAGAGGGAGGGAAATGTCAAAGATAACGCAGGTTTCTGTGTTGGGCAACTATGTAGGTTCTCTTCACTGATACAGAAAATACTGGAATATTGGAAGAGCATTAAGTTTGAGGTAAGGTTAAGGTCAGGAAGGGACTAAGCTAAGAGCCAGGTTTAAAACATCTTGAGTGTAAGATGCCTGTGGAATATCCAAAAGGAAATGTGTAATAGGAGTTGAACATATGGATCAGGAACTCTAGAGAGAAATCCGAGTTTGAGATTAGTATATATGCATGTGTGTGCATGTGCCTGCACACACATGCGCATGAATCTACATACATATTACTTTTGGGGGGGTAGAAGAGTGGAGCAGTAGGCATGATCCATATCACATAAGCTCATCCAAAGAAGTGTGTTGAGATTAGGAAGAGTAAAGGAACAGAAATGAAACCCTAAAGAACACCATCTCTTGAGAAATAGACAAAAAGAATAACCAGCTAGACATGCAGAAAACAAAACTAACAAGTGTACCGAAGCCAAGAAATAAAAATTCAGAGAGAGTCAATAGCAGTAAGTGCTACAAAGTGGTCGTTTCAGATTAGCACTTCCAAACATTTTCTGAATTTAGTGAGAGAGTGATTATTAGTAACCTTTGTGAAAGCACACTCAGTAGAGAGGCCCAGGCAGGAGGCAGGTTGCTGTGGGGGAGGGAGGAATGGCAGACAGTGTGTGCCAACAATGGTCTCAGCCTGGCTGTGAAAAAAGCATGGAAAGATAGTATGGGAGTTAGGTAGGTGATATTCCAGTAGGTAACAAAGAGTTGAGTCGAATTTTAAAAAATGGTTAATTGCTTCTAGGAAAGATTAGCAATTAAGAGACACCTCCTAACTGATGAAGCCATGTCCTTGAAGAGTTTGCCTTGGGTAGATCTGCAGCCCTGGAAGCTCTGGGGAAGAGGTTGGGTACCAATGCAGATACATTTTTTTGGGGTGGGGCAGATAGAGGAGATCCTCACTTGGTGGTTCCTGTTTTATCTGTGAAATAGGAGGCTGACCCACCTGCCAACAGGAAGGAGGAAGGTAGTGATATAGAACTAGAAGCGAGAAGAGAAAGGTGAAATGTGTGCTGTGAATCACGAGGGGGGAAGGCCTACTGGGAAAATATGAATGCCTGGACAGCTTACGGGTTAGAGTTTATGAATTTCTGTAAACCAACTTTAATACAGTTTTTAAAAAATCACTGAAACAGCCTTTTGTGTTTTCAAAACCAGTATTAAATAGGATCCTGCATTTAAGGCACTGTTTCTTGCCTGGTTCCTTTCCTGAAATGCTTCTGTTTCCTCTTTCCACCGCACCCCCACTCTAGTTGGCTAGTACAGAAGATTTTTCCAGCTTCAGACAAACCACTTTTCCAAGAATACATGGAACAGACTACAGAAGCAAGTAACAGCCTGCTTACTTCCCCTTCTGCACTTGTATATACATTCAGCTGGAGTTCCGAAAAGAGGAAGTCAGGAGAACATTTTTTTTTTCTTTTTAAAAGAAAGATTGGAGAACAAGGGAGCACAAGCAGGTGGAAATATTGAAGGAAAGTGTAAGAAGAGAAAATGGAACAAATACTGAAAAAAAAAAAAAAAAAAAAAAAACATGAGCCAGAAGCTAAACCGAAATGATGTCAGAGACTAGGAAAGGAGCAGAGAAAAGATCTGCCTTCTAACCTAGCCTCTTAGTTTGCTACTGAAATACAGCATCCTTGAACTGGAGCCCTCACTTCTAGGGGAAACTAACACACAGGCCACATGGAGATAGAAATCTGTGAATTCAGCTTCTCCCACCTAATTTCTGTATCAGTGACAACATGTCCTGGGTTTTTATTTATTTCTTTGACCTAACCCTTCAATTTTAATATCAAGTCTGAGTGCCTAGAGTATCTGAGAAAGAAGGGGACCAGATCCAGTGCCATTCAAAAACATTTAATGAGCACTTTGAATGTATAGGTGCTGTTCTGGGTACTGAGAACTTGGAGAAAAATAGGAAACAATCCTTGCCATTGCAATGTGATTTCTCCCAAGTGAAAGGAGACTATTGCTTAGGAATTACAGAGGTGCAAGACCCCAACTCTCAGGCTTTTAATAGCTAGACAGACATTTATTAGTGACCAGCTTCTTATAAAAAATAGAAAGCTTGAGTACTGCCTTAACTGCCGTAGCTTATATCACCTTCTCCTAACCTCTGTCCCCTGATGCTTCTAACTCAGATTTGCCCCTCCACCTCACCCCACAGTCAAGAAGCTGATGTAATGCAAGCAGATACCAGCTGAAGCCAGAATAGAATGGATAGTTATCTGGGGAGATAAAGTGACAGTGTTGCTTGTTCAGGCTATTGTTCAAAGAAGCATGTCTTTTATTTATAGACATTAGAATGTAAAGGCATAGACAGCCAGAGCTTGATATTACCTCTTTTTTCTGTAACTTGTTTCCTAGAAATATGCTTGATATAGCTACCTTCTTTGCATGTAAATTGAATGTGTTAGAAGAGTGTTTTATACCTGGGTTCACGTTCTTTTAATAGATTCTATTGCTGTTTTAGTTAAGGCTGGTTTCTAAATTTTAATGCATCAATATTTTGCTTTTATAGCATACTATATTATCTCTACTTATGTGAGGCATAGGTTGCAGAAAAAAGCAGGAGGTTTTAAAAGAAGCCAAATATAGATGACTTTCATATTAATAAAATATTCATAATTTAGTTGGACATAGCTAAGTAGATGAGGTCTCCAATTGTTAGTGTGTCTGCAAAGTTGGCGCCTCCTAATAGACTTCATGGTGGTTACTGGAATTTTGTGCCAGGAAAAATGTAGTTGTCTGTTCTTAAACCTGAATTTCCTTGCTTTCAAACACCCGAGAGCGAGGTTCACAAGGATGCCACTAACCTTCTGTTGCTCTGGGGAAGTGACTTCATTTTTCCAACCCTTTGCTGAAAAGTGTTATATGCCTTGTATTCTTGGAGTGTGTTTTTTCCTAAGCTCTGAGGAGATTTTAAGATTGAACCTCATGAATTTTACACCCCTCTGCAAGAAAGGGAGGAAGAGTGGCTGTAAACCTCTTTGACTTATTTGAAATAAAGATAGTAGAATGTAAGGAATGAAGATAAATTGTGCCAGGGAATTTTTTAACAGGTTAACTGATGAACAAGAAATAGTTTTTATACAAACCTATGAAAACAGCTAATAACAGTACGCTTTATTTGTTGTAATGATATAAATAAGAATATTAATTTTCTTTGTAAGATTAAACAAACTGACATGGTATGCTCATATTTAAACTAAGTAAGGGCAACCACTAATTTGAAAAAGAAGTATTAAAGCTAGGTTTATGAAGAAACTATACTCAGAAACCTTATGATAGCAGCATTTCTGTGAACAGGATTCATCACAAAAATAACAACTATGCTTTATGAACTTAGTGTTTGAATTAATTTTCTAAAATTTGGCTATTAACCAAAAGGTTAATTGAGTCTTTTCTTCTTGCTCTATTGTGGTTAACATACTAATTCTTCCCATTAAAGACCCATTTTATTATGCAAATGAAAAAAATCACAAGACTTTGTGTCTAAGTGAGAGCTGCTTTTTTTGCAGGGGAACTCATGCACCTGTTTAAACCCCCAGCCCCCACCACTGCTTCCATTGGCTGCCAGACTTAGTGATCAGGTTTATAGGCTGTGGGGTCCTTCAATTTTGACTCACATTTTCTTTGTGACTTACTCTTGTTTTGGCTTATATTTCTCTCCTTCCAGCTCTCAGCATGCCGACAGCAGCTGCATCATGGCACTCACCCTGCTGCCAAGAGGGCAGGCAGCCTCCTTGGAGACTGTAATGCTGCACTATAGCCAACAGTTAAGAGATAGATGCTGGAGTAATACTTACAGCACAGCTGAAATTCACATCATTCTAGGAGGCATTTGGTGGAACACTTTGCCCATCGTATTTTTAAACTAATTTTTAAAAACTTAATTATGAAAATTTTCAAGATTATCCTAAGGTGGAAAGAATACTATAGTGCATTTCCACTTGCCTTCATGTCTGTTTCAATAATTTTCAACTCACAGATAATTTTGTTTCACTGTCCATGGTGTTTTTCCCATGGTCTTATCCAGACTGCTGGTAGATTCATTTTCAAGGATAAATATATCTTAAATTAGAGTTGCTTTTCCATCCTTCTTCAGCCTGTCTGTAAGATCTGTCACCTTAATGATTTTCTCAATCCTTTCTCTTTAAGGTACAAAATGTTAGCATTTTTTCCTAAATTAAGCCAAGATATGCTACTTTAGTAACTGTCGTATTTTCTGATACTGTACCCTAAAATTTTTGAAGCACTGTTCATTCAGTCAATCATTCTATCCAAAGCATGTCTGAAATGTGCAGGATCTTGGAATATAGAGCTTTAATGGTCATTGGGTTTGATTATCAGTTTCACCACTAACAAGCTGTGTAACCTGGGACAACTTCCTTACCCTCTCTGTGCCTCAGTTTCCTCTTTAATACAGGACTAATAGGATCACACACCCTTACAAGGCTGTTGTAAGACTTAAATGAGCAAATACATTTATTTGCTTAGATACAGCCTGACACAAAGTGTTCCGTATATGCTAGTTGCTGTCTTGTCATCATTGTCATCCTAGTTGTCTTCATCATCTTCATCTTTTGTCCCTCTTCACTCATTTTACATAATGGTGGACTGAGACTCAAATGGGTAAAACAGCTCCCTTCAGGTCAGATGGCAGTTTTATGAGGATAACTTGAATAAGAAACCATGTCCCAATTTTTTTACTGTACTAGATATAGTTTGATACATTCTTGTCCTCAAGGAATTACATTCTCACAAATAATGATTTGCCAAAAAAAAAGGATTAATAAAAATATGAACAAGGGAATATATATTGCTGGTGGAGAGTTAGGCCTTAGGAGCTGTGGTTTCGAGAGGAGGAGAGAGACCCTCAGCTGCTGGGGCACCCTTGCCACACTCAGTCTCCCACCACATCAAGAATCTCCCCTCCTCAGTTCCACACAGACCTCCAAAAGAGGAGGGGACCTTCATGTCCCATCAGTAAAGTCTGCTCTACTCAGCCATAAAAAAAAAAAAAAGAAGAAGTTGTGTGTTTAGAAAGCAAAATCCTACAGGTAATGTACAGGCATACCTCGAAGATATTTCGGGTTCGGTTCTACACCACTGCAATAAAGTGAAAATTGCATTAAAGCGAGCCACATGAATTTTTTTGTTTCCTACTACATACAAAAGTTATGCTTACACTATACTGTCATCTATTAAGTGTACAATAGCAGTATATCTGAACAAATGTACATGTCTTAATTAAAAGTATATTGAGCTATCTCAGGGAAGTCTGAGGAGAGGCAGATAGAGGAATGGCCAACTAGTTGATGGAACAATCAGAACACACACAACATGTATCAGTTAATTTTGTCATCTTACATGGGCATGGTTCGTGGCACTGCAAAACAAATACAATAATAGCATCAAAGATCACTGATCATGCCTTACCAAAGCAGAGAGAATAATGAAATAATTTGAAATATTGTGGGAATGATAATAATGTGTCATAGACACACAAAGTGAGCGCATGCTGCTGGATAAATGACTCCAGTAGACTTACTTGATGCAGGGTTGCCACAAACCTTCAATTTGTAAAAAATGGAGTATCTATGAAGCACCATAAAGCAAAGCGCAATAAAAGAATGTATGCCTATACCTCCGCTTTAGTGGAGAAGGTGGAATGTCAGGAATGCTTTTGTTTAAGAAAGGAGATGATTTGGCTGATGAGACTCTAGAACATTCTATACATAACAAAAAAAGAAAAGAAAGCTTGAGTGGGATGAGACCACCAGATCTAGGGAACATTTACACATGAGATTAAGAGAGAAAGCAAGAAATAAAAGGAGAGGGAAAGGTATTATTTGAACTACCAGTGAGTGTCAAAAGAGATGACTGGATTTTAAACTTCATCTAAACCCAAATGGGATCCAGCATTTCTAAAATGTTACTTATTCACTTACTTTAACATGTGCCGAGCACTGTTCCGCTTACTTATAAATATAACTTCATTTAATCCTTGCATTTAACAATCCTATGAAATAGTTAACTATTATCAATTTCATAATACAGCTAAAGAAACTGAGGCATGGAGAAGTTAAATAATTTGCCCAAGGCCATTTGCTTGTTAATAAACAAGAGACCTGGGATTTATACCAAGCAGCATGGTTCTGGAATCTGTGCTCCTAACCACTTTGTTCTCCTGCTCACAGGTGATCAAAACCCCAGTGCAGATGAAATCTTAAGGTTTTATGGTGCACCCAAATGTTGCTTCCCTTTCAGTTTTTCTGTATAAACCAGTGTACAGGGAAGCCCTTTAAAGAGAGTAGAATGGTGGTGTCATTACTCATACCTGCGCTCTTGGCTGACTCGAGGATAATTAGCATTGTGAGTCCCAGTTAGGTTTCAGGAGACAGAATCTGCCCACTGCAGACATACATCTTTATAACAAGCTTTATCATAACAAGAGTATGATTACATTTGTTAGTTGCAGTCCTAAAACAGTACTCTGGTGTTATTTTCACATGAAATTATCACTCTTATAGGCATGTGCTTTTTAACTTTACTAATTCGAGGTCATTCACTAAAAAATATTTCTTGACGGCCCCTGTTTTAGGTATTGGAGATGCTTTGTGATGAGTTCCTTCTCTATAAATTCCCTATGGATTTTTCCTTTCTTGTGAGCTGCTTCTTATTAGCTTATAAATTGTCATTATTTCTCCCAACTTGGAAAGAAAAACAAAATCAAAAGAAACTTTTCTTGACTACACATCCCTTTTTAACTACTGGCCCATATATGTTTCCCCATTGACATCATGACACCTAGAAAATACTGTCCATTCTAATTTTCTCTCCACTTTCTCCACCAGATCTCATCCAGCTCCAGATTCAAATTATATCCCCCTGCCTACTAACAGCTCCACCTAATGTCTGCTAGGCACTGAAACGTCCAAAACTGAGCTCTTGATCTTCCCACCCATTCCTGCTCCCTGGTACTCTTTCCCATCCCTATAAAGGGTGATTCCATCTGTCTCATTGCTCAGGCCAAGAACTTTGGCTTTATCCTTAACTGTGCTTTTGTTCTCATACCCCTACCATCCATTCCATCAGCAAATCGTGTTCGTTTTACCCTTAAAGTCTATCCAAAATCCAACCATTTTATCTCACCTTTGCTATCCCTGCTCTAATCCACTTCGTAAGTAATCTCTCATTCCCAGCTATCTTCCCACTTCCTTCCCTGGCCACGCTACCTCTACTATCTGCTGTCAACCCAGCAACCAGGATGATTCTTTTAAAACATCGGTCAGAATATATCACCTCTCCAACAACATGTTCTTCAAGATTTTTTTTAATCTAACATGAAACAATTTGGATGAATCTCCACATAACGTTGAGTAAAAGAAGCCAGAAGCAAGAGTTCATACTGTATGATTGCATTCATTTAAAATACAAAACTAAGCCGGGCACGGTGGCTCACATCTGTAATCCCAGCACTTTGGGAGGCTGAGGCAGGTGGATCACCTGAGGTCAAGAGTTCGAGACCAGCCTGGCCAACATGGTGAAACCCTGTCTGTACTAAAAATACAAAAATTAGCTGGACGTGGTGGTGGGCACCTGTTATCCCAGCTACTCGGGAGGCTGACGTAGGAGAATCACTTGAACCCAGGAGGTGGAGGTTGCAATGAGCCGAGATTGGTGCCATTGCACTCCAGCCTGGGTGACAAGAGCAAAACTCCATCTCATAATAATAAATAAATAAATTAATTGAAATACAAAACCAGGTAAAACGAATTCTGTGTTGTTAGAAATAAGGATCATGATTGACGGGATGGGAGTTGATTGTGACTGCAAGAGAACACCAGGAGGGTTTCTGGGGGCTGGTCTTTTATATTTCTTGATCTGGGTGCTGGTTGCTCATGTGTATTCAGTTTGTAAAAATTTTGCAAGTTATACGCTTAGGAGGTAACCTTTTCGTGTATATTTTATACTTTAATAAAAGTTTTACAAAATTATTTCTCATACAAAAAAATCATTCTTTTTTTTTTTTTTTTTTTTT
>NW_016811421.1:755400-847122 GCF_001698545.2 Rhinopithecus bieti | reverse complement strand
AAACAACATTTGATTTTGGTTTTGGTTGTTGTTATTTTGTTTTTTTGGCTTTTTTTTTGAGATGGAGTTTCACTCTTCTTGCCCAGGCTGGAATGCAATGGCACAGTCTCGGCTCACTACAACCTCCGCCTCCCGGGTTCAAGTGATTCTCCTGCCTCAGCCTCCCAAGTAGCTGAGATTACAGGCATACGCCACCACACCTGGCTAATTTTGTATTTTTAGTAGAGATGGGGTTTCTCCATGTTGGTCAGGCTGGTCTCAAACTCCCGACCTCAGGTGATCTGCCCACCTTAACCTCCCAAAGTGCTGAAATTATGGGCATGAGCCACTGTACCCGGCCCAGAAAATTATTCTTCTCGTTTAGACTTAGAGTCAAATAATTTGTCAGCATTTATAACCATTAGCATTTATAACCAAAGACACAACATACCAGAATCTCTGGGACACAGCTAAAGCAGTGTTTAGAGAGAAATTTATAGCACTTAAATGCCCACAGGAGAAAGTAGGAAAGATCTAAAATCGACACCCTAACATAACAATTAAAAGAACTAGAGAAGCAAGAGCAAACAAACTCAAAAGCTAGCAGAGGGCAAGAAATAACTAAGATCAGAGCAGAAGCGAAGGACATAGAGACACGAAAAACCCTTCAAACAATCAATGAATCCAGGAGCTGTTTTTTTGAAAGATTAACAAAATAGATAGACTGCTAGTCAGACTAGTAAAGAAGAAAAGAGAGAAGAATCAAATAGACACCATAAAAAATGATAAAGAGGAGATCACCACTGATCCCACAGAAATACAAACTACCATCAGAGAATACTATACACAACTCTATGCAAATAAACTAGAAAATCTAGAAGAAATTGATAAATTCCTGGACACATACACCCTCCCAAGACTAAACCAGGAAGAAGCTGAATCCCTGAATAGACCAATAACAAGTTGTGAAATTGAGGCAGTAATTAATAGCCTACCAACCAAAAAAAAAAAGAAACCCAATAAATCTTGACTGAGCAGTAGGCACTGATCTAGACATGTGGGATACAGCAGTGAACATGAGCTACAAAAGCTCCATGGCTGGGCGCAGTGGGTCATGCCTGTAATCCCAGCATTTTGGGAGACTGAGGCAGGCAGATCGCTTGAGCCCAGGAGTTCAATACCAGCCTGGGCAATGTAGTGAAATCCTGTCTGTACAAAAAAATACAAAAATTAGCCAAGCATGGTGGCGTGCTCCTATAGTCCCAGCTAGCTACTTGAGAGGCCGAGACAGGGAGGGTGCAGTGAGCCAGGATCACGCACTGCACCCTAGCCTTGGTGACAGAGCAAGACTCCGTCTCAAAAAAGTAACAAACAAACAAACAAAAACTACGTAAAAGTAAGTTTTATATAAGTGAGAAAAGGCCTCATTGAGATGGCATCTGGACTAACACTTGGAAGGAGATAAGGGAAGTAGCCCTGTGTATGTGTGGGAGAAGAGTGTCCTGGACAGAGGGAATGGAAAGCAAAGGCCCTGAGGCAGAAGCAGGCTCGGTGTGCACAAGCAAGCCCTTGCACTAGCAAGGAGACAGTGGGACTGAAGAGGAGTAGGCCAGGGCACACAAGCTGGAGATGAGGTCAGAGGCACCCCTGGAGCCAGATCGTGAAGGAGCTAGTAGACCTCTGTAAAGACTTGGGAATTTTATTCTGCCTGAGATTGAGGGTTGAGGGGGGAGTCATTGTTTTGCCCAGGCTGGTTTGAGTTAGGTTTCAGGTGCTCGTAGTGGCAGGCCATTCATCTTCATTGCTGTAAATACATTTCAATTTATTATCCATTCTTCTATTGATTGATATTTAGGTGATTTGCAAGAGATATTAATTGTAAGGAAACTGAACAAGATATATCCTTTTTTAAAAAATTAGATAACTTTTGTGACATAACAGGTCAGTTCCAATGACAGTCAGGCAGTCAATCAATACTCATGGTATACATTAGAGATAAATTATGAGTACATGTATATTAGTGTCAAACAGTAAAGTGTGCAAGGTTGAAAATACAAAGATATGCCAGGTAGATTGCTTGTCTTCAAAGACCCTATAGTCTAGTTGGAGATAAGATATATATGCATATGGAACAGCAATTAGCAAGGACACATATAGGCAGCACCAAATAACGTCTTAGGCAATTTGCTCCATAAGCATTCTGAAATGGGCAAGGTCACTTTGGACTCCAGTGATACAAGATTTATAGGGCAGCTGAGAATTTAGCAGAGCCTAAAAACATACATAGGATTTGGAAAAGCGGAGACAGACTTTGCAGACATTGTCTGAGCAAGGGAAATAACAGGAAGGCCAGCTTGTGTTTAAGGGGTCTGTGGGTGGTCAGTCTGAGTTAAAGTTTAGGATTCACTTTAAAGCCTAATGGAAATTTGGATAAATGTAATTCTAAAGTAAAGAGCTGCATTCAAATCTGGGAATATTGATATAGTCCACATTTCTCAATCATTTTGATGTATTAATGCCACATTTACTGTTACTAAACCTCAAAGTTCACAAGGCCTAAATGTTTTAAATATATGTATTTTTAGACCAACAAAGAAAATTCATCCAGTGTGACTGTATCAGACCCTGAGACGGAAAATAAGGCAGGCCAGACTCTGGAGAACAGCTCATTAATGGCCGAGCTCCTGAGCGATGTACCCTTCACCCTGGCCCCGCATGTGCTGGCAGTGCAGGGCACCATCACTGACCTTCCTGACCACTTACTCTCCTATGATGTCAGCGAAAACTTATCACGGTTTTGGTATGATTTCACTCTTGAAAATTCAGTGCTCTGTGATTCATAATCTTTATGTCTGTTTGCACCTTAACAGCTTTAAAATATGTTCACCTATTTCATTTGACCTGTTTGATGTTCTTTGCCGTTTCACTGTTTAAGGCCCTCAGCAAAGTAAGGATCATAAAGCAAAGAAAATAGCATTATGTTAATTACTCTATTTTAAGAAAATGTACATTTGTGTACAAATTGAACTTAAGTTCTACTTCCTTTCTCCCATATAATAAACATAAAAATTAGGCTATGAAGGTTTTATGAAAGGAGTCAATTCCTTCAGATGGTCTCTCAAAATATAACACCTCAAATTTATCTTAGAAGAACTGTGAAAAAGAATTGTGGCATTTTTTAGTTACCACAGCTCCGAAGTCTGAGCTAGACGTGGGTGTGAAGTCTCCTCTCTGGTTTGTAGGAAGTTGAATTAGTGTTATTCCTGAATTGTTTTCTTCCACAGTGTTTATGAATGAACTCAGAAAAAAAGTTACCAGTTCGCTTAATTTCTTCAGACGCATTGATGTGGAAGTTTAAAACTTGTCCTAAACAACAGTGCTAGTTTGCTGATACGAGAATGCTAGACCTGCTCTGCGTGCTGTTTCTGGAGTGGCCCATTTCCGTTTTCTGAAACCCATGGCAGCCCTTTCCATTGTGAATAATTTCTATGTTCCCACCTTTGTTCTCTGCCTTTGCGCTACTTCAGTGTGCTCTCTGACCAGCTTTCCAAAGAACTTGCCCTGCTTCTGCCTCGGTTGGCATTTGCTCTCCTTACCACATATGTTCCCAGTTGCTGAAGAGATCCACATTTCCTTTCAACCTCTCTGCCTCCTCAAGAAAAACATCCCATGATGATACATATTATTGCTGATAACACGCTTATTTAGAAATTTGTTGGCCACAATACAGATGGAAATGTTTTACTCCTGGAAAAACTAAAATCAACTCATTTCCAATTAGAGTATAGGCAAAACACCTACATATGACTTTTAGTTCTTGAATATCCATTGTTCACTTTAATGAAAACAGAACTGCCATTGGTCAATAAACTGTAAAGGGAAGAGGCAAATTGTGATAGAGAATTTTCTATGCCATGGGAAATTGAAATCACATTTATTTTGATGACCAGCAATATGATTTATTAACTCTGTGCCAAGTTTTAAGTATATTTTTTCACGAAGAGTACCATAGTGAAACTAAACACTGTGCATAAAGGTACATGAATTATTCCAGTTTTAAAGTATTATTATGCGTGTTTGTTTTAATAAATGTGGCATGGTTTTAATACAAATGCTATGTTATTTAAAAGTTACAGGAACATTTCTATTGACAAAAATATGCTTCCTTTACTTATTATGTTACCATATGATGTTAATGATTACATTAGATCTTTACATAGTTTTTATAAAGCATCAGTCTAGGAAATATGACTTATTGCTGATGCAAATGTGAACATTTTGTAGTAGTTTTGTAAAAGCACATCCTTTTCAAATATCTATGTTAATGTACCCTTAAACTAAATGCAAGCACATAGTCAGTTTGTCTAGTTTATGTGTGAAATTTTGTCTAAAATACCTAAACATTTCATCTATATTTATGTCTACCATGTTATCAATGTTTATAAGTACCTTCATGTGTCTATAAAAATGTTATATTTAAATAAATGTGAATTAAAATAAAATTTTGATTATTTTCAGATCCAGAAAATGGGTTTTTTTGAATCATTTTATCTGAATGCAAGTTGTTAATTCTTTAGGAGCCAAAAAGTTTAAGTATATAGTTTGTATAGTGCTAGGAAAAATATGCAATTTCCTCTTGCATGTGAGTTTTAAGGAATAACTTTGAAAATGGTAAGATCAGTAGTCCTGGCTTAATAGGACTGGAGGGATTTGAGAGAGATGACATGAGCATTTCTAGATTGATCCCATCATCACAACATTTAGTAAGGGCCAATGTTAATGATCTTCTTTTTTAAACAAAAATATTGTGAAAATGACCATTTAATTTTTTATTTGGTATATAAATTAATGTTTCTATGAAACATTAGAAATCAATAAAGCTAACCTCATTTTACCTAAGAGAAAATTGAAGCCTAGAAAGACTAAATGACTTAAATCACTTAGTGATAAATAAATGCCTACCTTAATAGTGTTGGTAATTATAATATATGATAACAAAGCCTTGTGATATGGTGGGAAAAAGTTCAGGCAATTGAGGCAGTCAGGCAGAGTTGGTAATGGCTCCCTCCCTCATAAGCTGCGGACCTTTCAATCAGTCCCCTAACTTCTGGTGCCCTCAGTTCTCTCAGTTGTTAAACACTAAGTGTTCATAACTTGCAGCGTTATGCTAAGTTATAGTTGGTGTATGTCAAATGCCTGGCAGCCTAAAGCCTAGCGCATCATCAGTATTCTGGGAAACGGATTGTTATAATTCTCGTTATTGACCATACACACACAATACTATAATGAAATGCAAAATATATATTAATTGAACTTCTTGAAGAGTAACATAAAAAAAACAGCTACCTACATTAACTGTAGATCCCCCTCCTTCCCAGTATTTTGTTCCATATTAAATACCTTACTATGAGAAATATTCCTAAAATGTTAGTTGACTGTTCTGCCTTAGCTAAGAATTCCATAATGAACATTTTGTTCTTTTTCTCATTATTAAAGTCTTTTTCCTAATATATGTTATTATTGCAAAGTACTATAGGCATACAATGTGCAGGTGATTTTACTGAATCTTATTTATTTGTTTATTTGTGATGGAGTTTTACTCTTGTCACCCAGGCTGGAATGCAATGGCATGATATAGGCTCACTGAAGCCTCCTCCTCCTGGGTTCAAGCAATTCTCCTGCCTCAGCCTCCCAAGTAGCTGCAATTATAGTTGGCTGCCACCATGCCTAATTTTTTTTTTTTTTAGTAGATGTGGGGCTTCACCGTGTTGACCAGACTGGTCTCGAACTCCTGACCTCAGATGATCCACCCGCCTAGGCCTCCCAAAGTGCTGGGATTACAGGCATGAGCCACTGTGCCCAGCCTTGAATCTTATTTTTAGCCCTAAAATACGTTCAAGACTTGCATGTATTTTTTTTCCCAAGCTTTCTTTAAAGACATTTGCATTCTTTCCTAAAAACAGAATGAGAGAGGCTATTCTGACCATGTATTACCCTGGCTAATTAAATTTTGATCAACTGAACTTTCAAAATTGTACCATTAAAACGTTAGCAAAGGCACAATTTTTATTAACAATTGCAGAACAAATCTATAATAGTTTTTTAAGGTAAACATTCATGGACATCAACACTTGTTTTTTTCTTTTCTTAAAGAAAAATGGTAAATTGAAAACAGTATGAAAAAATTCTTCTAAAATTCCCAGAGATTTCATTTCTCATAATTCTAAATGACAGGTGAGGAGAAGCAAGGAAAGAATCTCACCCAGGTTCTGAAACCATAGTACATCAGACTACCTCTGTACCTCCCATGGTAACAATTGATCAACAAATGAACACTGCCCTCAGTAATCTAGCAAAGAATATGTTTCTTTCAGAGATTAATGCATTATCTTATTAATTATGTCAATAACTCACACAAAATATAAGTTTATTGGAAATGTAGTTGAAGGATGTTTTGTCTTTTAAAGTTTTTGGGAAATACAGGTTTATGGACATTATCTTTTGAGCATTTGTCCCATATTGCTGAGGGCATGACCTAGGTATTATTGGGAAATCTAAAACTTTCAGAATAAGTCCAATTCCATTCATACTACATTGGCTTGAAGGATTAAGTATTCTTATGTTTCAGGAAAAGGACTCTTTATGCCATATGGTTTGGCAGATAGGTGTGTGTAAGAAAGAGAAAGATGTATTGATTGACGCAAGGAACTCTGTTTCAGTCAATATGACAATATGTCAGTCTTTTAAAACTTTAAATAAACTTTTTATTTTGGAATAGTTTTAGATTTACAGAAAAATTATGAAGATACCACAGAGAGTTCCCATATACCCCTCACTTAGTTTTCCCTGTTGTTGACATCTCACATAACTACAGGACATTTATCACAACCAAGGAATCAACACTGGTACACTGCAATTAACTACACTGCACACCCTGTTCAGATTTCATAGTTTTCCTCTAATGTCCTTTTTCTCCTCCAGCAGCCTATCTAGGATAGTACATTACATTTATTTAGTTGTCATATCTCCTTAGCGCCTCTTGGCTTCAACAGTTTCTCAGACTTTTTATTTTTGATGACCTTGACAGTTTTGAGGAGTACTGATCGAGTATTTTGTAGAATATTTCTCAAGTGGGGTGTATCTGATGTTTTCACATGGTTAGACTAGGGATATGAGTTTTTGGAGAAATATTAAAAAGGTGATATGCCCTTCAGTGAGATTATATCATATTGAGAGTAGTATATGCTATAAACATGACTTATTACTGATGACGCTGACTTTGAATACCTGGCCAAAGTAGTGCTTCTCAGGTTTCTCCACTGCAAAAGTTATTCCTCCCAACCTTTCTATACTCTACTCTGGAATTAAATCACAAAGCATGACCCACACTCAAGGAGTGGGGAATTAAACTCCACCTCCTTGAAAGGCAAGTATCACATAAATTATTTGGAATTCTTCTGCATGAGAGAGTTGTCTCTTTTCCTCAATTTATTTATCAGTTATTTATTTATATTAGTATGAACTCAGGAATCTTCAGTCTTTTTTCCAAGTCTTAATCAGTGCTATCCAAGAAACATATTTACATTTTTATGAAAGTCGATAAAATTTGGAACATTTTACATGGTGCAGATGAATACCATTTTATGTTGGATATGATAGTATATTCTATGGTTTCCTCAAAATTTATCTTCCTGTTAATGTCAGGTATGTATCTCCTTAGCTTATCATGAATAACCATATATACCACAGACCTTCCTTGTAGGGCTAACAGTGTTGCATTGTAAGCAGAGCCCCCGTAGATAACTGGCCTTTTCCTACCTTATTCCTAAGATGGTTGCATCTTATAAATAATGTCATTCTTCAGCAAGTGGTATGGAAATGAGATGGTAATGTCATTATTTCCTCTTTAAAGAATCAAGAAAACTCATGACACAAAGAGCTCTTCTCTGTAAAAGGTGAGACTTTTTTTTTTAGTAATAGCAAAAATAAAATTGTTCCTTCTTAATTTTCTAAAGAAAGATGGATTTCATTTTCAACATTAAGAGGTAGTTTTAAGAAGCAGTAGAAGTCAGCCTGGGTAACATGGTGAAATCCCATCTCTACAAAAAAATTAGCTGGGCTTGGTGGTGTGCACCTGCAATCCCAGCTACTCTGGAGGCTGAGGTTAGAGATCATCTGAGTCTAGGGAAGTCGAGGCTGCAGTGATGCAGTGAGCCATGATTGTGCTACTCCAGCCTGGTCGACAGAATGAGACCCTGTCAAAAAAAAAAAAAAGAAGAAAAGGAGAAGGAAGCAATAAAAGGAAGAAGAAGAGGAAGAAGAGGAGGAGGAAGAGGAGGAGGAAGGAAGAAGGAGAAGCAGCAGCAGCAACAGCAGCAATAAAAGGAAACCAAGCTTCTTTTGGAGGGGAAAAGTGCCCAAGAATCTCATAGTTTTACTTCTCATTAGCGAAAGCTCACTGCGTGCTAAAACGTAAATTGGATGAGTGGATCTCATTCAGTTTCATTTGGGAAGGACACAATCAAAACAAAAAAACAACTTATGTAGTCTTTACAAGACACTTGAATATAATTCCTTGTCAAGAATTTACCCAACCCCAATTTTCACCCTTACAAAAATAAATAAATAAATAAATTCCTTACAATCAAAGGCAAAGCAAAGGGTAATTGCATCCAGAACAAACCATCAGTTGGCTGACTCTGAACCAGCCCCAGCAGAGAGCTTGCTAGTCACTGCCCAGGCCAGAAAGGGAGTCAGACAATAGAGCATTTCAGAGGTCAGTTAAGGAGACAGGTTCCAATTTAGGACTGCTGCCAGGGATGTACAATCCAGTGTCTGACATCTGGGTTCTGCAACTGCCAAATCTACCCCTTGTGTGGCCACAGGTGTTGGCTATAACTCTGAGGCACATGGGAGAAGGAACAGGGTAATGTCAATGTCATTGTGCATATGTGTGTTTATGTGTATGGGTTTTCTTTTAATTTTTTCAAAAGGTACATAATTTATTTTGTTTTAAAATGAGTGTATTTCTACATAATGGCTGGGAACATTTGGGAGACTAGCAAAGAAGAAGCTTTTGTTCAAGAACAAGGGCAAAACAAAGCTGAATTTTTACACCTACAGGGTACATTGTATGCTAACATGTTGTGTGTGATATTGTTAACTTAGTCATTTGAATAGGCCTTCTCAGGACAAAAATAAATAAATAAATGGATGCCAAAACGCACACAGGCAGTTGGTATAAGATGAAACCTAAATACTCATTCTCTTCCTGTAGTCTTCTCCCCTCATCTTTGTTTTGGATCTTCAGGAGAATTTGTGTTTATCCACACATATTTTTGAGCCTGGAACAGACTGTATGCAGTCTTCTATCTCACACTGTACCACTTGTAGCCATCAGCTAACACAGCTTAAAACAAGAACACTGAACTTTCCTCTCCTTTTTGCTGGAAACTTAGCTACTGTCTATAAAGCAAATCTGGAAGTTTCTACCTCAGGTAGCTGTTTGAGTTTCCTAACCCTAAAGATGTAGGCAACAGTAGAAGAAATGAAGATGATTTAGAGAATGGAATGATCCTGGTAAGAACCTTAAAGAACAGATGGTCAGTAGGTTAGAAAAAAAAAATACAGGTCTATATCTCCACAAATTAATTGGATGTTTCTTCCATGTTTTTCCTATTCCATATCCTGAAATTAGAAATTGAACTTCAAGGAGGAGGAGGAATCTACATATTTTATCTTCATATTGAATCCCTTCTAAAGAGAAATGCTTGAGTCCTTGGGCCAATGTCTGTCCTGCTTTTAAAACTAATGTGATCTGCAATGTTTTTTCATTGTATCCTCTATATAATCCACCAGGCAAGAAGATTTCTGACAGGTTATACTTTGTATTTTCTATTACAAAGATCAAAGGTAAATTGAATGTGCTTTTTCAAAGATTAACTCCCATCCCTTATTTCACTTAAGAATCTGTGCTCTGACTGGGCTTGTGCTTAGCACATGATAACTCCTCAGTCAGGATTTGTTGAACAAATGAGTGAACCAATGAAATAAATCATCAAGTTATTTATACATGAGATTTCCCGAAAGCAAAGGAATAGAATTTAAAAACTTTTGTCATTTCTCCAGCCTTGGGAAGAACTGTGTTTGTGGTGTTTGTGCAGTTGAAAATAATGCTTAGCTTACCAGGCCTCTACAAATTGTGCCTTTTATCTGTTTTGGGTATTTTCCATGTTTCTCAGGTTGTGTTTTCCTCTGTCCATAATGACTACGTATGTCTTCGTGATGAGTAAGAGCTGATTCTAGACAATACAGTGTATGTTGGTCCGAGGTTGTATCTAGCTGCCAAGTTTCCCTTGTGTGTTCTTGGTTATGGTAGTGTGTATTCCTGTCCCAGAATGAATTAGTCCTATCTGACCTGTCCTTGAAAAATGTTTTCCTTTTTCATTTGCTTGCCTCCAAGCACATTTGGGTATTTTTAAACACCTTGTTTTTTTAAAAAAAAAGATTTTTCCAGGAGCAGTGGTGCACCTTTGTTTCAATAGTCTCCTGTATCTCTGTCCAACATTTCCTACTCAGCCAGTTCTATCCCTTCATCATATAAGCATGTTTAGCGCTTTTCTAACTCCAACTATCAACTCTTTTTTCCTTCTCTTTAGAGCCAAGCTTCTTGAAAGAGTGGTCTATATTTGTACCTCTAGTTTCTTACTTTCTATTCATCGTCAACTTCTGCAATCAGATTTCACATCCCTCATTAGAACCTCCCCTGAACTGGTTTATACTCGGCCCACCTTTAAAACCTGCCAAATGCCTTAATCTCTCTCTCTCTTTTTTTTTTTTTTTTTTTTAGATGAAGTTTCACTCTGTCACCCAGGCTGGAGTGCAATGTCAGTGGCACAGTCACACGATCTCAGCTCACTGCAATCTCCACCTCCTAGGTACAAGCGATTCTTCTGCTTCAGCCTCCCAAGTAGTTAGGATTACAGGCATGCACCACCACACCTGGCTTTTTTTTTTTTTTTTGTATGTAGTAGAGACAGGGCTTCACCATATTGGTCAGGCTGGTCTTGAACTCCTGACCTTGGGTGATCCACCCACATTGGCCTCCCAAAGTGCCGGGATTACAGGCATGAGCCACCATGCCTGAACTATCTCTCTTTGAGGCAATTAATCACTATTGATTAATCCTACTTTCTTGAAATTGTCTTCCACCCTTCATGTCTATGACACTTTTGCTGGTTTTCCTTCCCTCTCTGTAACCATTCCATTTTAGACCTTTGGGGACTTGTTTTCACTTCTACTTGTAAAATGTTGGTGTTCTTCAGAATTCTGCCTCTGACTCTCTTCTCTACCTTTTCTTTTCCCTACATAATCATATCCATGCCTTATCTGCCAAATCAATCTTCAGCCCAGAACTCTCTCAAGTTCCATATCCATATACAAAATTTGCCATCAAATGTCTCCCTTGACCTTTACTCTCAGCTTCTATAACAGATCACAGTAGCTGCTATTTTTATTTGCTCTACACTCTTTTTCATCTCCCTCCCCTCTACCCACTTTCCTTTGAGGAATTCTGCATCACTTTATGTAGTCCTGGTGGGAGCAATGATACTTATGGCCATTTCTATACAACAAGGTGATAAACACTTAACCTAGCCTAGTCCAGTTATCATCCTTCAACCAATACATAGATGTCAGGAGAAAGAAGCACCTATTTTGCTGGGTTACTACTGACAG
Source organism: Rhinopithecus bieti (assembly GCF_001698545.2). NCBI lineage: Eukaryota > Metazoa > Chordata > Mammalia > Primates > Cercopithecidae > Rhinopithecus > Rhinopithecus bieti. The sequence continues at coordinate 835,407 of NW_016811421.1, read as the reverse complement.
CCATCCTTTCCTCCATGTTTCAAAGTCTTGACCATATTATTTGAGGCCCTGGATTACCCAAGCAAGAAACTAAGAATCTATCCATTCTTCTTTCTTACCTCAATACTCAACTGATGATAAACTTTTGTTAATTATACATCTAAAAGATTTGTCTATCAAATGTGTACTCCAGACCTACTACTACTCCTACTTCAGTCCGGGTCTTTATCACTTCACCCAGCTGATCTCCCTACATCCAGTTAAGCCTCCCTCCCATCCATCCTCTACACTAAAGCCAGAGGAAATATGTTAAGAAATACGGATAAATTCCTCAGGGGCTCTGTGGTGTCTCTGGAAAATTGAGGCATTTTAAGGCAAACAAGGGCCCCCCACCTGCCCCTCCAGCCTCTGCAAATGATATTGCAACTCCTATATTCTGTGTTCTTGCCTATTGAGCACTGCCCTGCACTGTTTAATATGCCATACCTTATTTAATTATCCTTATATTCTATTTCCTTTCTCTGGAATGCCCTGACCTTCCCTTCTTCACCCAGCTAAATCATATTACAAGACTTTTTTTCCTGTATCATCTCCTCTAGGAGTCTTCCTTTATTTTTGCTGAGCTGCACTGATGTCTTCGCATGTTTTTGTGCTAACCTGTGCTCCCCTCTTTCAAGGTTCTTGATCCATAGTGTTATAATTGTTTGTTCCCTGTCTGCTTCACAACTCTGAATTGATACCAAATAGACTTCCTTGATTAACATGATGCCTGACATACAGCATGTGCTCAGTAAAAGTTTGTCCAGTAGGTGAATGATTGAGTCACTATTGATTCAAGGAAATATATGAATTATATATCATCTATATTAGACTAGTAGATGTTGCCTTTGTGTCTGTGTTGGAAGCCTTTAGAAAACCCTTCAGATATCCATATTAGAATATGCTACATTTCCTTAATGCTCCCAAACATATCTTGTATTCTAAATAAATTAACTTCTTAAATTTCTACCCCTTTTGTTTGGTGACCTATATCAGCATTAATACAATAAAGACATTTTACATTTATTATAATTTTCAGACAGTGTTAAATCTTCAGATTAAATTTTTGGGATGTAAGTTACTATGAATCTGTGTATTATTATTATTATTATTATTATTATTATTATTTTAGAGACAGGGTCTTGCTCTGTTGCTCCCAGGCTGGAGTGCAGTGGTGTGATCATAGCTCACTGCAGTGTCCAAATTCCTGGGTTCAAGTGATCCTCATACCTCAGCTTCCCCAGTAGCTGAGACTATAGGCACATGCCACCATGCCTGGCTAATTTTTCAATTTTTGTAGAGATGGGATCTCACTTTATTGCCCAGGCTGGTCATGAACTCCTGGCTTTAAGCAATCCTCCTGCTTTAGCCTCCCAAAGTACTAGGATTATAGGCACTGAGCCACCATGGCTGGCTGGATCTATCTATTATAACTTCAGTTTTATTTTTTGGTTTACTTTATTTTTTATTTTATTTTATTTTTTTGAAGCGGAGTCTCACTGTGTAGCACAGGCTAGAGTGCAGTGGTGCAATCTCAGCTCACTGCAACCTCTGCTTCCCAGGTTCAAGTGATTCTCCCACCTCAGCCTCCCAAAGTGCTGGGATTACAGGTGTGAGCCACCACAACTAGCTAATTTTTTGTGTGTATTTTTAGCATAGACGGGGTTTCCCCATGTTGGCCAAGGTGGTCTCAAACTCCTGACAAGTGATCCACCCACCTCAGCCTCCCACAGTGCTGGGATTATAGGTGTGAGCCACGGTGCCTGGCCTTTTTTTTGGCTTATTTTAATATCTACCTGGGAAGAACTTTCTTCCTCCTTCTATTAAATTAACATTATTTAATGCCAATTAAATTACATGGCTCTTTTCAAAGCATGGACTTGAGTAGATTTAAATATGTACCATAAAATGGAATGCCTGATTTTTTAATGGACTGTAGCATTTTGTTTTTATATAATCTAATCTTACTGAAGGATTTGGAAATGTTAACCCTTTTGGTGATGGCCCATATTGAAAGATAAGCTCATTTTGCTTTTGAGGAAAATAAAATTATTTGAAGAAGGAAAACCATAATTTCAATTTTCATGCAATCAAAACAGGTTCTAAAATATTCTTTAACTGGTCCATTTATTTGATAGACAGTTTACTGACTGAATTTAACTTTTTAATTTCTGTAATGGATTATAAGGATTTTGTGCAACATTAGTTAACTGAATTTCTAACGAGGTTGCTTACCACGTTAATTATTGCAGCCTCTAAGCTTTCACATTTTCATGACTCCTCTTCTCTCCCAAGATGCAAGTGCAGGTATACAATACATCATTTTCAACAAATGGAGAATAGTAGCCAATCTCTTAAAACTATGATTTAGCCTATAAAAGGAAAACAAAAAACAATCCTGTTGTTGGTTAACAAAATTCTCATTTCTGTTAAGTAAATAACAAGTTGCAAATACTTTGTAACATCAAGAAGTCTTTCATTAGAAAGAGTTTCAGCAAAAATAGTCTCCAGAACTTAAAAGCAAATTCTTTTTTTTTGTTGTTTCTTTGTTTGAGATGGAGTCTCCTACTGTCACCCAGGCTGGAGTACAGTGGTGCGATCTCTGCTCACTGCAAGCTCCGCCTCCCGGGTTCACGCCATTCTCCTGCCTCAGCCTCCCAAGTAGCTGGGACTACAGGTGCCCGCCACCACACCTGGCTAATTTTTTTTTTTTTTTTTTTGTATTTTTAATGGAGACGGGGTTTCACCATGTTAGCCAGGATGGTCTTGATCTCCTGACCTCGTGATCTGCCCGCCTTGGCCTCCCAAAGTGCTGGGATGACAGGCGTGAGCCACCGCACCCGGCCTTTTGATTAAAATGCTAGGTTAAATTAGTGCCAGGGGTCAATAGTTTCTTCTTTTCCAAATTGAAAGACTACTTGCTGAAACTCTCTATACCCACCTTAGTTTTCCCACCTGAGTAATTTTAAGTGACTCTAAGTTTCTACACTTGGCAATATTTAACTATAAGAGAGTGATTGTAGGAATTAAACCCCCTTTAAGCAACCAGTTGTCTTCTGGGTGTAGGTTATTTCCATTCATGGTTATTTCCACTGGGGCTTTTCTAGTATATGTTGAGATACACTTGAGGCATGATTTCTTTTTTATGTGGATTGTGATAAAGGCTTTATTTCCCAGTGTAATTTCTAACCACCCTAGGGGGCGAGACCACTGGACTTGCTGCTTTGGTTGTGTGGAAGTACAGCAAATGTGATATCCTTCAGCCTGGGTGTGCTTTGTTATGCTTGTTAAGTACAGAGTGCCAGAAATGTGCCCTGAGCATGACAAAACATAATACACAAAAGACAAGTTCTCTATCCTTAGTATTTTTCATTCTAGAGTCTAAAATTACAGGTAGCAGTAATAGTATCAAGTTGACCACTAAAGACAGGTTTGATCATCATGAAATGCCAAGTAAGTGAGCCAGTTTAAATGAAAGTCAGGGAAGGAGGTGATTCAGAGGCCAAGCAATAGTTATTCAGAGCATCCAAAGAAAATTTGTTGGGGCTAGTATTATTTTTTTCAATTACCTTGCCTACAATGTGTCATTTATAATGCAACAAGATACAGGAAGAATGGACAAATGGACAGGGGTGGTGGCGATAAAACAATGCGGAGCTACAGCGCCTAGACATGAAGCCACATTCTCTTGTGACTAGCCTGGAAATAATGAACTATTGAGTACATGTCTCCTTTTCGGCCCCCTTCTCACTATTGAAACTTATTTCCCACAGGGCCCAGTCAAGCCAACCTCTTTTTCACCTACTCATTCCTTACCTCCTTTCTGGTGCCATGTCACTCCTCTGTTGATGGTATTTCTCCCTCTTTTGGTCTTATGTCCTGCCTGTGCACACACACATGCTCACTGCAGCTCTGTTTCCAGCCCCCTCATGAACGTGTTCTCCAGGAATGGCCGACACATGTCATCTCAGATCCCCTCTGGCTCTGGCATTCAGATTTTCCCACTGTTTCTTCCACTTGTTTTCTCACAATATTGTGTGATGAATCTTAACTCTCTAAGTACATTGTAAGATATATAAGGGTGAGCTGATGATTATTTTATGTAATAAAACACATTGCATACAGTAGGTGCTCAATGAATACCTGACTTCCAAACATTATTGGAGTTATTGGATCTCAAATGATTGACCACCTACGTTAGTGTCAAAGGTCTTCAATGCCGAAGTAAGATGTGTTATCACCACTGTCACTGGAGGATGATTACTTTCCCTCCTTCCCACCTCTTTCCCACTCCCTATTTAATTAAATGTGTTCTTTAGTATATGCTCCTTCCCCTACAGCAGATCCTCTCCCAGAGATGCACCTCCTGCCAGCTAAAAAGTTGGCCTACTGTGCTCTTCTACTATGAACAGATGTACTCTCAGTATTGCCTATCCTTGTTACTTGGATATGGAAGTTTGCTTTTCTCACTTAAAAAATGGTCCTCTTCCTGGAACCAGTCATGTGGAACCCTTGTGATTGAAACGTTAGGTGCAAAGGCCAACAACATTTATAAATGAATTTATTTATTTACTTATTTATTTTATTTTATTTTTGAGACAGTCTTGCTCTGTCACCCAGGCTGTGCAGTGGCTCAATCTTGGCTCACTGCAAACTCTACCTCCCCGGTCAAGTGATCCTCCTACCTCAGCCTCCTGAGTAGCTGGGACCACAGACATGTGTCACCATGCCCAGCTAATTTTTGTATTTTCACTAGATACGGGGTTTCCCCACATTACCCAGGCTGGTCTCAAATTAGTGGGCTCAAGTGATCCACCCACTTTGGCCTCCCAAAATGCTCGGATTACAGGCATGAGCCACCGTGCCCAGCCTTTATGAATGAATGTAAAAAGTAATTAGCAGCATGAGGACTTCATAAGGCAGGTGCTTGGTTCATTGATAACTCTGTAGAAACAACATAGTCCTAGTCCTGGGAAGAGTTTTGAAGCTCATGATTGATTGTAGAACTATTTCATCATCATTAGAAATGGTTAAGTGCTGCCCCTTTTCTTCTTTGTCATTTAACAATTTAATTATGTGTCACTTCAGCTTAGGTTTGAAGTACAGCATTTTTTCCATAGAAGGTACTTAATAAAATCTGGATGGATGGATGGATGGGCAGACAGATACAAGTAGGGTTGTATCCATTATACCTGCACCACAGATGGCCACAGACCTATGAACATATCATTTGCTCCTAATTGTATGGTAGGTCTTGATGACACTTTCAGTGTATCCACATACTACTCCATTTCCCCTTGAAATGAAAGACAGTTGACAAAGTGGATGTGATGGGTTGGTATTTAGTGATAGTAATAATAGTTTTTTTTAGCTTACATTTCCTGAGTTCTTAGGTACCAAGCACTGTTCTAAATGCTTTACATATATTACTTATCTTTTAAAACTCTATTATTGCCCAAAGTAGAAATAACCCTTGTCCATCAGTTGATGAATGGCTACATAAAATGTGAAATGTTTATACAATGGAATATTATTCAGCCACAAAAAAGAAATAAAGTTAGAATACATGTTACAACATGGATGAATCTTTAAAACATTATACTAAGTGAAATAAGCCAGACATAAAAGGACAAATATTGTGTTATTCAACTTATATGAAATATCTGGAATTTGCATCTCTATGCATATTCATAAAGATGGTAATTTGATTATAAATTACCAAGGACTTTAGTGGGAGGATGGCAGTTACTACTTTATGAGTATAGAGTTTCCATCTGGGGCGATGAAAAATTTTGGAAATAGTGGTAATGGTTGCACAACATTGTGAATGTAATTAATGCCACTGATCTGTAACACTTAAAAATGGTTAAAATGGCAAATTTTGTTATATATATTTTACCACAGTAAAAAACAGTTTTGTAAAACCCTATTCCTGACCTAATTTTAATTTGAGTATATCTGGAATGTTTAAACAAATAGGAGTTGTATATACTAACATAATAAGAAGTCTAGGAGGGTGCTGTGGCATTGGTTCAGGGTCATCCTCTCCTCAAATCTCTTGGCTTTCCCTAGTGACAGCATGACGGCTACTGCAACTCTGTATATTACATCCGTGTTTAAGGTAGGAAGAGGAGAAGAAAGGAGTGATACCAGTCAAATCTTTTCTTTTATCACACACACAAAATAAAAGCTTTCCTAAAGCCTCTAATAAATTTCCCTCAATATCTTACCAGGTAGAACTGTGCCTCAGGGCTATCCCAAGCTGCAAGGCAAGGGAGGCCAGCAGAATGAGTGCTTGGCTTTTCCAGCGTCTGTAATGGAGGCAGCAAGGACATGGGTTGGAAATGTCTGTTGAGGAATGAACACCATCTGGCACAGTGACAAGAGACACCGAGAGGTGAAATCACAGTTTCTCAGCCTGAGAGTTGACATTTTAGACTGGGTAATTCTTTGTCATGACAGGCTGTCCTGTGTATTGCAGGATGGTTTGCAGCATCCCTGTCCTCTACCCACTAAATGCTGGTAGTCTCCCATTTCCAAGCTGTGACAATGGAAAATGTCTCCAGACATTTGCAAATGTATTGGTTGAGTGGTGGGGGATTGCCCCAAGTTGAGGACCACGGGGTTAGATGATTAGCTGAAGTTTCATTGCTGATACGTGGTAAATCTGAGGTTTGCACCAGGACATCTGACTTTACAGCCTTAGTCCTTCTTTGACCAGCCTGTGCAGTTGAACAAATGGTCTTGTAGCTAACAGGGGTCACAGATCAGCTGAACTAAGTTACCATTGACTGAGTTAATTAGGCACCCATGAAATAGTATACTGACCATCTACGGGCCATTCCTGAGTGCTTATTATTTAGCAATAACCTCCTACAATTTAGAAGGAATAGAGAGTATATGATGGAGGAACAGGGATCAAGTCACTGTAACCCAAGTATTCTCAATGGGAACACTGGTTTTGGGGAGACCAAAAATATCTTAAATATTAAATGGTTTGTGGCCATCCAAAGCTCGTCCCTACCCAAGAAATCTTATCCCTTAGTATTTAATTCTCTCATAGTATTTAATTCTGTCATAAGGGAGTATTTAAATTAAATTCTTTTTTCTCTTTTGGAGAACAGTAATGAAAAAAAAATTGAGAAATACTTTTGTAGCCTAAGGAAGTTAGTGGAGCAAGGGATATTTTTTATAGAAGGTGAGAAGTACTGTTTCCTAAAATGAGGTGATACAGTTCTCTAGAGTATAAATGGTGAGTGATTTTTTTTTTTTTTTTTTTTTTTTCTGAGACACGGTCTTGCTCTGTCACTCAGGCTGGAGTGCAGTGGCTCCATCGTGTCTCACTGCAGCCTCAACCTCCTGGGCTCAAGTGATCCTCCCACCTCCTGAGTAGCTGGGATTACAGGCACGTGACACCACGCCCAGGTAGTTTCCTTTATTTTTTACAGAGACAGGGTCTCACTATGTTCCCCAGGCTGGTCTTGAACTCCTGGGCTCAAGTAATCCACCTCAGCCTCCCAAAGTGCTGGGATTATAGGCATGAGCCACCATGCCTGGCAGTGAGTGAATTTTCAAAGTCCTGCTGGGTATTTTCATTAGATGCATCCCTTTAGCTGTTGTTAAAGTCACTATTCATCCCAGTTAATTCACTTTCATTCTCTCTATTCATGAATGAGATGTTCAGAGAATATTTGCTTTTTATAAAGGATGAAGTAGACATGGACACTAGATCACTTTTGAGAGTAACTGTGTCTACTTTTAAATATCTTATCTAAAATAACTGTACTATTTAGTTAAGATTTCTTTGAGTCACTAAAATTGGGGTTGGAAGAGCGGACATGTAATTCTTTCTGGACCCTATCTTTTGACGCTTTTCTAGGTTTTAAAATATATGTGAGATACTAACATTATGGAGATACAATAAAATAACTCATAGCTGCATTTTATATCTATGACTTCATCTGGCTGTGAAGCAGATGGCTCACAGAATACAGCAGCCACTCTTATATTGATAGTTGTGGTTTAAAAATCATTGTAACAACTACTGTATTTGCTAGAAAGGCATGTAGTCCAGACAACATTTTGGCCTAGGGAACTGTTATTAATTCAAATAGATGAGGAGTCATGGGATACTTTTAGAAAATATTCATAGCTAAGCATTGGATTTTTGTCTTCTCTGACACTGTAACAAATTCCGTAACAAATTCCTTCTTGCTTAGATGTGGCTGGGATAAAGCCTCCCCGCATCTGACTTAATTGTTTCTGGTCCCAGATATTTGACTTGAAAGTCTCTCTACCTGTTAGCCATTCTTGCAAAAACATAATTGAATACGTATTTTCATCTCTTCTGAAACATCATTTTCCTTCAAATCAACTAAATATGCCTCTTCCCCCAATTCGTTGCAGTATTCATTTTATCATACATCAGCTTTTTTTCTCTAAACTGTAGTAAGGGAACTGTCTGATGACAAAGTAAAAAGTACAAAAGTCATGAAATGCTAGGCTGAGGCTCTCCTGACAATAAGCACCCACTGTGGCCCTTTCTGCAAACCTCAGTACTCAATGCCCTAACTAGTTATCGTCCATCCTTTGTAAGGAAACATTAATTTCTGGTTCCCTGGCTTTTGCATGATTGTGTTCAAATGTTTATTTCACTTTTGAATATTTGGCTCATCTTTTTCTTTCCACCTTATCCCCTTTATTCTAAGGCAGGGTGAAGTTGGAGATGATATGTATTGAGGAAGAAAAATAGAAAAACATATAGTCTCTGAAATTCCCTGGGATTTAAGTTAGTTTCCTTTAGAACCAGGGATAAAACTCTTTGTCTCGATTTATCCATCCCTTTTCACTTCTTAAATATGTTAAGGAATTCTTAACATCTCTGGTACTGGCCTTTGGTATCCAGTAAAATAAATGGAGAGATGCTCAGTAAATATCTTTTAAGTGGGTGTACTAATAAATGTTCCTCAAAGTGTTTATTTTATTCCCATGTCTTATATCATTTGACAGAACCACACAATTTGGGTTCTGTGAGATGGATGCTAGTGCCTAGGTGATATCGTTCCGGTTAGGATTTCCTATAGGCATGTATCAACAGAGCCAAAGGACAATTGTTTTCTCCAATAAAATAGAACTTCATTTAACCACATAAATACAGACATAAAGGAACATTCTGTGTAATTAAGAGACACAGGCCGGGTGCTGTGGCTCACACCTGTAATCCCAGCACTTTGGGAGGCCAAGGCGGGCGGATCACCTGATGTCGGGAGTCCAAGACCAGCCTGACCAACATGGAGAAACCCCGTCTCTACTAAAAAAACAAAATTAGCCAGGCATGGTGGCACATGCCTATAATCCCAGCTACTAGGGAGGCTGAGGCAGGAGAATCGCTTGAACCTGGGAGGCGGAAGTTGCGGTGAGCCGAGATCGTGCCATTGCATTCCAGCCTGGGCAACAAGAGTGAAACTCCATCTCAAACATGAATAAATAAAAAATAAAAGACACAATAGAGAGCTCAAACTCAAGAAATTCATATGTCTAGGTGTAGTTAAATGCCTCACTAACATTCAGCCATTCTCAGTCACTGTAATCCAAACCCAGTATTTCCCTGGGCTTAAGCAGATCCTGACTTGTATATAGAACTTTCCAGGGCTTGTCCAATTGAAGCTCTGTGGGTACATTTCTAGTAAGCCTTTCATTTCTCTCTAATAACAATGATCTTTGCCTGCTGGTTTTCAATTCAAAAGGGGAAAGAAACCTATTTGCCATTCCAAGACTAAAGATATATTTGCTTTCCTAAAGTTGTTATTCTCTCATCTAACTTGAAACATACAGAAAGTCTATGAAAGGTGATACCACTAAACCTAATCAAAGGGGAATTTCCCTGCCACTTCTAAAATCCCTACATCTTCTGTATCTGCTCTAAATTCAGTCTGCCTTATAATTCAAGATTCATCTAGTTCAAATAACTCATTCTTTCATAACATTACATAGTATTAAAGCAGAAATATGAGATTTTTTTTCACAGCGTATTGTCATGTTTATAGTACATTTTATCTACTAGAGTAATCTCATAACTTAATACTCTCTTAAACACAGCTTCTCGTAAGCACATTAAAACCTATCCTAGTAAGCCCCTCCGAAGGAAGTGACAGCAAAATTCCCCAAAATATTGCCTGCTTGGAAAGTTACCTAAAAGTTTAGTTGTGAGGAAGTTGACATTGAATGTTTCTCAGTTTAGACTGTGCTCCTTTCTAGAGGCTGCCCCATATGCATAGCTGGCAGAGAGGGACATGGACAGGCGTTAGAAGTAGCTCCAGCCACTCAGAATTGGAGGTCTTGTTGGGATTGGGGGTGGAGTTGGGGGGAGCGGTGAGAAAAGGAAGCATAAACTGTGGTTGATTTCATGCTCCTCTGGCTTGCCTCTCTTACCCTAGGCACAGCCCAGAGATGCCGTGGCAGGGGTGGGAGGCAGCTGGATAGATTAAGAAAGGCCTTTTGTCCCTTAGATTCTCTAACAGACCATATTTGAGATGACAGATGCAAAATAAACAGGCATGACTTTAGACAGGACCAGAATGGTCTTAATATCCTGAAGCTTATTCTTATTCTTATTCAAACTTCGTGTTTTAATTGTTTGGAATATTTAGACAGACTAGGTGGAATTTCATCCTTTGTATGTTTTAAGGAGGGCGTCGCTCCTCTCTTTACCACCCAACCCCCACCCAGTAAAATACTGAACTTTCATTTTAATCCATAACACTAAATGCTTTTGTGTTTTTCTTTCTTCAAAGATTGTCATTAAGAATGTCTACAAGGAAATCATGGAAAATAACAAAATCTCCCCCAAATTGATTTTTTACGTGTTGTTGGGAATAACCATATAATTAAAAAAAAAGAAAAAAAAATCTTCATTCTGGGAAAAAAAATCTGTCCAAAGATGTGGAAAACCTCAGCATTAAAAATAATATCCTAAGTAATCCAAAAGGGAAATTAACTTTCACTTTGAAGGCGTTCACTAGCACAAACACTAAAATAATGAGTAAACTGTTTCTCCTGAGAAAATGCCAGCTGTCACCTGCTGCCTCCCACTGGGCTCCAGGTCTAATGAGCCTTGCTCCCTGCCCTAACTTCTGACTCTGTGTCAGGAGACTTTTCTGAAGGACATTTTTTTCAAACAATTAGAAACAATCTATTGTGGGTCAGGCGCGGTGGCTCACGCCTGTAATCCCAGCACTTTGGGAGGCCAAGGTGGGCAGATCACCTGAGGTCAGGAGTTCAAGACCAGCTTGGCCAACATGGTAAAACCCTGTCTCTACTTAAAAAAAAAAAAAAAAAAAAATTAGCCAGGCATGGTGGTGCGCACCTGTAGTTCCAGCTACTTGGGGGGCTGAGGCAGGAGAATCCCTTGAACCTGGGAGGAACAGGTTGCAGTGAGCCGAGATTGTGCCACTGCACTCCAGCCTGGGAGACAGAGCGAGACTTCATCTCAAAAAAAAAAAAAAAAAGGTCCGGATGCGGTGGCTCACACCTGTAATCCTAACACTTTGCAAGGCCGAAGCGGGTGGATCACCTGAGGTCAGGAGTTCAAGACCAGCCTAGCCAATATGGTGAAACTTCATCTCTACTAAAAATACAAAAAGTTAGCAGGGCATGGTGCTGCGCACTTGTAGTTCCAGTTACTCGGGAGGCTGAGGCAGGAGAATCACTTGAACCTGGGAGGAACAGGTTGCAGTTAGCCGAGATCGCACCACTGCACTCCAGCCTGGGCGATAAGAGTGAAACTCTGTCTCAAAAAAAAAAAGAAAAAAGAAAAAAGAAAAAGAAACACTCTATTGTGTTGTTAAACACCAACATCCCTTATGGTCAAATCACTCAGAATTGGCCAATTTCCCTATTAAGTAAAACTGTCATTGTTATTAAAACATAATAGCAAAGCAAGGCACTGTGGAGTACAGAGGGTGTTTAAGTTGATGATGCGTATTTTACGACCCTCCATAGGGGCAAACATGATGAAGTATCCATTTACACCCACATACAGGGAGTAGTCTCCGAGGGGGTGGGTTTGTTGAAAATTTCAGAGGTCACCTAGGGCCTATGAAATATCAATAATTTCACTTTTAAATTTTATAGTAGATTTGCAGGTATGTGTAATATAAGCAATTTAATTATTCATTGTGTATAATGTAACACATTATCATATACAAGCTAAAAGTTAGAAAAAACAAAGGTCCTGAGCAATATCTTTAGTGTATAATCATTTATTGAAAAATTAGAAGTTGATTTGGGAATGCCATTGTACAGGCTTGGCTTTTTGAAACCACCCTCGTCCATGTTACCCTCCACTCAGATTGACGTATCTTAGTGTCTTCCACCCTTCACAGGGTAATACAGATTCTGCCACTCAAAGCTCACTTTGACCCTCGCCCGTAAAATTCCTAAACAGCTTCATCTGTTAGTGGTTTTCAAGAATAGTAACATATGTGGACCATGCTATAATAATCTCAGCAATACAGATTTGTTAAAGGTTCACAAATGCCTAAGCACAACTATATTCAAACTAATGTTACATTAGACTAAAACATTATCTGCTTTTGAGAAATGGAGCTACATGCTGGAAGTTTTTTGGGGGTAGAGGCTGGGGTGAAAGGGATGGAGAATGAAAACTGAACAGGAGAGAAAATCAAAGGAGGAAAAAAAAAGGAACTACATTATCTTCCCTTGCATGTTAACATGGAAACAACAAAGACACTGAAATATTCTTGGAGAATTTCCCCCCCCGGGGGGAAAATATCTATGAAAATTTTTAAGAAGGTGTACATATGGCCAAGTCACCTGAAAAGAACTTTAAGAAATATCTGTCTCCACCCTCGACCCTCAAAATATCTAAAATTAATTGACATAAACCCAATTACTTTAAAAATACATTTCCTAGGTTTAAGCTGTAAAGTTTAAGTGTTCTCACCACTAAAAAATGGTAAGTATGTAAGGTAATACATATGTTATTTAGCTCCATGCAGCCAATTCATAGTATATATGTATTTCAGAACATTATATTGTACATGATAAATTTATATAATTTTTGTGTGTTAAAATAAATAATCAAAATAAAATATATCTAAGAAAAGCTAATAAAATAGAAATTACCAGATAGTATTTAAGAAAACCCAAGGTCGCTACTGGCAGCTATTTATAACTTCATGGAATGCTGGCATATCCAACGGTGTGTTTGTAATCCTTTCCTCTCAGGTTCTCTGATAGCAAGATTCTCTAAATTGAAATGACTGCTTTACTGATTGCCTCCAGTTTTCCCTCTTGTTCTCCCTGAACTATATTAACTTTGTGCTATGTTAGTGACTGTGTATGTTGACAGATTTTCTAGAGAACTGCTAATGAATACTGTCCACAAGAAATCTCACTTTTCCTTTTCATTGACGTATTTGTGTAATTTATAATTCTAACCCATGAGTTAATTCAATGCAGAGATTATTTAAAAGACTACTTGAGACATAGTATGTAGCTAATCCAGGTCCTCATAATCTTTACCAGAAGTTATTTGCTCTTGTGCATAATTGAAAACAAATGTTCTGTGTTGTGTACAATTATTTTGATCTTAAAGGCCATGCTTAGTAGAAAAAGAGAAGGTTAGGATTCTGTAGTTTCCCTTAGTGCTTTCAAGGTATCTTCTTTATAGTCATACTTATCTATATATTAAATCATATTTATAATAGTTTCTATATAGGCTTGAGTTTATGTATGTATATGATTGTACATGGATATATGTATCTAGACTTGGGAATGCATAGACTTAAAAATAAAATTATAGACCCTGTCATAACTTAAACAATTACAGATGGAATTTAACATAACATGTCTTTTAAAATCAGGTCTAAAGATTATTAGAAGGATTTGTTGAGAAAACTACCAGATTGGACATAAAACATGGTTTCTAGTCTTTCTTTGTTATGAAATGAGTGAGTCATTTAGCCAATTTGGGCCCCAGTTTACTTATTTTTAAATTGAAAATACAAAAATAATTGTAGATACTTGACCCTTTAAATGATAATGTGCTGAGAAAACAGGCAGAATGGTCAGCACATGTATTTTATTTCTTGAATTTCACAGATTAAGAATAGCGCGTTCACTTACAACAGCAATGGCAGACAAGACACTCTCTACTTGAAACCAAGTATATCCTAAATAAAACATTTTGGTTTGCTGCTGGACTTCCTGGAAGTGGATAAAACCATCTGTAAGTCCAACCTCTCCTCCCCTCCAAAAAATGAAAAGGAACAAGCTGAGCCAATGTTGGAGCTTAGAGCCATGAACAGATAAATGTCCTGAGCAAGAAGCAAGGGAGAGAAACTGTGGTTATGCTGAGAGAAAATGCCAATAGAAGCACTGTAAATTGCAACCGGGATACTGAGCCTGGGGTCAACAGCAAGGAAAAGGAACTGAATCTGAGATTTTGCATCAACCCAGGTCCCTCAAAGAGTAGTAAATGGCCCCAGGTTAGTAGTCCTCCCACCTACTCGCAGAAACACGCCAAATCACCATAGGAAAGAATTTTAAGAATATCTCATCAGATTCCTACAATGTATAATCAGACAAGTATTAGTTCACAACCAAAGACACGAAGCAACAAGAGGAAGTAAGGCATCTTTAGTAGAACTGTTCGACACAGAAATGCTGTTTATGAAGTACTTAAAAAGTAAAATATAGGATCAAAATAGTGAGCAAGCAACAGAAAATTATCAGGAATAATCAGGCAATTCTTACAAATAACGCAGTGGAATGTCTACATAAATATGTAAACATTGAATGAAAACACAAGACATGTTAAAAAGCAGATTAGCTACAGATGAAAGAGAATTAATGAACTTGTAGGTTGAAGTGAATAAATTAACCAGAATATAATCTTGAAAGGGAAAGGGCCAGAAGATGTTAGAATAATTTAAAATGTTGAGGATAAAATGAGAAGCTCTAACATAAGTCAAATCAGTCACAGAAGAAAAGAATAAGTCAACCAAGAAGTGATAATAAAATTAATCAAGGAGAAATGTTCAGAAATGCTGAAAGCTATGAATCCCCAGTTCATAAAGGACAGTATTTCCAAGCAAGATAAAAAAGAAAACCAATGGCTAGCGTAGTGGTGGCTCTCTACAGAAACAAGGCAAAAAATTTTTACAAAGCCAGAAAGTAAAGACACATCACGTACCAAGAAATGATCATTTCATTGGCAGCTGAGTGCCCAACAGTGATACCAGAAAACAGAAAACAGTGGAATAATAAAGTGTTGAGAGCAAATAGCTATTATCTATCAATCATGAGAGTAAACAATCATGAGAGTAAAAGGCATTTGCCGTTAAATAGAAATTGAGAATTTATCATCAGTAGACTCACACTATATTAATAGTCTGTTCTGATGCTGCTAATAAAGACATACCTGAGACTGAGTATTCTATAAAGAAAAATAGGTTTCATGGACTTACAGTTCCACACGGGTGGGGAGGCCTCACCATCATGGCAGAAGGCGAAGGAAGAGCAAAGACATGTCTCACATAGTGGCAGTCAAGAGGATGTGTGCAGGGGAACTGCCTTTATAAAACCATCAGATCTTGTGAGACTTACTCACTATCATGAGAAAAGCACAGGAACGACCTGCCCCCATGATTCAGTTATCTCCCACCAGGTCCCTCCCATGACATGTAAGAATTATGGGAGTTACAATTCAAGATGAGATTTGGATGGGGACAAGCCAAACCATATCACACACTAAAGGTTATTCCTTAGAAAGATGGTATTTTGGAGCTAGGCACAGTGGCTCACACCTGTAATTCCAGCACTTTTGGAGGCTGAGGCGGGTGGATCACTTGAGGTCAGAAGTTCGAGACCAGTCTGGCCAACATGATGAAACCCTCTCTCTACTAAAAGCACAAAAATTAGCCAGGTGTGGTAGCATGTGCCTGTAATCCCAGCTACTTGGGAGGCTGAGGCAGGAGAATCTCTTGAACTCAGGAGGTGGAGGTTGCTGTGAGCTGAGATCGCACCACTGCACTCCAGTCTGGGCAATAAGAGCGAGACTCCACCTCAAAAAATATAAAATAAAAGAAAGATGATATTTTGACAAAATTCAGTTAAGGTAAAAGTCAATAGCAAAATTATATTTTTACAGTCCTCACATCTTTGGAAATAGAATACGTAATTATTCATTGCTCAATTAAGAAATCATAATGAATTTTAAAAAATATTTAAAGCCAAATTGTAATGAAAATGTAACATGTCAAAACCTGTATTTTTGAGGGCAGTCTATCAACCGTAAATACTTACATTAGAAAGAAAGAAGTCTGAAAATGAACTAAGCACCATCATAAGTATTTGGAAAAGAATAAAAGAAAATAAAAAGAAGCAGAATCCCATTAGTTGAAAACAATATTACAAAAGAAAAATTATGAAGATAAAAGTTAGCTTTTGAAAACACTCATAAAATAGACAGTCTTTTGAGAAGACTGAGAAAAGAGTACACATAATATAAGGATTAAAAGAGAATATAAATATAGCTATAGCACAGATTAAAAAGAAAATACTATGGGCAATGTTAGGCCAATAAATTGAAGGTGAAGTGAAATAATCTTTAGAAAAATAGAACTTACCAAAGCTGAATTTGGAATTAAGAAGCTTTAATGATTCTATAACTTTTTTTTTTTTTTGAGACAGAGTCTCGCTCTGTCGCCCAGGCTAGAGTGCAGTGGCACAATTTCAGCTCACTGCAACCTCTGCCTCCTGGGTTCAAGTGATTCTCCTGGTTCAGCCTCCTGAGTAGTTGGGATTACAGATGCATGCCACCATGCCCAGCTAGTTTTTTATTTTTAGTAGAGATAGGGTTTCACCATGTTGGTCAGGCTGGTCTCGAACTCCTGACCTCATGATCCACCCGCCTCGGCCTCCCAAAGTGCTGGGATTACAGGCATGAGCCACTACCCCCAACCCATTCTATAACTATTAAAGCAACTGAATTAGTAGTTCAAAATTTCCTACAGGAAAGACCAAGCCATTTAATTTTATAGGTGAAATTACTAAGCATTCAAGAGTTAATTTCTGTCTTTTATACAGCAAAATGGAAAAGAATAAATACTCTGTAAATCATTCCATATAACTTGGACACCAAAAATAGACAAATACAGTTTGAGAAAATAAATTATAGGTCAGTCTCACTCAAGAGCCTAAATAAATTATACCAAATGGAATCCAGTGGAGTTAAAAAAAAAAAAAAAAAAAAAAAGTGTATTTGTCATGACCAACTTGGCTTTATCCTAGGAATGCAAGGGTAGTTTAACATTTAGAAATCTAGAATTATGATCTACATAATAGATTAAAAGGGAAACCCCACATATAATCTCAATAGGAATAGAAAAAACTTTGGATAAAGTTAACCACTGATTTAGTATTAAAAGTCTTAGCAAAGTATGAATAAAAGAGAATTATCTTTACATGAATGAAGTTATCAGCAAAACCTCAGTAAACATCATTCTTAATGAAAATGTAAAAACATTCCATGTAAAATCACAAATGGGACACAAATTGCTCGCTATCATGTTTTTAATCACCATTAAAACTGAAGTTTCTAGCCAGATAATAACATGAGGAAAATAAATAAAGGCATTATGATTAGAAAGGTGCAAACATTTGTTCTATTCCAAGTTTGTTTTAAGAAAAAAGAGAAAGGAACAAACCCATAAGTATTTGCAGATAATATGATAATATACAAAGAAAATCACAAAGTATCTAAAAACAATGTGATAGTAATTAACTTAGTAAGGTGTCAGGCCCTAAAACCCATATACAGAAATTAGTTGCCTATTTTTTGTGCTTGTTATGTTTTATTTTATATTTTGTTTCCTGTTTGCTTTGGGTAATAGTTTCAGAATAAGTAGGAAGCAGGAGGTTAGGGAGACATAGTAAGTTGCTGAGACATCTGCAGAAACAGCACGGAGGCTGGGAAACTCTTCTCCCAGCTTGCTTGGTACTGATGGTTTCCTAGGATGCAGGACTTTCAGGTTCAATACCATGACTGTCCCAGTTTGCCTGGGACTGAGGGGCTCCCACGATGCAGGACTGTCAGTGCTAAGACCAGAAAAGTCCTGCACAAACCAGGAGGAGCTGGTTACTCTGTGGGAGAACTGTAAGTAGTCCCGTGTCACTGCAACTTAAAATGCAGGGCAGGAAGTAGTGGCAGACAAGATTGGGGAGAAAAGCAGGGACCAGATCACAAAGGGCCTGGTGTTCCATATTAAAGGCACTTGTACCTTGTTCTCCAGGCAGCGGCAAGCTGTTGAAAGGTTTTAAGCAGGGAGGTATGTGACAGTGACAATTTGCATTTTAGTTAGACTACTTCAGCAATAGCGTAGAGGCTGGATTTGAAGGGGCTCAGGCTGGAAGTAGGAGGTGGTTGCTATAGTCCAAGTAAAGATGATGAAGGCCCACCCTAAGGGGCTGCAGAGATGGAGTGGAGGGGACAGTCCTAAGGACTACTTAAGAGACAAAATTTGTAGAGTGACTGACTGGATGTGGGAGTGATAGACAAGAGTTGACAATGATCTCTGCCCTTCAGAAAAATGTTAAACAACATGTTGGCTAAATGAAAATACAGGCTGGGCATGGTGGCTCCTGCCTGTAATTCCAGCACTTTGGGAGGTCGAGGCGGGCAGATCATTTGAGGTCGGGAGTTCAAGACCAGCCTGGCCAACATGGCGAACCCTGTCTCTACTGAAAATACAAAAATTAGCCGGGCATGATGGCACATACCTGTAATCCCAGTCACTCGGAAAGCTGAGGCAGGAGAATCGCTTGAAACTGGGAGGCGGAGGTCACAGTGAGCCGAGATCGTGCCACTGCACTCCAGTCTGGGCGACAGAGTGAGATTCTATCTCAAAAAAAAAGAGAGAAAATATAGAAAGAGAAATATAACCAACACTCATAACATCATCCAGTTTAAGGAATAAAATATTAAAGATACCATTGTATCCCCCTACATATACCTGATCCCACTTCCCTGATACCACTTCCCCTTCCCTTCCCAGAAGTAACCCCTACATTACACTGATACTTCTAATTGCCATGACTTTCTACAAAATTCTGCTACAGAGATGTACATTGCTAAACAACAAAACATTGCTATACTAATTGCAATGTTTTGCATTTTTCTAAACTTTATAGAAACTATATCATAATATAATTAGTCTGTAACATGCTGTCACCATTGTATATGAGATACAGACCCTGCACAAGAGTTCTCTGAAAAGGAATGTGGAAGAAAGAGACTATATTCCAGTGAACAGTTTGCAAACTAAGGAGATGCAACCTTCAGTGTAAAATGAAGGTGCATTCCCCAACTGCTTTTCTAAACAGTGGTCATGAACAGTTTTAAAATGTAATACAAAAAAGGTACAGTTTATAGTTACAACAAAAATGTACACATCAATTGAGAAAAACAAATAGAAAATGATCAAAACACCATAACAAGCATATCAAAGGAGAAAAGTGAATGAACGGTATATAACAAGATGCTCATTCTGAATAGTAATAAAGGAAATACAAATAAAACTGAGGTGAAACACCATTTTTTATACCCAGAATTGGCAAAAATTAAGAAATTGGACAATGTGAAATGTTGGAAAGGATGGGGGTTAACAAGATGTCTTATATACCTTTGTTGGGAATGTAAACTTGTATAATTGCTTCGGAAAACAATTTGGCATTATCCAATAAATTCGAGAACGAGTGTAACTTACTCCTAGATATATATCCTAGAGAAACTATTTCCCATGGTTACCTAGGAACTTGTTCAGAGCAGCACAGTTCACAAAAGAAAAAAAAAAACTGGAAAGACTAAAATATCCATCCTTTGATAGGAAACAAAATAAATAAATTAGAATATTTACTTGGTGGAATATTATACAGTAGTGAAAATGAATGTTTTTGATGAATGGATAAGCAAAATGTGGTATAGCCATACAATAGAATCATATTCAGCAACAAAAACTAATGAAGTACAGTCATGTGCTACATAATGACGTTTCTGTCACAATGGACTGCATATGCAACAGTGATCCAGTAGGATTATAATACCACACTTTTGCTGTACTTTTTCTATGTTTAGGTACACAAATACTTACCATTGTGTTACAGTTGCCTACGGTATTCAGTACAGTAATATGCTATACAGGTTTGTAGCTTAGGCTATACCATATAGCCTACATGTGTAGTAGGCTATACCATCTAGGTTTTTGTAAGTATACTCTATGATACTTGCACAACAACAAAATTGCCTAACAATTTATTTCCCAGCACATATCCTTGTTCTTAAGTGATGCATGATTGTACTGATACATGCAACAACATGGAATAACCTCAAAAATGTTATTTTATGTTTCTTTCTTTATTTATTTTTGAGACGGGGGTCTGTCTCTGTCGCCCAGACTGGAGTGCAGTGGCACGATCTCGGCTCACTGCAAACTCCGCCTCCCGGGTTCACGCCATTCTCCTGACTCAGCCTTCCAAGTAGCTGGGACTACAGGCGCCCGCCACCATGCCCGGCTAATTTTTCTGTTTTTAGTTGAGACGGGGTTCCACTGTGTTAGCCAGGATGATCTTGATCTCCTGACCTTGTGATCCGCCCGCCTCGGCCTCCCAAAGTGCTGGGATTACAGGCGTGAGCCACCGCGCCCAGCCAAAAATGTTATTTTAAATGAAAGAAAACCACATATTGAATGTTTCCATTTAATTGAAATGCCTAAAAAGAAGCAAATCAATAAAGACAGAAAGTCAGGCCAGGGGATAGGGTAGCAGGGGAGAGGGAGACTGGGAATGACCGCCAATTGGCACAAGATTTCTTTTGGGGGTGATGAAAATACTCTGAAGTTACAAGATAATGATGGGTATACAACTCTGTAAATACACTGAAAGCCATTAGAATATATACTTGAAACAAGTGAACTTGATGATGCAAATTATGTATCAACAATGCTATTAAAAATGAGTATAGTAACACACTGCAACATGAGTCTTTACAAATTTAAATAGTAAGTTGAATGAAAAAAGTTCCAAAAGACAATGTATAGTATTATTATATAACTTAAAAATAAGCAAAATGAAATAATATTGTATATTGTTTAGGGATACATACCTACATGACAAAACCATGATGAATATTGAAAGGAAGGATAACCATACAGGAAAGTTGCTGTCTCAGGGGGCAAAGAGGCACATGGGACAGAGGAGGAATCCATAGGTAGATGCAATGCTATTGGAGATTCTTTTAGTTCTTCAATTGAATGATTATTTAAAAGCTTAAATCTTATTTTGATTATAATTTACATATTTTATATTTAATTATGTATAGGTATCAAATATATTACATTTGATATAGTAAAATAAAATGCTTTAAAATAGTAATAATATGGGTATACTAGCAAAAAACAAGTCACTTATGAAAGAGAAAATAAGATTGGCCCCTGACGTCTCCACACCATCTTCCAAGCCGAAGACAATGCAGCAGTATCTACAACGTTCTGAGGAAGACAGTGAATGACTTTAAAATTTTAAGCCCAAATTATCCTCCTAAGGATAAATGCAACAGATGGATAGTAAGCATGAAAGAACATAAAGAAATAAGAATCCATGAGCCTTTTATAGAATAAAAATAAGTAAATTTAAAACTCTTATATAATAAAATCTAGGCAGCTAAGTAGATGAATCAAAGAGTATAGAAATGGAGAAGACAGGCACAGAAAAGTTAGATGATGGGCACCAAATTATTTAAAATAGAAATGAAGAGTAAACAGTGGTTTGAATTATGGTTTCAGAACAACATGTAAATATTAAAAACCCAGACCTTATGGAGAATAATATAAGTAACTAAATGCATTTGGAAGAGGATGAGAGGAGGAATAAAGTGAAATGATGTCTCTTTTATCAATTTTCATAAGGAAGTTGTCAGATATTGTAAAATTTGAAATATAATTTTAAAATATGTTGATTGGTTTTACAGCATATATACTAAAATTGGAATGATACAGAGAAGACTAGTATAGCTCCTGCACACACAGGATGATACACAAATTTGTGAAATATTATATATTTTTCATTTAAAATGAATTAATCTTTTTCCCCTCTAAAATGTCATAGAAATAGTAAGCACAGTAGGATATAACTATCAGTTGCCAATCCTAAATTTTCATATTCAATATCTAATAGATACATTGCAAATTTGGTAATTTAAGATTTGTTTACAAATGTGCAGATATTTACAGTACGAACTTTGAAATCATTTAAAAATTAATGGCAGTAACATTTACAAATTATGTGAAATAATTGTAATGTACATGTATTTTTATTCTAATAAACTTTTGAATTCCAGATTGGATTTTATTAGAAAAACATAAAAATAAAACATACATTGAGTCTTCCCCAATGTTTGTCACTGCGGGAGCTATTGACATTTAGGTTGGGTATGTTTTGATGTCAGGTCTGTCAGGTACTTAATAAGATGTTTGACGTCTCTGGAGAATGCCGGGATCCTCAAAATTGTGACAATCAAAAACATGTCCATGCATTTCTAGATGCACCCTAGGGAACTGGCACTGCCATAGATTGAGAACCACTGCTGTAAGCTCTTACAGGTTTTCATATCTTTCCTATTAAATTTAGAGCAATGTTAGAGAATTAAAATCTCTTAAAATCTCAAAAGGGAATCATTTACCTGAAATTCATTCAGCTTCATGTTGGTGTCCTTTTCTTCTATTAAACTAAAATAAAAAATAAACTTACTACAGAATAAGCCTGCTCAGTGAATGCAAAAATTTTCATTAATAAAAAAGTATTTGTTGAAACAAGGAATATGAAAAAATACAGTTACTTTGCATACTTTTATTGTGATAATATATGTGTAACACACAATTTACCATTTTAACCATTTTAAAGTATACAGTTCCATGGGATTACTTACATTCACATTGTTGTGCAATCATCACCACTTTCCATCGCCAGAACTTTTCATCTTCCCTGATATGGTTTGGCTGTGTCCCCCACCCAAATCTCACCTTGAATTGTAATAATCCCCATGTGTCAAGGGTGGGGCCAGGTGGAGATAATTGAATCATGGGAGCTGTTCCCTCATACTGTTCTCATGGTAGTGAATAAGTCTCACGAGATCTGATGGTTTTATAAATGAGAGTTCCCCTGCACAAGCTTTCTTGCCTGCTGCTGTGTAAGACACGATTTAGCTCCTCCTTTGCCTTCCACCATGATTGTGAGGCCTCCCCAGTCATGTGAAATGTGAGTCAATTAAACCTCTTTCCTTTGTAAATTACCCAGTCTTGGCTATGTCTTTATTAGCAGTGTGAAAACAGAATAATACATTCTCCAATGGCATATTTAACATAAATTATATATAGTGATTTGCCATTTGCCATTTGCCAGTCTCTTAATTTGGGGCCAAGATCTTTTCTTTGAGAGTGGTCGCCTGATTGGAATTCCCCCTCACCATCTTTTTTGCATGAATTACCACTCTCTAAGATTTTCAGTTTCAATTTTTAAAAAACAAAACAAGAATTGAAAGACACTTGGAAAGGAACTGAGTGTAGAATCCTCCTAGATTCCCCCAGCCCCCTATGTTTCATGCTCACACCTATTTTGAAAGCAAACTGAAAAAAAAGAAAATTGAGAAGGAGTCTCACTGTGTTGCCCAGGCTGATCTCAAACTTCTGGGCTCAAGCAGTCCTCCTGCTTTGGCCTCCCAAAATGCTGGGATTACAGGCATGAGTCACTGCACCCACCCTGAAAGCAAATTTTAATCACTCTTTATTTATCCAGTTTTCTAACATACTCAACCCAGTTTTATGGAAACAAAATGTGTTCTTTTGCATTTATATTTTGTCAGTTTTCTTAACATTTATTTAAATTATAAAATTAAAAAAAGTTTGGGTTCAAACACCCAAATTGACTCTTGGAAAACTTCCAGCTGAACTGGTGGGGACGGAAGTATAGGGCATCTAGAGAGCTATCTGCTTGCACATTTAAAGTGGAGGGTGACACGGCATGATCTGGCAAATCAGATATTATATTAACATAACAGATTGAAAATAGCATGTACACTTGGGATGGTTAATTTTTTGTCAGTTTAGCTAGGCCATGGGGTACCCAGACATTTGGTTAAACATTAATCTTCTGTGTCTGTGACAATGTTTCTTGATGAGGTTAATATTTGAATAGGTAGACTGAGTAAAGCAAACTGCCTTCCATAATATGGGTGGGCCTCATCCTATCCTTTGAAGACAACATGAATAAAACAAAAAGACTCACTAAGGGGGAACTCCTCCCGCCTGACTGCTTTGAGATGGGAATGGGACACCAGTTCCTTTCTGGCTTTTGGACTTGAAACTGAAACATTGGCTTTTTTTTTAGTCGCCAGCCTGCTAAGTTTCAGATTGGAAATACATGTCAACTTCCCTGGGTCTCCAGCCTGCCAACTGCAGATCTTGGAATTTCTTGGCCACCATAATTGCATGAGCCAATTCCTTGTAATAAATCTTTTAGGATCTCTCTAGTAGGATAAATGGGTATATTCTGTTTTTTTCTTCTTCTTTTTTTTTTTACCTTAAGAAAACCAGTAGCTTTATTTTCCTCAATATACATTTAGAAAATTGGTCTGAGAAGAGGTTTCATGAAACAGCCCAGAGAACTATGTATAAAATTAAGAGTTCTAAACCAGTAAGAAAAAGTGCACAAATAAAGCACACATCCCCAGGGGCCACTGCAGCCTAGGACCCTCCCATCAGAGGGGAGGCAAGATCTTTGATGATTTTTGAGTTCAGTTGAGGGATTGTGCTGATCTTCAGGAATTTGCTGTTTGCATACTTATTCTTGATGGCGATGAATTTAGTTAAGTTTTCATTTACTTTCAGCACATTTTTGGCCATGTGCTGCATGACTTCCAGTACTTCATTCTCTGTGTATCCTGTATAACACTGCTGCTTTAAGTTCCATTTTCCTTGGCCCAGAACCTTCTGAGACAAGCAGGAAGCAGCTGCTGCTGCCTTAGAAGGATGATAATGCATCATATCGTAGTCAATGAGAGTCAGCTCCATCAAATATTTGGCTAAAGTGTTCTGTTCAACATCAGCCTTTCCGGCTTGTGATGCTTGCCTTAAGAAGTGTAGTGGCAAGGGTCCACCCAACTCAAATTTCGGTTCTTTCAAAATTAGTTTCCATTTCTTGGATTTGGGAAATAGTATAAGCATTGTCTGTGATGTAAACAAAGCCTTCATACTTGGAGGCCAAGAACAGAGCAGTAATCCAAACTAGTTGAAGCTTCCTATGGGAAACTGGCTGAACCAGTAAAAATCAATCCATCATGGCAACACACACATACAGAGTCTCCTGAAGAAGCCTAAACTTGGAGTGGATTTGCACCAGCCAGTCTACCAGGATGGTACACTTATGTCCATTTATATCTCATCCATCTAAGAAATGTGGATTTATGAACTGCAAAATCTCCAGCTGCCTGAGGTACTGATAGATACCCTTAACGTAGTCACTGCAGAGCTGAGGGTTATTCCAATCTTCGTTATCAATATCCTCAATTTTGCAGACCAAGGCATCAGAAAAAGCTTGGCAGATGTTCTCTTCTTTCATGGAGGCATCCTCAGGTATGGGAGAAGGACCGTTTGGAACCAACATTTCCATCTGTACTGTTTCACAGAAGCAGTAGGTTTCAGTTGTTTGTTGACATTTGTTGTTTTCCTGGGCTGAACTGGTACTTTGGTGTTCTGAGCTGTCTTAACTATTTGTGCTGCTCTGGTTTGTAACTCTATTTCCAATTTCTTCTAAACTTGTATGCCTAATAGTCACATGACTCTTAGGTTTAGAATTAACTCCTGTCTCTCTCTCTCTCTATGCATATACCCATTTATCCTATTGGTTCTGTCTCTTTGGAGAGCCCTAATAGAATACCTGACAACTAAATGCAATGTGGATCTTGGGACAGAAAGAGGACATTAGTAGAAAACTGGTGAAATTTAAAAGAGTCTGGAATTTAGTTAATAGTAATGTACCAGTGTTGGTTTCTTAGTTGTAATGAATGTGCCATAGTAATGTAAGATGTTAGCAATAGAGGAAGTCGGTTGAGGGGTATAGAACACTGTATTATCTTTGCAACCTTTCCATAAACCTAAAATTATTCAAAATAAAATTTTGTTTTAAAAGTAGCATGTACCATATGATCTCTCTCTGTGAAACCGTTCCTAATTGTCTAGCTTTCTATTTGTATTTGTGGATTCTATTCACCAAATGTTAGTAATCTTTACTTTGGGAAATTATTTACTTGTTTCTTTGAGCTTTTCTGTATTGTTTGAATTTAAAATATGTGTGTGTATATATACATATATATATATGTTTTACTAAAACAGTGAAGTCATTTTTTAAAACATTTGAGGATGTTTTGAAAAGATGACTTCTAAAAATCTTCCAGAAAACACTATGATCTTTGATTTGGTGTTTTTTTTTAGTAGCATGGTCTTACCTATAACATTCTCCTTAGGAACCCAAAAATGATTCTATGATGAGGCTCCAAGATTGATATTCTGTGGTAGGACTTGAAAAATTACCAGGTTGTGTTACCATAAGAACATGTTCCTGTTTTGTTTTGTTTTTTCTTCTTCTTCTTCTTCTTCTTCTTCTTCTTCTTCTTCTTCTTCTTTTTTTTTTTTTTTTTTTTTTTCTAGTTCATTAAGGCTGCTATAACAGAATACCATAAACTAGGTGGCTTAAAAACAACAGAAATTTATTTCTTACAGTTCTGGAGGCTGGGAAGGCCAACATCAAGGCAGCAGCAGATTCAGTGTCTGGTGAGGGCCTGTTCCCTGGTTTATAGATGGCTGTATTCTCACCCTTACATGGTGGAAGGGGCAAATGAATTATCTGGGGTCTCTTATTTATAAGGACACTAATCCCCTTCATGAGGGCTCTTACCCTCATAGCCTAATCACCTCTCAAAGGCCATGTCTCCTAATACCATCACATTGTGGGTTAGGATTTCAACATAAGAATGGGGTTGGGTGGGGAAGCAAACATTCTTTAAATAGCACCGACCCATACATAGCTTAATGGTTTATGTCAGTGTGTTACTATGGCTATTTGCTAGCGATAAGCATCATGAGGAAATGAAAGACTTTTGGTTGCAATTCTCCTGTGGCTCTGTCCAGTGAAGCAATAAGAGAATAAAGAAAGTCAGGGATTTTTATCTCCAAATCACAGCAGAGCTCACCTTTTAGTAATTGGAGGAATTAAAAGAACAAATTTCCTAAATGTTCTATGTTCTAGTACAAATAAAATTTTTTAATACTCACTCTGTTTATCCTCATATCCTCTATTTTCTTTGTTCTCTTCATCTTGCCTCTATGTCTCCTGATGTCCAACCTCTCTCTTTTGGATCCTTTTTTTCTTTTGAGTCAGGGTCTCACTGTGTCTCCCAGGCTGGAGTGCAGTGGCGACATGATGGCTCACTGCAACCTCAACCTCCTGCACTCAAGCCTTCCTCCCACCTCAGCCTCCCAAGCAGCTGGGACCACAGGCACACACCACCAAGACCGGCTAATTTTTGTATTTTTTTTTTAGAGACATTGTTTTGCCCTGTTGCCCAGGCTGGTCCAGAACTCCTCTAGGCTCAAGTGACTCTCCTGTCTTGGCCTCCCAAAATGCTGTGGTTACAGGAATGAGCCACAGCGCCCAGCCTCCTTTGACTTAAAATATTAGGTCTATTGTAAATTCTCAAGGGAGCCATTTTTTTTTTCCTTTTCCACCCTAATACTGTGAATTCTTTGCAGATGGAGAGACTGTTCTCTTCATTTCTATTTCCCTTCACCTAGCACAGTCCTCACCCACCAAATCATAGAGGATTGTAGCCACAGCTGAAAATGGAACCCTGGGTTTTCCAGTTGCTCCTACTCATTCAAGTTCTATGTCTCCCTTCTTCCCATTGTTTTTCTTTCTCAGCCCCTTTTTCTTATTATAATGTAGTTATAGGCTTATTGCCTATATTCTGTGCCTTCTGAATGTCCAGGCTGTACAGTTATTCTGCTGTTTATATGAGGCCAGGTCTTCCCTTTAACTTGTGCTTCTATAAGGTAATAATGTAATCTATACCAGTGGTTCTGAAACTCTAGTGAGCATTAGAATCACCTGGAGGGCTTGCTAAAACAAACTGCTGGGCCTACTCCTAGAGTTTCTTATTTAGTAGGTCTGGGATGGCACTGGAGAATTTGCATCTTTAACAAGTTTCCAGTAGATGCTGATGCAAATACTGATGCTGCTAGTCCAGAGACTACACTTCGTACATCATGGATCTACACTCTACAGAAGCACTGGCTGGTCTAGTTCCCTTTGCAAGGAGGGAAAAAGAAATGCAGATGTTCAGTGTCTAGAACTTAGCCATAAATTAAAAATAATAGGAAGAACATACATGTTTTGTTTTAAACCCAAGATATAAAGGCTTATTTCCCTTATAATGATTATTCTTCAAATCATTTCTGTAGACCATAAGTAAAGTTAAAAGTGCTAAAGAAGAAAAGACTATTGATATTTCTATCAGAGCACATAAAAAGGTTAATTATGGCATGCACATCTTAAAGATCTCCTTGCCATCTGAGCATCTCCAGAAATACTTGCCATAGAACTGAAATAGAAATGATTATATGAGTAAATTATCACCCACACTCCTCGCATGCATCATTTCATACCACAGCCTTTTCTCTTTTCAGGGAATAATGGTTTTACATTTTACTTTGTGATGGCACTCTAATTGCTAAATATAATAGGGGCATTATGCTACAAAGTTAAAAGACTGCAAGTGAAAAGATAAGTCAAATATAGTAATTTCACACAGCCAATGATTCTTCAAAGTATGCTTCTCTTTTTTTCCAGCTGTCTGCCAATTGTGAACTCTCACAGGCTCATGAAAATTGAATACTAAGGCAGAGAAAAGCTAACAGGGATCCTAGAATATTTCTAGTCCAGGAGTCTGTAACTATGATCTACTGGCCAAATCTGGCCCACCACCTGTTTTCGTAAATAAATTTTTATTGGAAAATAGACATGCCCATTTTTATTGGGAAACAGCCATACCCGTTGTTTACATATTCTGTGTGGCTGCTTTCGCACTATAATAACAGAGTTAAATAGTTGCAACACAGACCATGTGGTCCAAAGCTGAAAATATTTACTATCTTGACCTTTACCAAAAAAGTTTACTGACTCCTGCTATAGTTCCAGCTACTCACTGTACAGATTAGAAACCTATCTAGAGGGAGAGAGTTGGGGAGGGCAGGAGAGAATGGAGGGAGAGGTAGGTTTACACATTCAAACAGAAACAGTATTGCAGAATGTGAGGCTTCTCCCTAAGCAACTCCTATAAGACCTTTGGTCCACTGAAAGCCAGTCCCAGCTGCCCTCCATGTATTAGTAGAGAAGGGGACGTTGGAGTAAGTTTGTATCTCATTATAATTTTCAAAGAACCTCTTCAAATGTCAACCCCAAAAAGAAGAGCAGTGAGACAGAAGTGTGCCTTGATGTTAGTCCACAGTGTTATTTATGGCATTTATTTGCACACGTATACAAAAGCACATTAGCAGCCTAACCTTTGGGGCTCACTTCTAATAATGAAAAGTTATTTTTCATTGATGAGGAAGTCATTAGGATCATCTTGTCTTTCAGAAAATATACTAGCATTCTGTTATGTAGTATTCTCCATAGTGCCCAAAGCTTTCAGGAGAATGTGCCTTATTGTGGGAATTCTTATTTCTTCAAGTTATTAGTCACTGAATTGACAAAAGTATATGAGTGTGTGAGTATATGTTAACATTGCTATTTTACATAATTTACATATCCACGTCTAAAATAAAATGATATAGTAGTGCTAGGTGTTCCCTAATCTCTCTCATTTATATGTTAAAAAATTTATCTATTCTGTACATGAACAGAAGCCCCAATTCCATGGTTTCGGGTAAGTGCAAAGATATGTACAATGAGTTAAAATGGAGCGTTTTCACAAAAAGGAGCATTATTTTATTTGGTCACTCATCAGTTCTTTATTGGGTACCTCCTCTGGGCCAGGAACCCACTGTACTGACATGATACACACCAAGAGACTAAGAGAATCTGGTAGTCTGATGGGGGAGGTCACATGCAACACAATGTCTGCAAGTTCTGCCATGGAGAGAGCCCTGGAAGAGACATTTGAGTGAAGTCCAAAAGATGAATAAGGGTTTGCACATGCCAGGGAAATGAAGCTCACTTTTAATGTTAATTCTCCTGGGAGATGTTCTTGACTCCTTAGTCCAAACCCCTTACATGTCCCTATTCTGTGTTCCTATAGCATCTGTCTATCATAGGACTTTTCTGTCCGCCTAGCATTCAGTAGGTGTCTAGCAAATGAATGAATAATGAGTGAGTGAATGAACACATGAATGAGTGAGTGAGTGAATTATGAATATACAAAAGTCAGAGGTGTGAACCACTATGGCCTATTCTTGGAACTGCATATATGGCTAGAAGATAGGGCATGGGGAAGGAGGGACAGGTGTACTGGGATATGAGCCTGGAGAGGTAGGTCAGGGTAAGATTGTGGAGGACCCTATATGCCAATCTAAGGATTGAATTGTATTTATTATTTCAGCAATTTCATGTTGGCCCCCATTCTGTGCCAATCTTGTGTTAGGCTCTGGAGACACAAGATTCAGCCCCTCCCCTTGTAGACCTTACTGTTTCACTGAAGCTATATATATGTATACACATATATATATACACCCACACACACACACATATATATATATATATATTTTTTTTTTTTTGAGACAGAGTTTTGCTCTTTTTACACAGGCTGGAGTGCAATGGTGCCATCTTGGCTCACCACAACCTCTGCCTCCCCGGTTCAAACGATTATCCTGCCTCACCCTCCCAAGTAGCTGGGATTACAGGCATGCGCCACCACGCCAGGCTAATTTTGTATTTTTAGTAGAGACAAGGTTTCTCCATGTTGGTCAGGCTGGTCTTGAACTCCCAACCTCACGTGATCTGCCCACCTCGGCCTCACAAAGTGCTGGGATTACAGGCATGAGCCATGGCGCCTGGCCACTGAAGCAATATTAACTGTGGATAGGATATGGGCCCTGGATGTAGACTGCCTGGGTTTCGGTTTTAATTTACTCTATACTAGCTGTGTGGCCTTCAATTTCTCAATGCTTCAGTTTCCTTACCTTTAAAATTGGAGTAATAATAGAACCTACCTCATAGTTACTGTTGTGATTAAAATGAGATAATGTATGTAAAACTTCCTGGCACATAGAAAGTACCCAACAAATATTAAGCACTCTTTTTACTGGGGAAAATGGACCTTAAGCAAGTAATTAAAAGTGTGATGGGGAATTGCAGAAGATGAGGCCCATAGTGCAAAGACAATGTAATGGTGGCAGGTGGTGGTATGCCGTGGAAATGATCTGGAGATTCAAAGAAGTACTCTCTAGTGGAAGAATGGGTGGAAATGAGGCTGGAGGGGAGGCAGCAGCCAGCTCATGGAGAGGGTCAGGGTCAGATTTTGGACTTTGTTCCAGGGCCATTGAGAGCCACTGAAGAGATTAAGCATGGGAATGACAAAATCAGAGTTGTGAATTTTTTTGTTTTTGACACAGGATCTCTCTCTGCCACCCATGCTAGAGGGCATTGGCGTGATTAAAGCTCTCTGTAGCCTTGACCTCCTGGACTCAAGCAGTCCTCCTGCATCAGCCATCTAAGTAGCTGAGACTACAGGTGCATGCCACTGCACTTGGCTAATTTTTAAATTTTTTTGGAGAGATGATGTCTTGCTGTTTTGCTCAGACTGGTCTTGAACTCCTGAGCTCAAGCAGTCCTCCTGCCTTGACCTTCCAGAGTGCTAGAATTACAGATGTGAGCCACCATGCTTGGCCCAGAGTTGTGCTGTTAAGAGATGAAGAGAAGTGGACAGATGTAAGAGATTGCAGGAATCAAATTGACAGGAATTGGTGATTGATTGACCATAAGAGGAGAGGGAAAAAAAAGAATGTAAAATGACTCTCAGATTTCTGGATTGAGCCATTGAATTAATAGTGTGCCATTTACTCAGGATCTATGAAAGGAGGAACAGACTTTCAGGGACGGTTGAAGTTGAACTGCCAGTGCAGATGGTGATGGAGCTCAGAATATAAATGGCATGGAACCTGGATGTGGATGAGATTGTCAAGGAAAACATATAACAAGAAAAGACAACCAAGATGGAATTCTGGGTATAGAAGAAAATTCCAGAGGAGACTGAGCAGGAGTATTCAAAGAGGTTGGTTTAAAAACTAGGAGATGATGATGTGACAGAAACCAAGGGAGAAGAAAGGAGGGCATGGTCAACATTATCCAATGCTGCTTCATTTTTCAATAAGAATTAAAAATGGCCTAGTGGATTTGGCAATTAGATCTTTTATCAGGGTCATTTAAAACTCTTCTAGATCCCAAACATGCTGGTTTCTGAAGATCTAACCACATATTACAGCAAACATTAAAATGCACCTAATTCCATATTAAATTTATGTCATAAAAATTTAGGACATTAACCTTTTTCCCTTTGAAATTATTACAAATTAAAATGTTCTATTTTCTTCTGTATTTGAGTCAGTCAATTTTTCTTTAGATCTCAAACATTTTGTAGGTTCTTGAAAATGTAGAAGACCTAGGCTGTCATCAATAGTGACCATATTCAGGCTGGGCACGGTGGCTTTTGCCTTTAATCCCAGCACTTTGGGAGGCCAAGGTGGGCAGATCACTTGAGGTCAGGAGTTTGAGACCAGTCTGGTCAAAATGATGAAACCCTGTCTCTAATAAGAATACAAAAAATTAGCCAGGTGTGGTGGGTGCTGCCTGTAACTCCAGCTACTGGGGAGGCTATCTGGAGAATCTCTTGAACCCAGGAGGCAGAACCTGCAGTGAGCCGAGATCACACCACTGCACTACAGCCTGGGCAATAGAGCAAGACTCCGTCTCAAAATAAAACAAACAAAACAGATAGAACCATTCAGAGAAGGCTACAGGGGCCATGGAGTGAATGACTGATGGAGACAAGACAGTAAGTATGAACTTCTCTTTCCCAGACATAGCAAGGAAAGAAAAGAAAGAGATGGAGAGAGCAAAGAGGGCCGTAAAATCCAGGTAGGACATGATTTATTTAAGATTGGAGTTTCTCACATGGCTTAGAAGAAAAATGTAGCAAAAAAAAAATTGATGACTCAGGAGAGAATAGTAATATTTGATCAAAATGCTGCTTAAGGAGACAAGAAGAACAGATCCAGAACATAAGAAGGATTCACCTTCTTTAATATTCCTGTTTGTCTGCGTCCAGATGGAAGGAGGTAAGAACAGGTGGTGGATAGATGCTCACATCCTATAGCTATCATTAATAATGAAATGTTAAAATCACAACTCTATCAAGTAAATGCCACCACCATTTGGCATTGTTCTCCTAAAGATTGGAGACTACAATAATGGCAGTGAAAGGCCCCAGCAGTTAACAACTCTGTTTCATAAATAATTTCAAACTACTCTGTGATGCAGAGTGCTGTGTAGATGCCTGTTGGGGTTTGGCCCCTGATTCCTTTGAGCCATGAAGAGT
Organism: Rhinopithecus bieti; assembly: GCF_001698545.2. NCBI lineage: Eukaryota > Metazoa > Chordata > Mammalia > Primates > Cercopithecidae > Rhinopithecus > Rhinopithecus bieti. The sequence goes on along the minus strand of NW_016811421.1, from coordinate 801,668 downwards.
CAATGTACTCTCTCTATAATAGATGTTGGAAGTAAAATGCCCACCTGTGTCAAGCAGATTGATTTGTCAAAAGCACCATCTGATAAATTGGTTGATTTACAGAGAAGGCAGGAGCTTTATGGGAAGTGCATTAACTCTTTGGGGCCCTTGGAGCAAGAGTAGTAAATCATTGCTGCAGTACTAAGTGGTTTCTCTAATGGCCCCAAAAGTAAATGCATCCCCCAAAGTCTCAGATGTTCACAGGTGGTCATTTACCCTCTGAGACTTAAAATGATTACAAGCACTTTTCAAGAACTATATCAGTGGCCCAATTCCCACTTTACAGATAGGGAAATTGAAGTTCATTCTAGGCCAGATAGTAACAGTTTAGAGTAGATACTAGCCAGCTTAAGTGGCCAGCTAATAATTAGCATTGCTGCTCTGACACCAAAAGGTATTGCAGTGATCATCTCAGCAAATATTTGTCATTCGAAGTGTAACTGTTCACAGTAAAATACTCCATATTCATTCCCACGGAGTAGACAATTAGCTCCAATAAGATTGACTTGAATGTCCTTTTGCAAAATTTTATTTTGGTTGTGGCTTTTGTTGTTGTTATATGGTTGTCAATTGTAGAAACAGAAATGAAAACTCAAGTCAATAAAGAAGATAGGAAAACTTTTTATGATAGATTCTGGAAGTAGGTCTCAAAATTTGTGAGCAAATTTATTACCTGAATACATTGGGTCATCTTTGGAGATGTTGCTTAACAAGCCATGAGTGTTTCAGAGCTGAAGGGGGCCTTGAAAGGCTTAACTCAAGAGGGCTTATTTTACAAATGAAAAAATTGTCTCTAGGCCGGGCGCGGTGGCTCAAGCCTGTAATCCCAGCACTTTGGGAGGCCGAGACGGGCGGATCACGAGGTCAGGAGATCGAGACCATCCTGGCTAACATGGTGAAACCTCGTCTCTACTAAAATACAAAAAACTAGCCGGGCGAGGTGGTGGGCGCCTGTAGTCCCAGCTACTCGGGAGGCTGAGGCAGGAGAATGGCGTGAACCCGGGAGGCGGAGCTTGCAGTGAGCTGAGATCCGGCCACTGCACTCCAGCCTGGGCGACAGAGCGAGACTCCGTCTCAAAAAAAAAAAAAAAAAAAAGAAAAAATTGTCTCTAAAGTGGCCCAGCCAGGCCTTTTGCCTTAAGCTTGCAAAGTAAGAAAACCTGTTTACCTAAAGGCAACACAGAGTGGGGGTCAGGGACTCCCAGGACTTGAAGACTAGTGGCCACAGAAAGGGGGAGAAAGCATTCTACATGGTCGTTAATATTATCCAGATTTATCGTAAAAAGGCCCACCAATTCTTCGGCCTCTTCCCTCAAAAGGAAAAGACAACACACACACACACACACACACATGCACACACACATACGCACTCACCTACATACATAAAGAAAAATTAGTTACCAAATGATAAGCATGTAAAACTTGAGGCAAAGAAGTTCTATTCCAGGGCTTATCCACCTCTAACCTCAAAGCTTACTTGCATGGCTAACAGAAAGAAAGAAATAAAAGCTACAATAGCAAAATGTACTCTGTAAGCACAATTGAACCTTGAATATTTTTGATGATGCTTCCTAGTGTATTATGACTGTGTTATTATAAAGTTTACATAGAAGAGCAATGATCTGTGTAATTTCTTACCTAAAATGGTAGTCTTTTGGTCAGTAGACCAAGAATGAGAGCAGCTTAGTGTTCTGGGATTGCATGGAATGGGACATTGGTTTTGTTTGTTTTGTTTTATCTTGTCATTGGTGATTAGATTTAGGACATAAGTGCCAAAATAGGCCATTTTGATCAACACTGGGACTTCCCTGTTAAAATCTTGGCTGAGTTCAGTGAGTTTCACAAACACATAAAAAGCAAGCTTAAATACTGGCAGAGGGTGGCCTGAAAAGGAAATTCAGCTTTCTTGCTGAATAAGAGATGCATATAATTATTAATCAAAATAAATATAAGGATCAAATAATTATAATTGCATTAAACTCTTTGGGGATTTAAGACTTTTCTCATATCTATAAACTAAGAATAGCTATTATTGAATTCACTTATGAATCACAGTCCTTTACATTTATTTGTCATCTTACACATCACAAAATGCTTTCACCTGTTACGATTTCGTTTGATGTTTACAGTAAGTGCAAATGCGCAGGACAGGTATTATTAGCCCCATTTAATAGACGAGTGAGTTGAACTTATGAATGGTCCAGAGCTCTTTCTATAGGCAACATTGCCTCTTAAGATCCTGTTGGTTGTCCCTTTGTGATGAATAATCACTTCTTTGCTCAAGGAAGAACTAGGCCTTCAAAAGTTGCTGTCATTTTATATAAATGTTGACTGAAGGTATGCACAACCTGACCTGGAAATATAAGAAGTATGTCATTGACATATCTTTATGATATTCAAGCAGGTTACCTTTTTTCTACCAATAATAATTGAAATAAATTAAATAGAGTACAGATTAAACACATGTTTTCAGTTGATGGTGGGAATGTAAAGAGGTTCTTAATGAATCTGTTAATGGCTCTTTCCATTTTGCTCAATGCTCGGTTATCAATGCCAGTGAGTTTTGGACTTTGATCATAACATTTATCTGTTTCTTTAAAAGCTGTTTTTTTTTTTCATACTGAAGGTTACCCTAGTTGCATAGTGCACTTTTGCCAGCGTGATGGCACTTCTGAATGCCTCCAGACCAGTGCTCCCTAAGAATCTGTAAAATATTCTTTTCATGCCAGCTGTTGTGCTCCTTTTATTCCCCCAATTTGCATATGGTGTGTTACTGAACAAGAGAGTTTTTCTTTCGATTTCACCCAATGCAGGTGTGCAGTCATTCTGTGAGAGCTTTTATAATCAGCTATGTAAATTATCTCTCAGGTCCAAGGGCCAAAAAATAGTTTTTCATAAAGACAATAAAAAACCATAATATTTATACTTTATTTTTTTTAAGTCTTCTGAGAAAATCTTTCTGCCAGTAGCAACGTCATGAACAGCATCAGTCATTGTGGGAAGGGTTGCCAATTATTTTTCTAGCTGGTGTAGGTTTGTAGAAAACAAAAATTTTCCAAAGCCATAAATATGTAATAAAATGTATTGGCTTACTTTTCTGGAAAAGCCCACCAAAATTTCTTTTTTGTATTTACTTTTAAAATCTTCCCAGATACCTAAGAATTCCTGGACTCTATATCCTCTCAGCCACTGCTTTTTATTTTCTCTTGCAACCATTTTCTGTAATATGTGCTTGTCTCAGACCCAGAACACCAAACTGAAATACTCAGGTGGAAATGTTTTTCTTTTTTGCTCAGTTCTATTTATGTGTACAGATGCTAATTGGGGTAAAATCACATTATAGAAAATCTGGGCTTGTTAAAATATGAAGTGCCCTTAACCTTTATTAAGTATTGTTGTAACCAGAAGTCCTAAAGATATATAAAAGGTCAAATATTTATCATGTGTACAAATCTGACCCCAATAATAATAGATTATTATTCTATAACTCTTTTAAAATGTTAAAATCATATCACATCTCATATAGAAAATATGTGATTTTCATGAAAACTAATTGTTCATTAATTATTCAGATGTCACATAGCCACCAATTTAAGAGTATTTTGACTTACATTCGGCTTCTCCATAAATAGATAAAATAAATTAAACTTTTATTGCATATGAATTATTGCTTTACTCCAAATTTTCACAATCCTTAAATAAAAAATATAAAGCAGGAACACAGACATTTTCACCAGATGGCTCCTTTCACCTTTAAGCTTTGTTCAAAGTTTTGGCCAATTCTATGAAAGCCCAAAAAAATAAAAAATAAAAACTGTCTCTGCTTTGTCCTTAAAACTTAGTTTCCAAGTTGAAGTTTATAATCACATTAAAGTCACTTGACTTTTAATGTTTACATTTTATAGAAAGAAAAAGGAGTATTCAAGTTGGTTTCTGGTAGATTCCAAATAAGGCATAGTAGAGCCTTAAATTTCTCATAATGATCAGAAGGAAATGCATCCTTTTTTTTATGTGGTAATCTGTTGGCTGAGCTCAGACTGCCAACCTCTCTGTACCCTGCTTTGGTTGACTAGATGGCTCACTCCTCTGGGCGTTACATAAATAGCCTATCCTGGTAGAGAAGGGGACTCACACGCCAACTTTAGGCTCAGACTGACTTGAGAGAGTAATAGTCTCAATGGGCTTTGCAGAAAAAAATTCATTTTGTACCATAGACATGGGCAGTTTTTCTAAATTCTGTCATTTTAAATATATCTTCTGGTCACTTCTCTGAGTTCTCTGTTGATCAGGCCATTGGAGAAACATAAGGATTTTTACAAAAGATTTGTCTTTCCAGGAGACTGCATTCTAGATATGAAAATATATAACCCCCACACATTTTCCTAAAGATCGTACTAAGTCATCTTCCCTCACTCATTCTTGCTGGAGCGCACTCCCATGTTCCTTTTGTAGGTGGCACCTATTATCCACTGTAAATTTTGCCAACTTGCTTTCTTCAGCAGATTGTTGGTGCTAAATAAATGGTGTGATTTGTAGTAATAACGGTGATGATAATGACTCTTAAAACACCTAACTAATCCCAGTGAATTCTCAGTGATGTTTAGGCTGTGGAACACATAGTTGACTAACAGTGATAATGACTGAAAACGAGGTGATAAATTACTATGCAGATTGTTGATGGCCTATAATTGTCTTAAAAGGGGGATATTTTATAACAGACTAATCCCATTTAAATAAATGTGTATGTAGCATTTTAGATATATAGGACTGTATCTGTATATTTTAATAATAACCAACTCCATAAAATTCAAGATGCAGAACAACTTAGATAAACACTCCTTAGGTCAAGGGCCATGGGAGGTAAGAATTAAAGTTGTGTTTGCTCTTTCTTGAATGTTGCATTGTTCCTGGGTCCGTAAGCATAACTTTAGAGACTCCACCAATATAAACACTAAACTACCTAGTTATGAGCCTGTGTTTACACAGTCAGGATCAAAAGCACAGACACTCAGGTTCATTTGCATTTGCTGCCAAAATGTCCTAATTCTTCTTTTGAAAGGGAGCAATAATTCATATTTTGATGCCATTTACTCCCAAGGTTAATTTATATTTACAAATTTTATAACAGGCCTCATGTTTTTTACCATGTTGCCAGCACTTTCTTTTCTTTTGAGTTGCATTGTTCTTTTCTAAGGAACTGATTGTCGTCGGATCATTGCAGGGAGCACAGATGAAAAGCCTGTTATTCCAAAGGATTAAATTGCAATTCTTAGTGAACCATTGCCAAGCAATTTTTTTACAAACCCGAGGAGGATTGGAAATAGGAAATGTTATGCCTTGAAAAGGGGTGGGAATGGTTGAATGGATGAGGAAGAACAATCATCCTAGTAAGTGTTATTAAATTCTCTTCAAGTAAAATCATGGAGCAAATAAATGATGACAAAATCTGTAAAATATCCAAATGGTCAGGAATAATAAACAACTGAGTTTGTAAAGAAGTAATAATATCATGGGATAGATTTTGATTGAATCTATCCCACGATTCAGTAAAATTTACTCATGATTTTATTGAATGTAGCATGTAGCATTAATGCACAAAAGTAATTAAAATTCCAGCTTTACTTTAGCATCTTCTGGGTTCAAGGGCTATGGGGCAGAGGACCTAAGATTTGCAAATCACTTGAATATGACCTCTTTGGGGAAGGAAAATGTAGGAAAAAAGCAATGAAAGGGAGTCTGTATCTTGGAGCATGATAACTGAGCACATTCCCCAAAATCTGACCTGAAATTAGGAAGAGAAATTAGTTCTGTTTGAGGTTCTAAACACCAGAAAAGTTTCATATAACCTGAGAGGGGACAGGATAAGTAAATTTTGGAAAGAAAACACCATAAAGAAGAGATGTTTCAAAATTCAATTCTGAAATATGTTAATGAACTCAAAGGAAGATAAAGGATTTAAGTGCCCAATGTAATGGAGAAACTAGAGTAAGGAGAAAAGAAACGGACAATTAACTGTGTGCTCTTTGCAACAGGGAGCCCATAGGATGCCATTGTGGTTTCTGTTTATGTATCACTGTAAGAATCAAGAACAAACTCCACATGAAATGCTGTAACAAAGAGTTCAAAATATTCACTGAAAGTGTACCATGTTTCAGGCATATATCAAGCACGATGATACATGCTTGGGATTAAAAGGTGGATGAGATACAGTATCTGTGCTCTAAAAGTTCATAGTATTTGGGAGAAAAGAGAGACATACAAGAGGATGATTGCAGTCAAAACACTGGAGCAGGTGCTACAAGGATATGTAATACAAAGGAAGTTCAAGAGCTGCAACTTGCTTTACCTGGGAAAATCAAGAAATGCTTTGAAAAGGGGTAGTGTTTGAGTTGGGTCCTGGAGGATGAGTAGGAGTTCTTCAGGCACAGAGAAGACAGATGCAAAGGCTAAGGTGCATGCAGTGTGATCAGTTCAGGGTTGCCTGGGTTGAAGGAGTCAGCAGGAGAGGAGTTTGGAGGTTGCTGGGGTTAGGCTATGGAGGGCCTTTTGTAGTTGCTGAGGGGTTTAGCTTTAATGAGCAGGTCCAAGACAGCGTTACCAGCTTTAAAACAAGGGAATGACCCAATCGAACATGTGTCTCAGAACAGAAGCTCTGGCAGGGAGGGGAAAGATGAGGCTGAAGTCCGCAGGTAGCAGTCAGGAGGCAGTTGCAGCAGGGACAAAGGGGAGATGAGAGATCAGATTCCATAGATAGTTTGGAGATGGTATGAGTAGACCTTCGTGAGCTATTAAATGTTAGGGGTGAGGAAAGGGAAAAGTTGAAGGGGTTTCCAGCTCCTAAGATCGTGATACCATTAACTGAAATAAAGAACACTGCAAAAGGAATACATAATTTATGTCTACAGCAGGGCAGTATGGGGGGTGGTGTGCAGGGAAGGCTAGCAGATAGGTTGTTAAAATCCTTCCTGTGTAGTGGAGGAGACTGCAGCTCAGAGAGAACCAGCCAGAACGATGTTCTCACCCTGCCCCACCCTATTGTGTCCTTGAGGAGACTCATGAGTCAAACATTTGATTGGAATTTTGCTAATTTTATCTATTACAAAATGCTATTTTATTTATTTATTTGTTTGTTTGTTTATTTTGAGATGGAGTTTTGCTCTTGTTGCCCACCCAGGCTGGAGTACAATGGTGTGATCTTGGCTCACCGCAACCTCTGCCTCCCAGGTTCAAGCAATTCTCCTGCCTCAGCCTCCCAAGTAGCTGGGATTACAGGCATGCACCACCACACATGGCTAATTTTGTATTTTAGTAGAGATGGGGTTTCTCCATGTTGATCAGGCTGGTCTTGAACTCCCAACCTCGGGTGATCTGCCCACCTCAGTCTCCCAAAGTGCTGGGATTACAGGCATGGGCCACTGCGCCGGGCCACAAAATGCTATTTTAAAACAGGCACATTCGGCCGGGCGCGGTGGCTCATGCCTGTAATCCCAGCACTTTGGGANATAATGACTGAAAACGAGGTGATAAATTACTATGCAGATTGTTGATGGCCTATAATTGTCTTAAAAGGGGGATATTTTATAACAGACTAATCCCATTTAAATAAATGTGTATGTAGCATTTTAGATATATAGGACTGTATCTGTATATTTTTAATAATAACCAACTCCATAAAATTCAAGATGCAGAACAACTTAGATAAACACTCCTTAGGTCAAGGGCCATGGGAGGTAAGAATTAAAGTTGTGTTTGCTCTTTCTTGAATGTTGCATTGTTCCTGGGTCCGTAAGCATAACTTTAGAGACTCCACCAATATAAACACTAAACTACCTAGTTATGAGCCTGTGTTTACACAGTCAGGATCAAAAGCACAGACACTCAGGTTCATTTGCATTTGCTGCCAAAAATGTCCTAATTCTTCTTTTGAAAGGGAGCAATAATTCATATTTTGATGCCATTTACTCCCAAGGTTAATTTATATTTACAAATTTTATAACAGGCCTCATGTTTTTTACCATGTTGCCAGCACTTTCTTTTCTTTTGAGTTGCATTGTTCTTTTCTAAGGAACTGATTGTCGTCGGATCATTGCAGGGAGCACAGATGAAAAGCCTGTTATTCCAAAGGATTAAATTGCAATTCTTAGTGAACCATTGCCAAGCAATTTTTTTACAAACCCGAGGAGGATTGGAAATAGGAAATGTTATGCCTTGAAAAGGGGTGGGAATGGTTGAATGGATGAGGAAGAACAATCATCCTAGTAAGTGTTATTAAATTCTCTTCAAGTAAAATCATGGAGCAAATAAATGATGACAAAATCTGTAAAATATCCAAATGGTCAGGAATAATAAACAACTGAGTTTGTAAAGAAGTAATAATATCATGGGATAGATTTTGATTGAATCTATCCCACGATTCAGTAAAAATTTACTCATGATTTTTATTGAATGTAGCATGTAGCATTAATGCACAAAAGTAATTAAAATTCCAGCTTTACTTTAGCATCTTCTGGGTTCAAGGGCTATGGGGGCAGAGGACCTAAGATTTGCAAATCACTTGAATATGACCTCTTTGGGGAAGGAAAATGTAGGAAAAAAGCAATGAAAGGGAGTCTGTATCTTGGAGCATGATAACTGAGCACATTCCCCAAAATCTGACCTGAAATTAGGAAGAGAAATTAGTTCTGTTTGAGGTTCTAAACACCAGAAAAGTTTCATATAACCTGAGAGGGGACAGGATAAGTAAATTTTGGAAAGAAAACACCATAAAGAAGAGATGTTTCAAAATTCAATTCTGAAATATGTTAATGAACTCAAAGGAAGATAAAGGATTTAAGTGCCCAATGTAATGGAGAAACTAGAGTAAGGAGAAAAGAAACGGACAATTAACTGTGTGCTCTTTGCAACAGGGAGCCCATAGGATGCCATTGTGGTTTCTGTTTATGTATCACTGTAAGAATCAAGAACAAACTCCACATGAAATGCTGTAACAAAGAGTTCAAAAATATTCACTGAAAGTGTACCATGTTTCAGGCATATATCAAGCACGATGATACATGCTTGGGATTAAAAAGGTGGATGAGATACAGTATCTGTGCTCTAAAAGTTCATAGTATTTGGGAGAAAAGAGAGACATACAAGAGGATGATTGCAGTCAAAACACTGGAGCAGGTGCTACAAGGATATGTAATACAAAGGAAGTTCAAGAGCTGCAACTTGCTTTACCTGGGAAAATCAAGAAATGCTTTGAAAAAGGGGTAGTGTTTGAGTTGGGTCCTGGAGGATGAGTAGGAGTTCTTCAGGCACAGAGAAGACAGATGCAAAGGCTAAGGTGCATGCAGTGTGATCAGTTCAGGGTTGCCTGGGTTGAAGGAGTCAGCAGGAGAGGAGTTTGGAGGTTGCTGGGGTTAGGCTATGGAGGGCCTTTTGTAGTTGCTGAGGGGTTTAGCTTTAATGAGCAGGTCCAAGACAGCGTTACCAGCTTTAAAACAAGGGAATGACCCAATCGAACATGTGTCTCAGAACAGAAGCTCTGGCAGGGAGGGGAAAGATGAGGCTGAAGTCCGCAGGTAGCAGTCAGGAGGCAGTTGCAGCAGGGACAAAGGGGAGATGAGAGATCAGATTCCATAGATAGTTTGGAGATGGTATGAGTAGACCTTCGTGAGCTATTAAATGTTAGGGGTGAGGAAAGGGAAAAGTTGAAGGGGTTTCCAGCTCCTAAGATCGTGATACCATTAACTGAAATAAAGAACACTGCAAAAGGAATACATAATTTATGTCTACAGCAGGGCAGTATGGGGGGTGGTGTGCAGGGAAGGCTAGCAGATAGGTTGTTAAAATCCTTCCTGTGTAGTGGAGGAGACTGCAGCTCAGAGAGAACCAGCCAGAACGATGTTCTCACCCTGCCCCACCCTATTGTGTCCTTGAGGAGACTCATGAGTCAAACATTTGATTGGAATTTTGCTAATTTTTATCTATTACAAAATGCTATTTTATTTATTTATTTGTTTGTTTGTTTATTTTGAGATGGAGTTTTGCTCTTGTTGCCCACCCAGGCTGGAGTACAATGGTGTGATCTTGGCTCACCGCAACCTCTGCCTCCCAGGTTCAAGCAATTCTCCTGCCTCAGCCTCCCAAGTAGCTGGGATTACAGGCATGCACCACCACACATGGCTAATTTTGTATTTTTAGTAGAGATGGGGTTTCTCCATGTTGATCAGGCTGGTCTTGAACTCCCAACCTCGGGTGATCTGCCCACCTCAGTCTCCCAAAGTGCTGGGATTACAGGCATGGGCCACTGCGCCGGGCCACAAAATGCTATTTTTAAAAACAGGCACATTCGGCCGGGCGCGGTGGCTCATGCCTGTAATCCCAGCACTTTGGGAGGCTGAGGCAGGCGGATCACCTGAGGTCAGGAGTTTGAGACCAGCCTGGCCAACATGGCGAAACCCCATCTCTACTAAAAATACAAAAATCAGCCGGGCGTGGTGGCAAGCACCTATAATCCCAGCTACTTGGGAGGCTGAGGTGAGAGAATCACTTGAACCTGGAAGATGGTGGTTGCAGTGAGCCGAGATGGTGCCACTGCCCTGTAGACTGGGTGACAGAGCGAGACTCTGTCTCAAAAAAAAAAAAAAACAGGCACATTCAAGCCTGCCATGTCCTGAATGTTATTACAATAGAGACCAACAACATGCCAACTTGTCTCAGACTAACCTAGAATGTGGCTCTCAGAACAAATGAAGTTCCCTCTCATTACTTATAAACGGAATAGTGTCCTGATATTACAAGGCAACTTGTTTAAAACTCATATTTTACCATTTCCAAAAGCTTATTTTGTTATCAAGAAAATCTCAATACTGTGCAACTAGCAAGAAATCACAGAAATATCAAAACAGTCTTACTTTTCCAATTCATTGATATGCATAAATACAATAAATTTAAACTAATGAAATGTTTACGAAATATTCTTATTTATTTCTCATATTCTAGCTGATATATTAATAGTTTGGATATCTGTTGCTGCCCAAATCTCATGTTGAAATGTAATCCCCAGTGTTGGAGGCGGGGCCTGGTGGGAGCTGTTTGGGTCATGGGGGCACATCCCTCATGGCTTGGCGCTGTCTGCGTGGTAGTGAGTGTGTTCTTTCCAGGCCCATTTCCTCTCTGCTCCTGCTTTCACCATGTGACATGCCTGCTCCCAATTTGCCTTCTGCTTTGAGTAAAAGCTCCCCGAGGCCCCCTCAGAAGCCAGGCAGGTGCCGTCACCATGCCTCCTGTACAGTTTGCAGAATCATGAGCTAATTACATCTCTTTTCTTTATAAATCACCTAGCCTCAGGTCTCTCTTTATTTCAATGCGAGAACAGCCTTACACACCATCGTACATGGGTTGTGATTATTTATAAGTTTTCGTTTGGAAAGGGGTTCTACTTATTAGAAAGTTTTAAAAACACTGAATATAAAGTATATATTACATTTATTTCTCCTGAAATTTATTTGTCAGATTGTTAATCAGGTCTTCAATTTATTGGACTTGTTTAAAATTCTAAAATTGTTCTTTTGCTCTCTTCACACACATATCCATATTCTTCTGCTGGCTCCCCACTTCTCCCTCTGAGCTTGGGATTTATGTAAGACAATAACAGGAACAATCTGATTTGGCAGCATAATAACCAACCAAAATATGTCTCTTCTGTTTTTCATTTTGCTTGATCATGACAACATCAAAATGCAAGAACGGGTGAACTGTTTTGAAGTCTAGGTTTTGAAAACACTTGTTTACTGGTGTGGATGTGTGTGCATTTTTATATTTAACATTAATAGCAGATTTCTCTGTCATTTTTACATTTTTGTTTCAGAAACAGTGGCCTGGACAGATCCTGGCAAAATACACTGAATGGTTATGGTAGCAGCTAAAATTTTAGTAGAAGAATAAAAATGTACATTAATACAATTTACACTTATTTTATTAGTTTGTGTAATCTTATATGAGCAAGGATCAACTCTTCTGTTGTATATAACTTTTTAATATGTTATTTGAACTTCATCAACAGCTTCTTGATTGGGTCTCAAGCATTAATCAGGCCCCTCACAAGTACTATGAGAGGCTGAAACATCTTGCATCCATCATAAGGAATAAGTAGGACCATAATGACTAATCACATTAGCATAATTTAAAAATGCAGAGCGTGAATAGCTTTTTTCCCCAAGATTTGTAGTAAAAACATATGCACAATAAGACTGAAATGATTCATTACACCACTGGCTTGTTTATATTATAACATATTTATGTGCCCAGCAGAATGAAACCATAAAACTGCCATTACTGAGTACAGGAAAGAGGTTCTGTTTTTAACTAAATTACATGAATTCATAATGAATATATTTTTAAAAAATTATTTTAAGGGGAATGGATCTTGCTATTGTGTTGTGTCCTTTTGGGACATTACAAAACCCATTCTCATCATAGATCTTTTTTTGTCATCTACACTTTGTACTTTGCACTTAGGCTATAAGTAAATTTAGCAATTTATGAACAAGTTTCTGCCCTTAAAGCCAAACAATGAGTTATAGGTGGAGTCACTGCATATTGCAGAAGCACACAGCTAAAGGAAATGTATTCTTAGGGGAAAAAACAAAAAACAAAACACCTTTTCTTTGTAGCCACTTACAAATAAAAAAAAAAATCTTGCCATCCAATGGATATGAGTTCACTGGTCCCCTCTCAGAACTTTGGGATGTCTGTTTTAGGATTGAATTTGTCTGCTAAATATTATTTATGGAGTGCCAGGCACTGAGCAAGATGCTTCAGAGGCAACAGTGAAAAATGACAAACATAGTAGTTGCCTTAATTGCTATTGCCTTACCATCTAGTAAGAAAAGCAGAAAGAGAAACAGACATTTAAATTATAGGATAAAGATTTTATCATGGAGGAACTAACAAGCAAGGCATCCAGGTGCAAGGACAGTGTTGATACCTGGAAGGTAAGCAGAAGTTTGCCAGGTGAAAGGGCATGAGGGTGCAAACAGAACTATCCCAGGCAAAGGGCAGTATTCCATGTGGAATGTTTAGGGAACCGAGAATAGTCATTATCAAATAATTGTTGAATAAATGTTGACTGCATACAACTAAACCATAAATCCCAAGAAAAAATATAGCAAGAGATGAAGCTAGAAGGTATTCAGGGGTCCAGATTTATTCACTTAACCATATTCAGGAGCTAGGGAAATATCAATATGCAAGATAGACATGGTATCTTCTCTCAGGAAGCTTATTGTTTTGTTGGGGAAACATAAAAATCATCATAATAATGTCAAATTGTAATGAATGCAATGAAGAAAACAAACAAGTTGCTAAGAGAGAATAGCAAGAACTTACTTTAAATGGGATTAGGATGATGTCTCTGAGGAGGTGAGATTTGAAGAATGAGAAGGAGTCAGAGCATAAAAGTCTGGGGAACCTTATTAAGGAGCTATGGCTTTATCTTGAGAGTTACCCATGTTTAAAGATTTTAAGCAGGGAAGAGATGTCATCAATTTGCATTTTACACAAATCACCCTGGCTGCAGAGTCTGGAGATGAATAAGGCAGGAGGTAGGGAAACAAGTTGGATGGTGTATTTGTTTCACTGCTATGAACAAATGCCTGAGACTGGGTGATTAATAAAGAAACAAGGTTTATTTGACTCACAGTTCTGCAGGCTGTACAGGCATAATGCCAGCATCTGTTCAGCTTCTTGTGAGGCCACAGGAAGCTTACAATCATGGTGGAAGGCAAGGGGGAAGCCGGTATATCACATAGTGAGAGAGGGAGCAAGAGAGAGAAGGCGGAGGTGCCAGGCTCTTTTAAACAGCCAAATCCCATGTGTACTCACAGTGTGAAAACTCACCCGTTATGGTGAGGACAGCATAAAGCCATTCATACAGGATCTACTCCCGTGATCCAAACACTTTTCACTACACCCACCTTCAACATTGGAGATCACATTTCAGCATGAGATTTGGAGGGGACAAACATCCAAACTATATCAGATAGCTTTTCCAGAAATCTGGGTGAAAGATAATTTCCTAGTGCTAGAATATTTTAGTTACTGTGGTATTAGGCAGGGATAATATTCAAATACTTAGCTATTTTGGCATAAACATTGATGAATCAGAATGGATGCAAGTCTTAGCACTAGAGCAGAGTCTTCAGGCATTTGCTATACCAGGCTGGATGGGGCAGGTGGACCCCAGAGGTGGAACCAGCACAATAAGAGCTTAGGCCAGCAGTTCTTTAAAATGAATATGGAAGTATTTCAGTATTTTAGCAACGGATGCTGCTATACCAGCCTAAGAATTAGGTATAGAGAGCCAGGGAAAGATCCAGGAAATGATTAGGAAACAGAAGGCTTACGTTTTGGTAATGCGAAAGAATGCCAAAGGGAGGAGTTAATGATTAGGCTCTGGTTTCTGCTTGAGAAACCAGGTAAACTCATGTATGTATTTATTCAATCACATTTGCTCAGCACTTTACATTTAAGACATCTATCTGAGAGATTTGCAATATCAAGTGGGCAATTGGATATATGAGTAAGGAACTGGGGGAATGATCTGGGCTGAAAAAGTAAATTTGGGAGCTTCCAGCATAAAGATATCATTTAAAGCTACAGAATAGATGAAGTCCCCTAGGGAGAGAAACAATAGAATCCGGGACAGAGTCCTGAGCAACTCCATCATGTAGTTTGTGAAGAGGAGAAGGAGCCTTTGATGATTAACAAGTATTCCTGATGAAGGAAGGAAATCAGTCTTGGAAGGTTTCAGAAGCTGAGTGGAGACTATTTCCAGAAGGAGGAGGGAGTGGCTGGCTGTGTTGAAAGCTGTGTAGAGATTGAGTAAGAAAGAGAAGACTGGAGTCTCTGAGGGATTTAGCAACGTGGAGATCATCAGTGACCTTGATAAGGACACTTTTAGTGGGTGGTGATCAAAGAAGTTGGATTGTCTAGAGTTGAAGGTAAATGAGCAGTGGAGAAAGAGAGATGGTGAGTACAAAACAACTTTTTGCAGTGATGTGGGCTTCTTTGATTTTTATTTAGGGGAGGGACTTGAGCAAGTTTAATTGCAAGTGGGGGAGCCATTAAGGTATTTCGATAGATTCTAGGGGTGTGCAAACTAGGGCTCCTGTCTATTTTTGTAAGGAAAATTAGAAGATAGCCACTCTCATTCAATTATGTATTGTCTATGACTGCTTTTGTGCTACAAGGGCATAGTTTAATAGTTGTGACAGAGACCTATGGCCCACAAAACAAAAATGTTTACTCTCTGGCTCTTTATGGAAAAAGTTTGCCAATCTCTGGATTAAGCTAAAATATTACCCTTGCCCATTTAATTTCCCCCAGGAAACGCAAATAAGTACATATGTATATAAATGCATGCATAAGCACATAAACCAATAAAGAATCTGTTTCCCAAGGCAAAGGTGCTATGGAAATTCTCTCTAGTCAGTTTACCAATTTATCAACAAAAAAGACAAAAAGACTGACTTTGCTCTTCTGTCGATAATAAACTTATAGCTGTTGTTGACAATAGAAATTAGCCCACTGTAGTCACCACTACATACCCAGTACCTGGTGCTGAGCCTGACACATGGTAGGTGTCCAACACATCTTGTTTAAATTAAGGAAGGAAAGGTACCAGCTGCTGTACTGGAGGATTGCTTGGAGCAAGAAGCAGAGGATCTTTCCTAGATTTGGATAGATAGTAGAGAATTCCCAAGGTAAATGAGCCTATATGGAGCTATCCCATTGAGGTTTATGGAACCTGGAATAAATCACATTCCTCTAGAATTTGAGAGGTGAAGCGGGGAATGAGTTGGGGAGATGAGGCCAAAGCTCATGTCAAGAGTAAGCTCAATATGGAAACAAAGTCACAAAGAGGCAGTGTGTAGCTTGGCTGCAGGAAAGGGCCATCCCTGCAGCTCTTTATTTGTTGTGAAACAGCAAATAGAGATGAGCCAAATTTATGTATAGTCCAAGCCAACTTATCCCTCAGGAGTGGGACCAGGAATTGGTCTGTTAAAAAGCAGGTTAAAGCAACAAGTCAAAAAATGCAATTTTCCACAAACATTTTAACTGGAAAAAAAATATGTCATCAATTTTCCAAACATTTGACATAGGGGCAAGGCCTTTTACTTTTCTTTTTTTTTTAATTGAGACAGGGACTTACTTACAGGGTCTTACTCTATCACTCAGGCTGGAGTGCAATGGTGTGATCATAGTTGTCTGCAGACTTGACCTCCAGGACTCAAACGACCTTCCCACTTAGCCCCCCAAGTAGCTTGTGAAGAGGAGTCCCCCAAGTAGCTGGGACTACAGGCACATGCCACCACATCTGGCTAATTTTTAAAATTTTTTGTGGAGAGAGGCTCATTATATTGCCCAGACTGGCCTCAAACTCCTGGGATTAAGTGATTTTCTTGCTTCACCCTCCCAGAGTGCTGGAATCACAGGCCCAAATTACCAGGCCTGGCCAGCAAGGCCTTTTCTTTGAGCACAGGACATCACAGGACATCACTCTTGAATAAAGCACACCTCTTACATATTAACTAAGATTTAAAGTATGGATTTCTTTAAAGGAGAGTGAGAGCTTATAGAGAAATGGGAAGAGATCTGAGCACAGTATCCTTCTAGATTTTTTTCTACAATCTTTTGCAGCTTTATTACTCACACTTTGTGATGCTTTCAACTTGTTTTCATAGAAACAGCTCCTTTGTTTTCATATTTTATTGATTTATATAATATTTAATGAAATCGCATCATTATTATAATAAAATATAACTGTCATAAACAGATTTAGGAAATAACAACTGCTTCTCAGGGAGCACATAATTCATATCAGAGAGTAAGTAGCCTACTGATTTTGTTTTGTGTCAGGGAGCATTACGATACAAAGGGAATAGAGACTTACTGATTCTGGTGAGTCCAGGAAGGGGAGGCAGGTTAAGACTGTTTTCGGCAAGGGTGGTACAAGCATGTTACAGGCAACAGCTGGTGCTCCTTGAGTCACTGACAAGCTGCCAGAATGGCTAGGTCCCCTGAATATTGACTTGGGGCAGCTGTACCAAGTCATCCCACTCTAGGGACCTTGGAGTATTGTGTGTTGGAAAGCATGTATTAAGCACTTGCTATAGCTGCTTCTGGAATACAGTATGTGGAATAATAGCTGACTCCTCCTAACAATGCAACTTTCAGAGCATTACAACTGATGAGAAACCAGCCTTACTTATCCCATAGCAGATTTAGCTTTGGAAGGTATACTTAAAATTCTCCAACTGCTAGATCTAGACAGAGACAGTAAAATCTCAGTGAACATATTCTGGCAGCTTGTTACATGGTAACTAACAAAGAACACCCAAAATAGTAGGCAGAAATCACTGAACAAAATAAAAATCAGAGTAGTGGTTAATGTATTACCATGGACTGAGACTGGGGAACCCTCTGTTCTCCATCAAATGCCTACCCAGCTGTCTAACTTAATTTATGCTAAATTTGGGCTGATAAAAATGATTCTATTCTCTACTGCCAATATTTTGGAAAATTATTTCCAATAACGTGGAAATGAGGGAAATAAGATTGCCCCGTAAAATCAAGGCTAGCATTGATGAAAGATAGATATTCAGCATCTCAAGAAACAGAATATTTCCAATATAAGAACATTTATAATATTAAATATTCTATATTGAGATATTTAATGGTAGAAGTTGAAGAAGCCTAAAAAGTTCAGATGCCTTCGTTCACAGATGTGGATATTAAGACCCAGAAAGGTTACATGATTTAGTCAAGGACCCATAGCCAGTTATGAGCTAATCCAGCTTACAACCCAAGTCTCTCAGGTCCTAGTCTAATGTTTTCTCATCATAACACCCTCCTTCTACATGAAATCCTCTGTTAAGTTGGGGTCCTTAGTGACCTGGCTACTGTAGCTGAGTAATAAATTACCCCATAACTCAATGATGTAACACAACCATTTAGTATGCTCACTGAGTCTGTGCATCAGAGATTTCGCACAGGGCACTGTAGTGCTGGCTTGGCCCTGGTCTTCACTTCAAGGCTGAAGACTGGGATTATTTGAAAGCTCATTCACATGTCTGCTAGTTGACCCATCTTGGAAGTCACACAGCATGACTTCCACTCTATTCCTTTTTTGTTGAGGCAATCATAAATGTCCACCCTAGTACAAAGGAATAGACGCCACTTCTTGATGAGAAGTAGCAAGTTCCTAGAAGAGCATGTGAGACCGGAAATATTACTGTGACTACTTTTGGAAATTACAGTTTGCTACAATTAGGAATTAAAGGAATTAAAGAAAACTGGAGGGAGAAAAGAGGCAGAAGAAAAATAACAAATCATACCTGCAGGCTGAGGGTACCTACTCCCATTTCTCTCCCTCTAGGGAACTTTGCAATCTGTGCTTACTGCAAATCGAATAGGAATATAGCATTTTAACCCAACATGATTGAAGCTTTTATTTCATTTAACTGTCTAGTTTGGTGTGTTGGAAAGTATGTTTATGGGATATATCCCTAGCATAAAAGCCTTCACAATGAGGAAAAAGGGAGAAATTATTTTAATTGAAGAAATTATTCATAAAAAAATAGCTTATGTACTAGACTATCAAGAAAACATCAATAAATCTCTTAAAACACGAAGTGCACAGACATATTCTCTGACCACAGAATAATAAAACTACAAATCAGGAACAAACATTTCAACAAAAATTTCCTGCCCACTTGGAAATAAAAAAATACATTTCTCCATATCTCTTGGGCATAAAGAGGGAAATAAGATTGCAATTACAGAATGTATAGAAAATAAGAATGAAGACACTACAAAAGTCATGATATGTGACACAAGTTAGATTTAAGTGGCATGTAAACCAATGAGGAATGAATAAATGACAACACCAGCAGCAGCAATGGCTGACACTTCACGTTTTGGACACTTGGAACTTAACATGTATTCATTTTATTTACTCCCCATTTATTGATTTATTGAGTAAAAATTCATTTATTCCACACAACAACCTATAGGTAGATACTATTATGTTCATTCTCATTTTCCTCTGAGGAGGAAGTTGATGTACAGAAGGAATGAGTGACTGGAGCAAGATTGTGCAACTAGCCTGTCATATGCCAAGCAGTGTCCAGGCACTAAGGTTGCAAAGATGACCCAGGTAGGCAAAGTCCATGCTCTTTGACAGCTCCTCATTACTGCTGGGCAGGGCTGGAATTCTGCTTCCCACTGGGCCTCCACTGATACCTTCCTGGCAGGGAGGGGTAGAAGTGCCTCATAACTGCTCTACATGAGGCCTCCACTGATACCTGGGTGAGGAGGTGGCCTCATTTCCACTGGGTCATGGTGAAAACACTGAAGATCTACCAGGCCTCCTCTAATGGCTCCCCAGTGGGGGATAGAGGTGGAAGTCCAAACTCCTTATGTGGTCTCTACTGGTACTGGGGAGGAGGATGGTGGGGGAAAGTGTGTGTCATTACTGCCTGGCGCTCCCTATGCAGCATTCTTTCACAGCACCTTGGATAGCATGTTGGGGGGTGTCTCAGTGTAGCCTAGCAGAGGGTTATAGTCTAGGCTTCCTAGTAGGACTTGGTTAGCATGGATGGAAATAGGGCCACAGTTTTTTTTGTTTTGTTTTGTTTTTGTTTTGTCATTTTAGGAGTAGTTATTGTCTAAAAATTTTCTGTTTTACTAGGCTGACACTTTACTGGTTCTTTGGCTTGACAGATCCTGCTTTTGTTGAGGCTTTTTTTTTTTTTGGTTTGTGCCTGTTGGTGTTTGTGGCTTACCAGTTTATTCAGCTCAAAGCCTGGGATATATGAGGCAAAGAAACAAAAACCACAGATAACTATTACTATGTTGTTCCTCAGGTTCCAAACCCCCCATCTGGTCTGCCTTCTTCTCTCCACCTTTCAATGTTTTGATATTCCTTTTACATGTAATGCCAAGAGGTTTTCATTTGATTTAGCTGGAGGAATAGGGGAAAGTATGTCTATTACATCTTCCCAGAAGCAGAAGTCTCCTGTTTTAAGGAAAAAAATATATATTTGACAGCACATGCTCATTCTCAGACCAAAAAGACAAACAGAATGACAGAGAGATATATATAATGATAGGTAGAGGGGAAAAATGGGATCCATGCATTCAAGCATTTTTCACTTTTGCATTTGTCACTTTTTTGACAGTTCATCAAAGTTACAAGAAGGAAAGCTAAGAATATATAGTACTACAAATTCAGTAAGTTTAGTGGATTTGGTGGCGGGTGAATGAGAAAGTTCTCCACTGTTAGATTCTATTGTCCCCAGCAGAATAGAAGGGAGTCCACCAATTGAGAAAGGAGAGGCTCAGGGAAGGCTAGCATTTGCAGAGAGGAAGGTGTGAATCAGTTGCTTTGAAAGGTGATAGAGTGAACTGACTAGAGAAATATAGTAGGATTGTTGAGCATACTGAAGCCACATACATTTTGAAGGAAATCAATCAGCATAGTTGCTCGTTATCTTCCAGAACTAGGTACAGAGTAGGTGGGTAGATTTCGGTTTAATCAGTAGTTGTTGCCAGATTCAATATTAGAAGGGGAAAGGAATAAGGACATGGAAGGTGTGTGTAAGGGAGTGATTATGATGATGGAACACAGGATCAGTACCCCAGCATGGCACAATTGCAGAAGGCACATTGTATTTTGCAACACAGTTACCCTGCATAGATTCTAATCTGGATAAAAATGAATTTGAGGCTGGGCACAGTGGCTCAGGCTTGTAATCCCAGCACTTTGGGAGGCGGGAGAATCACTTGTGCTCAGAAGTTCAAGACCAGTTTGGGAAACATAGTGAGACCTCATCTCCACAAAAAATAAAAAACTTAGCCAGGTGTGGTGGTGCACATCTACAGTCCCAGCTACTCAGGAGGCTACAGGAAGGAGGATCACTTGAGCCCAGGAAGTTGAGGCTGCAGTGAGCTGTAACTGTACCACTGCACTCCAGCCTGGGTGACAGAGCAAGACCCTGTCTCAAATAATGATGATGATGATGATGATGATGATGATGATGATAATAATAATAATTTTAAGATGAATTTGAGAAGGTGGACAGTAAACATGAACATACGGGGATGAATGGGTTGGCAGTCTTAATGGGGTTGAATAACTCTTAACATAGAACTGATAAATTAGAGGCACTCAAAGACAGGAGATGTTGGCCATAGGGTACAGAGTTGAAATTTAGGAGGTGAAACAGATTTTGGAAATGAAAAGCTCTAGGGTATGAGAATGGGTAGCTGAAGTGGGGTGGATAGAAGACCATTGGCAAACTGGATACCCTTACCAACCCTCCTATTGAGAATAATTAAAAACAATGAATAAAATATAGAAATATGTTTTAAAATGCATCCATGAACTGGTAATAAAGTAAGGCCAAAACAAATTCAAAGCAAGGCCCTAGCAAGATGACAGAGGTGCTAATGCTGGCTTCGGTACTGAGCAGTTTTGACAGATCCAGGGGATCTTGAGCTTCAGTTTTCACAGCTTGTGAGATGTGGACAATAGGTCACAAAGCCCAGGTCCAGCCCAAAGAAGGTAGTCTAAAAGACAACATCCTACATAAAGTTCGAAAGGGTATACCAGAAACAAAATTGCCCCCACAGCAGACAACAAGAAAATTTGCTTATCTTAAAACTTGGCACTGGGTAAAGGGGAAGGAAAATCTCCCCGAAAGTTTATAAGTACAAGCCAGCTCTTATGTGTGAGTTTTGCTGCCTGAGTTTCACTACCTGGGTGGTCTGGAAAAACTTCAAGCTGAGAATTTAGTTTAAAGTGGCCTCCTTCAGTAGTACCCGTGGGCATCTGGCAGAAACAAATGCAAATCCTCTTTAAATGAACTCCCTTCAATCTAGGCTTCAAAGAATTCCCATAGAAATATGAATCCACAGTTAAGAAACAAAACCACCATGAATGACACCCAACACAAATAACAAGCTTCTGAATATCATCCACAAAAAACTTTGGTCAGGTACTAGAAAGATGATACAAAATTTATATACAATTTGGAAGGATTAGATGGGCAGAAAAGTTACGTAGTCATCATTTGCAGATGATTTTTTTACACAGAAAATACAAAAGAATCTACATAAAATTAGAATTAAGCCTTTTAGCAAAATTACTACTTATAAGGTTAATAATTTAAAATGAATTTCTTTATAGCTGCAAATAAAAACAGATAACATTTACAATACTATAAACGTATTAAATACCTAGGGATAAATTTAACAAAATATGTGTAACATCTGTACACAAAAAATCATAAAGGCGATTTAAATAAGTAGAAGGAAATACTATGTTTATGGATAGGAAGATTCAATATTGTAAAGTTTTCACTGTTTTTGTAATTGGCCCATATATTTAATTCAATTACATTCAAATCCCAACAAGATGGGTTTTTTTGTTTTGTTTTGTTTTTCTTTTCAAAGTTTTTTGTTTTGTTTTGTTTTGGTGTGGTTTTTTGAAGGAGGAAGGGTTGAAGAGTGGATAGTGGAACTTGGCAGGTTGCTTGTCAAATGTATCACAGCTGGCTGATCAGAGCTGAAAATCAGCTGGGAAAAGCACAGGCTTTAAATACATGATCCTGAAACAACTGGTTATTCCTATAGTAAAACTCAGTTTGAACCCCTATCTCACACCACATGCCAAAAAATCAATTCTAGATGGATTAGAGACTTAACTTTGGGTAGAGCTTTAAAACTTTTGAAAGATAATATAAGAGAATGCCCTTTTCAATTAAAGGAAGGGAAGGGTTTCTGAAGCTATATTGAAAAGCACAGGTAGTAAAGGAAATTATTAAAGTCAACCACATTAAAGTTAAGAACTTCTATACATCAAGAGATACTAAAGAGAGAAAAACATGAGCCACAAACTGGGAGAGGGGATTTGCTGTACCTTTGTGATAAATAATTAGCATCCAGCCTACATGAAAACTGTAAGCCCATTAAAAAAAAAATACAGCCTAATTTATTTTAAGTGGGAAAAGAATTTAAATGGGTACTTCACTGAAGGGAGAACACAAATGGTGAATAAACATATGAAAATATGCTCAACTTCATTTGTAATCAGGGAAATGCAGATTAAAACCACAATCGTATATTATTTCAATCCCTTTAGTTTGACAAAAGTTTTAAAATGTCAAATAACAAGAATGAGAAAAGATGTGGAACCACCGAGTTCTTATACACTGTTAGTGAGACTGTGAATTATTTCAACCATTTTGGAAGAAAATTTGTCATTATCTAAAAGGTTGAAAATGTGCATGCCTTTGATCCAGTAATTTCGCTCTTGATATTTGGTCAAGAGAAATTCTTATACACATGTACTGTGACACAGGTACAAGGATATTCATAGTAGCACTACTTGTAATACCAAAATCTATTCATTAACAGAAGAATAGATTAAAAATATGGCATATTCATATAATTGAATACTATATAACAGTAAAAAATGCACACATTGTAGCTATGCGCAACAACATGGATGCATCTCAGGAATACATTGAGTGGAAAAAGCAAGTCACATAAAGATCTATGCATTAAAATTTCAATTTATATAGTTCAAAACCATGCAAAATCGCATACTATATATGTTCAGGCATATGTGCATATGGAGACAAAAGTGACTCCATCTTGGATGCTAATCAACCATGTTGACTTCTGATTAGCCCCAGTCCCATGAATGCCTCCTGATTTCTGTTTTAGTTACTATCCTTAGTGTACGAACATGTACTCCTACTTTTAGATCAAAGCAACCTTGATGTTATCGCACAAATTATAGGCTGTGACGTACATAGCATTCTCACCTGTTCTGGAGGGTTGCCTTTCATTGTCTTGCTGGAGCATGTATACCTTTTCCCTGTGGTATAAAGCCCTGGTTCTGAGGATTAACAATGCGGAGATCTGCTTGTCTTGTGGCCACCCAAGACCACGCTTCTGTCTGTAAGTTCTCTCAATAAATCAACCAATACTGACAAGTTGGATTTATTTGCCTCCTTCTTTGGTTTCTTGGCTCCTTTGGCATTTGGGGGCCATTTGGCATATATGGAAAAATGTGCATGTGGTAAAACAGAAACAAAATAAAGGGAATGATGAGTAAAGAAAGATGAGATTGGAGAGGGACACATAGAGGATTAGATGTAGTGTTTCTTAGGATAGTGGCTGCATAAGTGATCACTGTATTGTTTTTAAAAACACTTAAACATTCATTTTATAAATATTTTTATATATTAAATATTTAATAAAAATAAAATTCCAAAAATCTTTGGAGTTGAGGAGATGAGAGATGTTTATCACGGCATTATTTCATGCTGGAAATTGGGAAACAGCAAAGGTCACATAAGAAACTGGTTAAATAAATTAAGGTACATCTATACAATGGAAGAGCATGCAGCAATGACGGATGATGTGTTAAAAATGTGCATACTGATAGAAAAGATATTCCTGGTACAGCAGGTGAAAGAAGAAGGTTACAGAACAACATGGTATCTCATTTGTATAAGGAACATATAAAAATACACATAGATAAGAGTATAAGAAGTGACGCCTATAATCCCAGCATCTTGGGAGGTCAAGGTGGGAAGATTGCTTGAGGATGGGAGTTCAAGGCTGCAGTTAACTATGATTGTGTCACTACACTGCAGCCTGGGCAACAGACTGAGACTCTGTCTCAGGAAAAAAAATGTGTTTAGTAGGTACAACAAAAAGTTAACAATGTTGGGATCTGGGGGTTGATGTTAGGATTATATTCATTTTCTTAATTTCTCATAGTTTTCTACCACAGACATTATTACTATTATATCAAAACCATGTCAGAGAAAGAATAACAAAGAATGTCTAAGAAAAATCAGAGAGAAGAATGTAAATATAAAATATTTGGCAATGACTTTCACAAAATATGCTCCTTATTCTTTTCTTACAGCTAAAAAAAGACTTGATAAGTAGGTGTGTGTGTGTGTGTGTGTGTGTGTGTGAAGTTTCTGGCTAAATATAATAAAGTTAATTAAACTCCTCCCAATTTAATTTGTAGGATTAAAACAATCCCAAACAAAATCCCAGTGGATTTTTTAATTGATAAAATGGTTCTAAGGTTTATCTGGAAGAATAAATGGGACTATTAATAATAGAATTCTGAAAATTAAGAAATAAGAAGTTAGACTTGCTCAAAAGGATATTGCAATGTATGAAAGTGACAACCCTTTCCACAATGATAGTTAAATAGGAAGCTCTTAAACATTGAATAGAAAGTGCTTAGGCATCTCTTTGTACTTTTAAAAATAGTATATGATGAAGTAATTGTAACAGAGAAAGTGATGAATCATTTAGTAAATGATGTTGGAATAATGGCTAAAGAAGGATAAATTTTCACCTTAAACTGTATTCCGAAATAAATTCTAGATAAGTTAAAGAAATATAAAAAATTAAAAGCTTTATAAACTACAAGGGAACACAGAAAATGTGTAACAGATTCAGGTTGTGGTAAGTCACTAAATCCAATGACTGTAGCACCAGTTGATAGTCTTGACTGCAAACGCTTTTTTAATTCCCTTTGCTTCCTTTGGCTTTCACAACACTTCCCTAATTTTTCTCTTACCACTTTGGCCACTACTTCTCCAGTGCCTTTGCAGGATTATCCTCCTCTGGAGACCATTATATGTTTGAGTTCCTCTGGGCCCATTCCTTCTGTACACTGTCTCCCAAGGATTCTCATTATGCCCATGGCTGTAGTTACCACCTCCTGTCAGGTGACTCTCAAACTCCAGCCTAGCCATTTCCAACTTTTCAGTATTAGTCACGATCCATGCAGGAAATGTATGGCACATTCAAAATGGGTAATTAAGAAGACTAGTTAAGAGATCATTTACAAAGGGTTTAGGGAAAGCAACAAAAGATAATGGTACAGTATCCCAGGGAACATTACTGCTTTAAGCCTAAACAAGGAAGGAGGTGGAAATGATTACTGAATGAGAGTGAGAGAGAGGAGGAGGTGGCAAAGGAGTGATGGAAGTAGGAGAAGGTGGGGAAGAAGGGCAGGAGAAGGAAGGGGAAGAGAGAATGCAGTATGGAGATAATATGGAATAAATAATCAGCCTCAACACTCTTTCTTCAGTCTTCTGCTTCTACCTCCCATTGGCTGAACCTAACTAGAAGCCAGAGAATATGGGAA
Organism: Rhinopithecus bieti; assembly: GCF_001698545.2. Taxonomy (NCBI): domain Eukaryota; kingdom Metazoa; phylum Chordata; class Mammalia; order Primates; family Cercopithecidae; genus Rhinopithecus; species Rhinopithecus bieti. The sequence goes on along the minus strand of NW_016811421.1, from coordinate 775,387 downwards.
CCAGGTGCTGAGGATACATGGGATGTTGATTCATTTCATACAGGTCAGTCTCTCTGGATACAGCAGAATAGAGAAGGGTGGAGAGTGGCTCTATGTGGGAAAGCAGAAGATATCCACCTAGTATTCACCTCCTACCTGGCTTCTTCTCCAGGACATCCCAGGAGCATTTCAAACTCAATGGGTCCAAAATTGAGCTCACAAACTGCCCACTGCATACCCTCTCCTCTCAAAAGACAAACTAATAAAATCCAAACTGGTCCTTTGTCAGTGTTTTCTTTCTTTTTGTTAGCAACTTTATTTTCTTGCATTTCTTGCATTATTTTAAAATTTTTACTGTATCTATTTAAGGTGTACAACATGATGTTTTGATACACATATAGAAAGTAAAAAGGTTACTATAGTCAAGCAAATTAACATCCATTATCTCACATAATTACTCGTTTTTTGTATGTGGCACCTAAAATCTACTCTTTTAGGGAAAACCTCAAGTACAGTACAATATTATTTCATGGAGCCCTCCTGTTGTACATTAGATCTTCTAATGTTATCTTATGTCATCAAATGCTATCAATGTCAGTCTGAATTCTCATTACCATGGAATGGATTGAACTGGGGCAAGAGTAGGAGCTAATAGATAAATGAGGAGCCTGTTCCATTAGTGCAAGCAGAAATGATGATAGAATGGACTAAAGCACTGTTGGTAAATATGAAGAGAAATGGACAGATTAAAGTGGATAGATTAAAGAGATATGTAGAAAGCAAAATTGATAGGACTTGGGGGTTTGATAGAATTGGATATTGTGGGTAAAGGTAATATGGTTGTCAAAGATGACACCATAGATTTTAGGAAGGAGGCAGAACTCTTTAACATGGACTTCTTAACCCTGCATATTCAGCTTCTCCCAGCTTCATCCCCCAACCTCTCAACCTTTCCAGCTTCATCTTATACCAAGCCTCTCTCAGAATCTGGTGACATTTACTGTCTTTCATCCTTCATATTTCTGTGCTTGTTCCTGAGCAGGACCTTTGCACCTGTGATTCCCACTGCCTGTAATGCCCTTACCCAGCTATCTAACTCCTTTTCATCATTCATCATTCATTCACCATTTCCCCAGGGAAGCTTCCCCTGATTTCCTTAGTTAGGTCTAATTTTCCTGTTAGAGCTCTCATATATTGTGTATGTTCTCTTTGTAGGATCTATCCACAGGCATCTCACACTCATTTTTGTGTGACTTTTCAGTTTAATGTCTGCCTTACCCTCAATCCCCCCACTAGGATATAAGACAGGGACTGTATCTTTTTTTTGGCTCACTTGTGTATTATAGCCTGGAAACTTGTGGTTGCTACACACACACACACACACATACACACACACACTCATTAGTGAATGAATAACAGTAAAAGCAATGGAATATATCACAAAGAAAAATACTGGTATATTTAATTACATTAAGACTATATTCTTCTCTGCATTAAATAAGAGTACATAGCACATAATGAACAAGTGATAAACTTGGAGACACAGTCATAATATACAGACAAAAAAGATTATATCCTCAATAGAGTTCTTACCACATCAATAATAAAAATACTGATAATGCCTAACAGGAATTGGCAAAAACAAAATAAAAAACTTCAGAAAATCCCATAAAGAAAAAGGGTTCTAACAGCTTCTCACTGTAAAAATTGGAACCCCAAATCGAACTAACCTAAACAGTAAGGAAATAATATATTTCATGTAACCAGAAAGTCAGGTTGACTTCTCTGAGGATCACAAGATAACACCCAGCAGCATGTGGGGACAATATGCTTTCCTGTTCACATTCATCAGAGGAGAAATAGAATCTCTCTCTCTTTTTTTTTTTTTCTTGGCTTACTGCAACCTCCATCTCCTTGGTTCAAGTGTTTCTCCTGCCTCAGCCTCCCTAGTAGCTGGAACTACAGGCATCTGCCACCACACTCAGCTAATTTTTGTATTTTCGGTAGAGACAATGTTTCACCATGTTGGCCAGGCTGGTCTCGAGCTCCTGACCTCAAATGATCCACCCACCTCAGCCTCCTAAAGTGCTGGGATTACAGGTGTGAGCCACCACACCCGGCCTTAGAATCTGTTTTCTAGCAACGAAATACAAGTGCTGCTTCTCAGCCTTATTGACTCAGATTAGGACCAACCTGGATTAAATCTCCTGTCAGAGGAATGCCATGTTTTGATTTTGAACCTTTCACTAGCAAAAGAGATTGGATTACTCTGCTTGGTTCAATAGTAATCAGGACTCATTCCTAGAGCTGGGGTCAATTCCAGAAACTACATGGTTGTTGAGGAGTGAAACACAATGTCCACTGTAATTGGCCATAACCATAGGAAAGAAATGGTCAACTTTCGGAGTGAGAGATATAGAAGAAAATAAAGACAGCTGTGAGGCATCATTTTTCAACTCAAATTTAAAGCTGGCTTTTAAAAATTACACCATTCACTGAAAATGAATTATAAATTGGTTTAACTTTTCTGGAGGGCAATTTGGCAATATATGAAACACCTTTAAAACATTTATGACCAATTTTGGGAAGTATACATATGTGTAGAAATAAGAAGGAAACACAAACGTTCATGTGGCTGCCACTGAGTGGTAAGTTTACAGATGATTTTTATTTTCTTTTTACTATTTTCCATAGTTTTTTAAAACAGGCCTAATTACATTTATTTAAACACAAAGAACGTGAAGTAACCTGTTATTTCAGAATATGGACAAATTCCAGTCAAAAATATCCGCTAAAAGCTTGAGAGGTGGGAAAAGTAGTTTGGGGGATTTATTTGCTCTCTCAAGGTGATGAAAAGAAAAATATCGAATCAAAGAGTCTGAGTTATGGAATTCTCTGCTTCTGGGGTTCTAGTGCAGCCCCATTGGCCTGGAATTCAGGAAAAAACAGATACAAGGCATAAAATCCCACAGAAAGTTACATAGTTGCAACAGGACATTTAGCATTTATTGCTTGTTCTTCTAATTAACCTCTAATTCAACTCACTAGGCCCTTGCCTGCTAGCTTTAGTGAGTAAAGTTGAGGCCCTATGACTGGACTTAGCTTGATTTAATGTCATGTTCATTGAGGAGAATGGTTGGACATTTTTAAAAAAAACATGAGCATAGGAAATACCTGGAGTCATTTTTAACACTAGTCTGAACATGTAGGATAAAGGAATGTGTGTTACTGAACTGGGATTGCCAATAGATATTTAACCCAATGTGATTTGGTGATGATGTTCTTTCTTCAGATTTAATTTCATAATTTCCTCACTTATCTCAGACCACTCCATCAGTTCTCTTTCTGCCTTAACTGGTTCCTCTAAGTAACATGGGATAAGTCACTTAACCTCTGCTGTATCCTTTCAAAAATAGGCCTTTGTCATGGAATTTCCTCTCTCTAAACATCTCTAAAGTTCTGTTGGTGTGAAGAATTAGTAAGTCTCTTCTGGTTATATGAATTTAAGAAAACACTTAGGTTAAAGAGGGAATATTGAATTTTAATAGTCCTCCCTTAAAAGGCTTTACAACAGATTTTTTAGCTAGATGAGGTGGGAATATATATGCTAGCACCAGATTCCACTTCTCAGTCATCCAGCAGTTACAGCAAGCCAGGAGCTCTGCCTGTGCCTGAGTTGGCCATGAATAGACGAGTGAGGACTGCAGAGGCAGGAAATACGGGGTTAGGTTGATTTCCCTCTGTTAGCAGCAGCTTAAACCGGCATGCTGGGCAGCACTGTCTCCTATTGGCTACAGCTGCTGAGAGCAGCAGGCTGAGGGTTGACCTATATCTGTCAGGTGTAGGTCAAACCCTGAATTTGTTTGTTGCAAACTTCAGTCTTCTAAAACGCCAAGTTTCACTTGTGCTCAACCACATACAATATTTTTATCAGGATCTGTGATATCCTCCACCTGCGAAGAGCTTGCATCTGTGGGTTTCCCTCTCTGGATTCTTTTGCTTTCTTTCTCGCTGCCTCTCCCTCCTGTCACCCTCTTACCATTTTTGTCCCCTGCTTCCGTGTCATCCTCTGGCTGAGAAGGGTTGAGATGGTCACAGCTGTGCTCCTTCTAGTAATCACAGTAACACCAGCCCTTCTCTGCCTGCCCCAGTTTCCATCTGACCAAGCTATGCCCGTTCCTTTCAGTTGCAGTTATTGCCCCAGGTTGGCACAGCCTGTGCACATATGTGCTCTTCTGGGCCACCATGGGTTTCAGAATGTGTCAGTTGCTAATTACAGCTGCAGCTGTGGACAGAAATACAGCACACATTCAAAATATGGGTCCTAAAGTTCCTACACAGTAAATGTTTCTTGATAGTTTTAAGGCCACTTTTTTTCTTTTTTTTAAAGATAGACTTTAAATATTTAGACATGTATTTTTCTAGATGAGAGAATAAACGACTTGAATTTTCATTTATTCAGCCACCATCTGTGACAAAGGTCCTTTCCCTCTGCCTTTGGTCTCAATCAATATATGTATGTTGTTTTGGGACTTCATTGGTATTATGTTTGTATTTATTTACACTGATATCACAATGCGAAACTTATCGTAGTCAGTTCTGCCTCCATGCTGAAGCATCAGTACACTGTGGGCTTCCACTTACAATGCAGAAACTGCATTCCATGACCTGTTATCATTTCTTCAACGAGGCCTTGTAGTAATAGTAAAGAAGCCCAAATGATGGAAAAATTATTCTAGCACCTCAGGTCCCCAAGCATACAAACTACATCACGGTAATTTGAGATGGAAAAGACCTATTAAGTCATCCCACTGATTCTCTGAGGACCTGTGGTGTTTTTTCCCTCTCCGACATGCTGATCTACTTTTTAATGCCTTTTCCAATTGTAAATGGCGCAAGTGATGGGGTTTCCACCCTTCCCAAGGGATGATGCCGTACAGCCTATAATAGATCTCTCCATTAGGGCATGTGACTCGTTCAGCTGCCTAAATCATCTTTGTTTTGACTTTCATTTCCATCACTCCTCCTGCTGTCCCTTTGGACACTAAATAATTTCTCTCTGTGCCCGCTATTTACACCCTTCAAGTACTTGTGACCGATGAGCCAGTCCCGTTAGAGCCACGTGGTCATGCTGGGAGACTTGTCTCTTTCGTCTTCCTTCTGAAGGCAGTCCCTTCAGACTTATAAATCATATTTGTTGCTCTTCAATGAATGTCCATCAGTTTCTTAATAATTTGCCTCATTTCTTTGTTACTGACACTGCTCAGGAAAATCCCCTTTGTCTCCGTTGCTGCAAAACAAGAAGATGATGGTAGTAGAATCTCTGCTAACAGAAAATAAAGCGGAGCTTTTCAGCTACCAGGTATCTTTCTACCCAGGACAATGGAATCATCTAATCAGTTATCTTTAACTCTCTTACTTAGGGTGCACAATTGCTATGTTAACAGGTGTTAGGTGTGCATGTGGAGACAGGGATAGTTCATCTATATTTTATCTGGCCAGCCTTTGTTGTGGTGTATTTAGTTAATGCCCATTAGCTGTTTAAGTCATATTTCCCCACCAACCTCAATTCCCAGTTGGAAAAGCTTCCTTGAACTCCCTCAAGAGAATGCTAACCTCCTCCTTTCCATTAATACGCCCATGTTTACTGATACTAAATTGTGTGACATCAGCATCTTTGTCAGAGGAGGAATTCCTTTGTTATGAGAGAGGCAGAGTGTGCCCTTTACCTTGAATGAACATGATTGGTACTGCAAACCAGGATATTCTGGCAGTGGGTTTTGTAATTCCAGGGTCAATAGTGTTCAGCCTGTCCCGTCTGTACCCCTCTCCAGGGCCTACTCCCTGGCTACTCTGTGTGCTTGTACACCATCTAAAGTACTGACTTTAATAAGGTCTGGCCTACTGTGCTCATTGTTCATATTTATGCAATAATAATAATACCAACATAGTGCTTCACAAACTGTTTTTGTCTAACTGCATCATCCTATTTAGTAGTCACAACCATCCTGTAAGGAAGGAATTCTCATCTTTCTTTCACTAGGGAGGATACTGAGACTTAGAGAGGCTCTATTGCCCCAAATTTCACAAACATTCAGTAAATTCTACTTTGGAGTCCCTCTTGTCATCTCTCTGAAATCACTGGAGAACATGCTTTGTGAGCAGTATGTGAAGAGGCACTAACTGCATATAGGTTCCTAAAGTCACTGAAATGATGGCCATGGCATAATGTTTATCTGTGTTCTCCTTTTGGCAAAAATAGAGTAGCTAGACATCATCCACAGTTTTATATGAATCCTATTATCAGTAGGATAATTCAGTTGTTATTCGATGACAGAAAGAGTATATAAAAATTTATATGACATAGCTTGCTATCTCTTCCTAAACAATAATGTAATATTATTAGGCATGGACTAAAAGTAAGCTTATCTATTCAAATGCCAATTCAGACCCTAAGGGTATCTGTTTTTCCTGCAAAGCTGATGAGATTATACACCTAAGATGAAAGAAGAAAGCTATATTTCAATAAATGTTAATAACATGATTTGAAGAAGCAAAGAACTGAAAAATACTGAATTTTATTTATGAATAATATAAAAAGCAGAAATGTAATTTTCTACAAATACATGGTGGTAAAGAAGGCACAGCCTCCTAAAATCGTGTTAATAGCTAAGCAAAAGACATTTTATTTATTCTACAACTGATTTTCAAATAGGCTTACCAATATTTTAAATTTGGCATAAATGTGGTTATGGTAGGAGAAAAGCCTGTACTAAAAGGGTTTTATCCTTTAACAAACTGAAGTGACATCAAATAAATAAATGATTCTTCAGCTCCAGCATTCTGAAAAAAACCCAGGTCAGGAAAATTATGCATTTTGTTGTTACCTCTACCAGTAGTCCATTCCTTCTTATTGCTGAGTAGTATTTTATTGTATAGATAGTACACAATTTGTTTATACATTCACATGTTGATGGACATTTGGCTTCTTTCCAGTTCTGGGGTATTGTAAATAAAACTGTTATGTATATTTGTATGCAAAACAAAGAAGAAAAAGAAAATTATGCATTTAAGTGAATTGCCCTCTTCTGTGGCCTGGCCAGAGAAGGCAAATTGCAAGTGTATGCATATATTGTCAACACATAGAAATGTGTAGAAGTCACCATGTCTATCAATAGGGAGGGAAGAATTATTTCTTCTATATTAGCTTGTGGGCCCCCACTGTCTCATGTAGGGCTAACTCTAAATTGGGCTTTGTGGCTGGACTGGATGGTGCCTGTAACTTTGTAGGAAAAAAATTAAGCCAATGCATCTTTGAAGATACATCCTTAACTATGCCAGCTGTACCTTACAGTACCCACTGTTTAACTGTGGAAAAAAAAGGGGGGGAGGGGAAATGTTATCATACTTATTGCTTTTTAAAATTACTGCAAATGCAATACATGCTTACTATGGCAAAATTTAGAAACACAGATGAGGAAAACAAACTCAGATACTTTTCATTCCAAAATAACAACTTTTGACACACCCTTCCAAGCCTTATCTACATACCTGTATATGATATGTGTGTGTGCATATATATTCATCTTTTTAAAACAATAAGTTTTGGGTTTAAATCTGCCATAGTACTAACTAATTGACTACTTTGTTCCTTTAACTTAAGCTCTCTGAAGCCCTTATTGAAGAACTGATGCTGTTTTGGGCTGATATAAATAGGGTGACAAAAATACTTTAGTTATGTTTTAAAAAATACATTTACTTTACATGAATCTTATGAGGTTATAGGTCTTTTAAAAGTACAAGACCTTTTACAGTCAAACCATGGATAAATATAATGCCTAGAAAACGTATTATATCTGTTATTATGGACATTATTAAGGTAAATGAATATTTTCCAGGGGTTGCAGTGTGTCATTAAATTCTAGCACAATACAAAGGGACTTTTTTCTTGGCACCACTTAAAATAATGGCACAATTTATGATGGTATCTTAGGTTTGATGAAGTATTTAATCAAATCATGAGGTACTGGATGAACTGTCTTCAATAGGGACATCATAGAAGTTTTAATATTTGTGAATTATCTTAGGATAAGCTGGAAAAGCTAAAGAAACATTTATGAGAATGTCTGGTCTTGTGAGCAAAAAGGAAAAGCATTGTCAGGAGGAACTTTAAGCTTTAAGTGGTTCCAAGAAAAACGATGCTGCCAATTAAACAACAACAAGCCATTCATTTAAAATTTTATCCAAATTTCAGGGCCGGGTGCAATGGCTCACACCTGTAATCCCAGCACTTTGGGAGGCCGAGGTGGGTGGATCACCTAAGGTCAGGAGTTCAAGACCAGCCTGGCCGACATGGTAAAACCCCGTCTCTACTAAAAATACAAAAATTAGGCGGGCGTGGTGGCAGAGGCCTGTAATCCCAGCTACTGGAAAGGCTGAGGCAGGAGAATTGCTTGAATCAGGGAAGTGCAGGTTGCAGTGAGCCGAGATTGTGCCATTGCACTCCAGCCTGGGTAACAAGTGTGAAACTCCATCTCAAAAATAAATAAAATAAAATAAAATAAAATAAAATTTTATCCACATTTCAGAGATGTTAAAATGTAAAAAGTTTCTTATAATAAATAAACCATGGCATTTATTTAACACCTACACATTTCATAGACAATATTCAGTCATATACCATGAACAGATTTTTAGCACCCACTACATAATAGGTTATGAACAGAGAAGTTCCAAATTAGAATGGCTATCTTTGACATTTATTTCATTTATTTATTTTGGATTGAAATAAGAACAAAACATTCATATTTTAACATTTATGTTTCTATAGAGAATATTCTGTTTCCATACCTTACATTGCAGTCTCTAAGTGGGAGCAGAAGCCTTCCATGTGATCTTGAGTGTCTTTATCTCCTTGAAATTTGTCCTCAGAGATAACAAAATTCTCAGTTAGACTGCCCTTTTACCTTAAGAAGCATGACTCAGTTCTTTCCTTGCATCTTCAGGCTGCCAGTTAGTGACTTAATTCAGTTTTAATAAATTCATCAGGCTTGGAAAATGCAGATTCATTCCAATTTATGTGTATTATATCTTTTGCTGGGCCAGTCTAATCACCAGATTTTACAGATGAAGAATGTGAAACTCAAGCCAGTTAACTGATTCGTCTCTAATCATTGAGAAGGGGTTTTTTCCCTGTCACAGGTAGTCTGTCCAACACAAAGTCCTGTTCTCTTGAAGCCTCCCTTAGTCTTAACAGATCCAAATATGTTCTTTCAGTTGCCTGAGAAATCCATTTTCTTCTAAATTTTCTGAAATTAAAATTCATCCTCTTTTTAACATTCTGCCCTGTATTGGCAGATCCTGTCTAGTTTCCAAATTTGCAGTCATACATTTTTCCCTAGGGAAGAGAAAGAGATATCCCCTATTTATCCACAAGAGTAAACTGCTATCTGGAATATATACATACAACCACTACTTCGTCAAATATAAATTAGCTCTAAGTGGGAGAAGGTAAGGGAACAACCTTTCATAGACTCCCATCCTTTCCCCTTCGAATTTTTACCTTGAATTATCTTGCTTTCTTGCTTTAAAATGGATTATCTGTAAACCATGTGATAGAAACAGAAAGAAACATAAAATAAATGTTTAAAATGTGAAATTTTGATTAAGTTAAAGAATCACACTGAGCCTATGCAAGAAAGTATGGGACCCTATCATCACTGGTGGAATCAGTTTATCCAGCTGTGTCCTAAATGATTATGGTTTATTGAGCCACCTCTGAGCACCTCCCCGTCTTCCCCAGTGTCCTGCTTCCTTGGGCCAAAAATAAACCTGTTAGCTGGAAAACAAGCTAGATGAGTGTATTAGTCCATTTTTGCATTGCTATAAAGAACCGAAGACTGGGTAATTTATAAAGAAAAGAGGTTTAATTGGCTCACAGTTTCACAGGCTATACGGAGCATGATGCTGGCATCTGCTCAACTTCTGGAGAGGCCTCAGGAAACTTACAGTCATGGCAGAAAGGAAAGGGCAAGCAAGCACCTCACATAGCCAGAGCAGAAGGAAGAGAGATATAGTGGGGAGATGCCACACACTTTTTTTTTTTTTTTTTGAGATGGAGTTTTGCTCTTGTCGCCCAAGCTGAAGTGCAATGGTGCAATCCTGGCTCACTGCAACCTCTGCCTCCTGGATTTAAGAGATTCTCCTGTCTCAGCCTTCTGAGTAGCTGGACAAGGCTTGACATAACCCAGAACAATATTGAGGTCAGGTGCTGTAGCTCATGACTGTAATCCCAACACTTTGGAAGGCTAAGGAGTTTGAGACCAGCCTGGGCCACATAGTAAAACCCCATCTCTACCAAAAATACAAAAAATTAGCCAAGTGTGGTGGTGTACATCTGTGTTCCCAGCTACTAGGGAGGCTGAGATGGGAGGATCACCTGAGCCTGGGAGGCAGAAATGGCAGTGAGCAAAGATTATGCCAATGCATTTCAGCCTAGGTGACAGAGTGAGACTGTCTCAAAAAAATAGAAAATAAAATATATTGAGACAAGTCTGGTGTGTGTGTGTGTGTGTCCAAATGGACAATGATATTTGCAAAGAACTTAGATGTGCTTTTTCTTTGTATTATAGTAAAGGACATAGCTAAATTCAAAGCTACTTTTAATCACAAATAAAACTAAAAATTATCTCCAGAGAGACAAATATAATAAATAATTACATAAAATAAAATTCAAGTAACATTGTGATTACAGAGTTCTAACATTTTATTGATATTGCAAACTTTTGGTAATATAAACATAGGAAAATGATTTTAAAATTGAATTATATTATGACTTCATTTCCTGTTTTCATTACTCATTAAAACCTTGATAAATATGGAGAATGAAATGAGCTATATAATTACAACGTGTCAAAGTTTCTTTTAGATGCCATCTACATTAACTGCAAGACTATTTTAAAACTAAGTATGTGTGCCAGGTGGCTGATAGGAAATTCTTAGCTCAACAACCATTTTTTTGCAGAATTTTTCTGTTCTTTAGCTAACAATAAGAACATAACTACCAAGATAACATTTATTGAGTGCTTACTATGTTCCAGGCACTGAGCTAGGCCTAGCTTTAAAAGTATGATTTTATTTACATCTTAAGCTGTAAGAACCCCATGAGCTAGGTATGATTATTATCTTCATTTTATACACATACTATCATGTGCTTAGCTGTGTGCCTTCTGTGTGCCTTCTGAGTAGAGGGTTTTAGGCAAGGGCTAAAATAATTCTGATAGTTGTATATGATAGTTTAGCATAATAAGAAATTATGGCCAGATGCAGTGGCTCACACCTGTAATCCCAGCACTTTGGGAGGTTTAGGTGGGCGGATTGCTTGAGGTCAGGAGTTCAAGGCCAGCTTGGGCAACATGGCAAAACCCCATCTCTACAAAAAATACAAAAGTTAGCCAGGTGTTGTCGTGCATGCCTGTTGTCCCAGCTACTCAGGTGGCTGAGGTGGGAGGGTCACCTGAGCCTGGGAGACAGAGGTTGCAATGAGCCATGATTGTGACATTGCACTCCAGCCTGGGCAACAGAGTGAGACCTTATCTCAAAAAAAAGAAAGAAATTATATGAAAAGCTAATTTTATTTCCAGTGTTGGACAGAATGACAGTTTGCTGCTAACAGTGGGCTCTATGCTATTTAATAAATTCTTCCTCACCCTATACAAAATTCCATTCCTAATATAATGTTATTCTATTCTTTTTTTTTTTTTTTTTTTTTTTGAGGCAGAGTCTCGCTCTGTCGCCCAGGCTGGAGTGCAGTGGCCGGATCTCAGCTCACTGCAAACTCCGCCTCCCGGGTTCACGCCATTCTCCTGCCTCAGCCTCCCGAGTAGCTGGGACTACAGGCGCCCGCCACCTCATCCGGCTAGTTTTTTGTATTTTTAGTAGAGACGGGGTTACACTGTGTTAGCCAGGATGGTTTCGATCTCCTGACCTCGTGATCCGCCTGCCTCGGCCTCCCAAAGTGCTGGGATTACAGGCTTGAGCCACCGCGCCCGGCCGTGTGTTTTATTTTAAATTTTATTTATTTATTATTTATTTATTTTTTTTTGAGGCAGAGTCTCGCTCTGTCGCCCAGGCTGGAGTGCAGTGGCCGGATCTCAGCTCACTGCAAACTCCGCCTCCCGGGTTCACGCCATTCTCCTGCCTCAGCCTCCCGAGTAGCTGGGACTACAGGCGCCCGCCACCTCATCCGGCTAGTTTTTTGTATTTTTTAGTAGAGACGGGGTTACACTGTGTTAGCCAGGATGGTTTCGATCTCCTGACCTCGTGATCTGCCTGTCTCGGCCTCCCAAAGTGCTGGGATTACAGGCTTGAGCCACGGCGCCCGGCTGTTATTCTATTCTAAATTTTAAAACTTTTGCAGAAAATCATTTTACGTGTGTGTGATATGTGCAAAGCATTCTTTCTAGTAATATATGTCGGACATGTTCAGTTTAGAAAAATGTAAAGAAGCCCAGAGATGAAAATAAACGTCATCCTTTATCCCATTAACCACAGGGAACTACTATTAATGTTTTGGCATATGTTCTCTCAGTTGTTTTTATATATGCATATGTAAATATATATTTAAATTCAATTAGAAACATACTTTACAGTTGAGTTTGGTTTTTCTGGTTTTTTAAATTCACTTGATAATATGTCATCAACATTTTCTTATGTCATTAAAATTTCTTCCACATAATTCTAACAATAACACAAAATTTCATTATATGGATATACTCTAATTTATTAGACTAATTTCTTAATGTTGGATATTTAAGTAGGCGGAGGAAACTTTAAATATAAATAGCTAAAGTCTTACTCATGCTATAGGCCTCAGATCTTTAATGATTAAAAAAATGTGCCCAGTAAAAGCCTTGGACTAAAGCTCTATTGATCTGAATTTTAATGTAAAATTGCAGGGCTGAAGGTGGCGTCAGAGGAATATAGTCCATTTTTCTATTTTCAGACAGGACTGTATCACTATCCTAGATGTATATCTCTAGAAACTATTCTTGAATTTAATGATAGCAGAAGGTTTCATAACACTGCCCAATGTAGCATTACAGTGAGTTGGTCCTGTAGCACAGACTCTGGAAGTAAATAGACCCTAAGACCAAATACGAGGTTAAAGGACTTTGACCTTTGACTTTGACCTTGACTTTTCTACCTCCTCATTCTTGGTTTCTATCAGTCTTGCAGGGTATCTGTGAAGATTCCATGAGATAGTATACATAGAGTGCATAGCAGTGTGAATGCTGAACATATGCTTTTATTTACCCTGTTCCTCTTAAATCTTTAACTAATTTCCTTACATTCTTTCTATGATGAAAAATCCCCAAACACCGATATCTATGGCACTAAACATACCTGAAGGCCATAACTAACCCCTCCTTGAACTTCTTCTGCAAACTAAATAAAGCTAAATCATTTGACTTTTTCTAGAGTCTACATTCATAATTCTTTATTAAATGTAAGACCATCCTAAATTGTAGGACCCCAAATTAGGCAGGATTTATTATAATTGCTCTGGGTGGTGATAGAGATTGTGGTGTAAGGTATAAGAGTACACCTTATGCATTATGTTGATGCCACTATAGCAAGAACTTGCTGGATTCTTATTTTAATTTCTTTCTTTCTCTCTTTTTCTTTCTTTCTCTCTCTCTTTCTCCTTTCCTTTCCTTTTTTTTTTTTAATTTTTTTTTTTTTTTTTTTTTTTTTTTTGCAGACATGGGATCTCACTCAGGCTGGAGTGCAGTGGCACTATCATAGCTCACTGCAGCCTCAAACTCCTGGACTCAAGTGATAATTCTGCCTCAGGCTCCCAAATAGCTGGAACTATAGCCATGCACCACTACACTTGGCAAATTTTTAAAATTTTTTATTAGAGACGGGGTCTTCTTATGTTGCCCAGGCTGGTCTCAAACTTCTTGTCTCAAGCAATCCCTCCTGCCTCAGCCTCCCAAGTTGTTGGGATTACAGGTGTGAGCCACAATGCTTGGCTTGAATTCTTAAAAAGAACTTATGATGTAATTAACTCAGGTTGTACTTGTAGGCCATCATGACAAGGATGACTGCTTTTCTGTACTGTACTTATTTCTTAGTTCTGATTCTTTATCTTACTTAGAAGCAGCTCCTTCATTGTTTCAAGTTGGTTTCATTAATTTGAGTCAGTTTTACTCCTATGGTGTTATCTACACACTCTTTTTTGTTACTTGTTTTGTTGATTTTGATTACATTTAGAGGGAAATGAATTTATGTGTGCTTCCTCAGATCAAGGTGAAACCATGACACATCTATGTGGTAAAGTATAGCTATGACATAGAAATAAAGGGTACCTCTTTTTAAGCAGTTTTCTCTTAATGTAAGTCCAATAGTGCTGAAATTGTCTTCAGACTTACAAGTTTGAGTATATTTTAGTATGTCATCTGTGTGGATTACAAATTTGTAGGCTTTGGGTCTGAAAGCTGTAATTATCAATGTTTGAAAGACATCTGTGAAGTTGAGGATATGGAGACAATTAGCCAAACGTTAGATATATAATTACCACACCCTGCCTTCCTATCAGGAACTCTGGATATTTAAAACAAATTAGGACCTTTAGACAGGCCCTTCTCTTATCAGGGTGCATCATCGGGTTGCCCTGAATGTAGGTAATCAATCTCTTAGGCAGTAAGTGTCCTCTCTTGCATATACTATTAGCTCACAGGTCTTTCACAGACCAAGGTGGAAAAGATCCATGCCTCTCAATTACATCCCTGGCTCTTGCTACAGAGGCAATTTTTATAGTGAAGAAAAAACACTGGGGAAAAAAGTCACCCAATTTTTATAGTGAAGGAATCAGAAGACCTGACTTCTACTTGTAGTCTCTCATGTGCTATCTGTGACCCCAGCCAAGGTTGTGGGCCTCCATTTCCCCATCTGCCAAATGGAGACAGCATACATGTTCTAACGTCACAGAATTGTTGCCGTGATACAAAAAAGTCATAGATCTGAAAGTGCATATAAAAGTTCCGTGAAGTTTCTATAAAACCCAGGAAGCAGGGAAAAACTCATGCAGAGTCACACCATTTCCTTGGAATTTTGAACATTTGTTTCTCTTCCCATCTATGGCTAAGTACTACACATATATGTTTTTGATATTTATGAAACCATTGAGTACATAGTTACACTATGAATAGTTATGACTGGAAAGTATTGAGAAAAATGACAAAATTCCTTGTTATTGATAATTAATAAAGGAACTAATCCTTTCAAGGGTAAAGTTACTTAGACTTGGCTCACGGCACTTATGCTCTAACTGATTTTCTTTTAAGAAAACTCCTGAAGAGTTTTCTAAGCACAAGTGAAGCGAGATTGGACCCTGAGTACGGAAAGTGGGCAGCTAAAGCTTCTTTCCTCAATAACAAGTTTAAGTGCCTTATTTTTGTATTATTAAGTGACACTTATAAAAATACTTTGTTGAGTAATGGTGCTGTGGCAAAACTAAAGTTTATTTAGGACACTGCTCCGCCCAAGGTGAGCAATTAAAGCAGGTATGTAAACCTACTGCCCTGGGCTCCTCCACGCACCCTCTTGAGTAGTGCTAGAAATGAAAAAGGGTGTGGGACAAGGCACATGGCATGGCTGGGGGTGAGAAGAAGTTGGAAGGGCAAGAGGAGGCCCTATGAAAGAATGAAAAAAGTGTGAAGGTTGATAGGGAATCTATAACTAAAAATGGATTCTAACTGATGACTGATATCACCATGTCAAGTTAATACAAATTTAGGTGGCATAAGATTGATTAAAAAACAAACAACAAAACATTCTTTTCCCACACGGTATAATAATAGCCATCTTATTTTAAATGTAGCCAGGAAGGGTTGTGTGTGTTCATGTGATCAGGTTTCCTCACTTCCCACACCTGGGGAAGTATCAGCTAATATTGGTTTAGCACTAATTTATACCTGATGGTCAGGATCAACTAGAATGGAGAAAAACTGGTACAAATTAGAGGGGCTCTGTGGTCCCAGAAAGCAGTTTGGGCTGCGACTATTGTGTATCAATACAAATCAGTTTTTCTAGGAGGAAATGGAAAGAAATTTTTCAAGGACCCGAATCTATTCTCAGCCGCTGTACTGCTAGTGTGCTCAAGATTTTGTTTAAAAATGTTAGGAATGGATAAGATCAAGTTGCATTCTTAGATTTTACTATGTTTAGTTTATTAATCTGAGAGTTAAGCAAACTAGAAGCAGAACAGGCTTTAAAATATCTGACTCATTATTATAAATAATAACTGTTAGCCAGTCAGGTCCATTTCCCTTTTCCTCAGTGAAATTCGCTATAATTAAAAAAATCTATAACCCAGTCTCATATTTTCAAATACCACTGTAGATTATTTGGAACCATAGAATTAGATACAAATCATGTAAAATGAATAGACCTCTTAGATATTTTTTTTAAAAAAAATTGTACAGGTAGAATTTTAAAAGCTGTTTTCTTTTGGTAATTTCCATGAATTGATGTCAGGTATCAATGTTTCTATGTATTTGGCTGAAAATGGAGATAATATTTTGGGCCTGCAATTATACTTGGTAAACTTTTATTTATTTCTAATCTACTGTTTCGCAAATTTGCCTGATCATAAAGATCACCTGAGGAACTTGTTAAAAATTATACAATCCTAACCCTCCGATCAGCAGACCAGCTGAATTAGACTCTCCAGGAAAGGGGACTGAAATCTGTGTTTTTAGCAAGGGACCCAGATATGCCTGATGGCCTCACATGTTTGGAAAATACAGTTTTGTTTCCATGTCATATTCCTCATGATGCCAGAGCTCTTCAACCCTATATTCACTTCTGACTATCTTACTCTTCACTGATTGTACTGTTTTCTACTCCACCCTTCCTGTATTAATTTGTTTTGTGCTGCTGTAACAGAATACCATGGTCTGGGCAATTTATAATGTTACCACACACTGGGTAATTTATAATGAACAGAAACTTACTGGCTCACAGTTCTGGAGGCTGTGAAGTCCACTATCAAGGTGCCAGCAGTTGGTGAGGTTCTTCTTGTGGCATCATCCCATGGCAGAAGGTGTCACATGCTGGAAGAGCAAAGAGAGAGGGAGAAAGAGAGAGAGAGAGAGAATGAATAAGAGGGGTGAACCCACTCCCATGATAATGGCAATAATCCATTCATAAGGGCAGAGTCCTCATTACCTAATCACCACTTAAATGTGCCACCTCTTAATACTATTACAATGGCAATTAAATTTCAGCATGAGGGGGTGGGGGCAGAAAGAAAGAAAAAAAATTCAACATGAGTTTTGGAAAGGACAGACATTCAAACCACAGCACCATCTAAGAAGTAAGGCACACTTAATCAGCCACTATGGCCTTTTGTAGCAGTGAGTGTCTGCTCTGGTGGTAGTGGAAAGCAAGTCTTGGGCAGGGAGGTAAGGGATGGAATGAAGGGTTGGAAGTATGGTTCAGAAAAGTCTTTCAAGAGATTCTGATCTTCTCCTTGACAATTGGTTTGTAGATGACTTTGCTACCTTCTGAAGTGGCCACACTCAACCTCCCTTTGCTCTATCCAAAACTTTGTCTTACTTTTGACTTATCCTCCTTCCTTCCTGTAGTAGAAGGGGAAACATTGTGCCTTTTTGTCAATGTTGTGCTCTTGATCAAATCCTCTAATGCTAATAGAAACTAAATCTATTAATCTTCCTCCCCATTCAAACACTTCTTGATTTTTTTTCTCCTTTGGCTTCTTTGGCTTATGGGTATATCAATAGGCATTTTTTTCTCTTTTCTTTTTTTTTTTTTTTTTGAGACAGAATTTCATTCTTGTTGCCCAGGCTGTAGTGCAATGGCATGATCTTGGCTAACCGCAACCTCCGCCTCCTGGGTTCAAGCAATTCTCCTGACTCAGCCTCCCAAGTAACTGGGATTACAGGCATGGGCCACCACGCCCGGCTAATTTTGTATTTTTAGTACAGATTGGGTTTCTCCATGTTGGTCAGGCTGGTCTTGAACTCCCATCCTCAGATGATCTGCCCGCCTTGGCCTCCCAAAGTGCTGGGATTACAGGTGTGAGCCCCGTGCCTGGCCTCTCTTTTCTTTTAAACTAAACTAACATGTACTTTCTTTGGTTCTGCTGAACCCCAAGATCCCATTTTATATCATGCCTTATTTTAACTGTTAAACTTCTTAAAAGGAATATTCTGCATTGATGCATCTACCTTCTTACCCATCTTGTTAACTTAGTTGTAATCTGGCTTCGATTGGGCCATATTTTATGAACACTATTGGCTTGAAGATGATCAGTGATGAGATCCAGTGCTTTTTGCTTAGCTCTTAAGACTGCTTTCCCATTCAACAGCATGTGACATTACTGACCACTTTACCCTTTCCAAAGCTGCATCAGTTAGTGGTCATTTGATATAAGAGCAGAAACCTACTCAAATTATTGAAATGACAAAAGGGATCTGAGTATAAGACTATAGGAAACTCTCCCACAGAAAGTACAGTAGGACTGTACAAGGACTGGAATAATAAACGATGAAGCCATCAGCAACAAGTAAAGTTATAACAAGTAACTATTGAACACGTGGTATATCCTAGGAACTCCATAGGTGTTAAGTGATCAAGCAGTGAACAGAAGAGACAAACAAGGTCGCTACCTCCAGAGACTTTACAATCTAGTAGGAAAGAGTTGTCATTAGGAGGTAAACAAATGTCTATTGACAACTTTTAATGACCAAAATAGATGGAAAAAAACTGACTTAATGATAAATTATTATAGGTTATTAGTGATGGGTGAGGACTCAGGAAGGACATTCTAAGATGTGGCATTTCAAGGGAATTGAGGAGCAGGGAGGTAGAAGAAGTGATTAAGGCAGAGGATACACCCGTATGCAGGCCATGCAGGAGTGTTTCAGGGGAAGCGAAAGGAGGCATTGTGGCTGGAACTGAAAAGGGGAGGAGGAGAGTAGAGCAAAAGTAGTCAGGTATTTTAAGGACTTTGGATGTCATTGCAACGTTATTAGAAGACACCGAACCCCCCCCCCCTTTTTTTTTTTTTGAGACGGAGTCTCACTCTGTTGCCAGGTTGAAGGGAAGTGGCACGATCTCGGCTCACTGCAACCTCCACCTCCCTGATTCAAGTGATTCTCCTGCCTCAGCCTCCCGAGTAGCTAGACTACAGGCACGTGCCACCATGCCCAGCTAATGTTTGTATTTTTAGTATTGACAGGGTTTCACCATGTTGACCAGGATGGTCTTGATCTCTTGACCTCGTGATCCACCTGCTTGGCCTCCCAAAGTGTTGGGATTACAGGCATGAGCCACCGCACCCGGCCAACACTGAACCTTTTTAAGCAGGAAATGTGGCTCAACATATTTCCAAGTTTACCCTGACTGATAAGTAGAAACTAAATGAAAGAAGACAAGAATAGAAGCTGGGAGACAAGTTGAGTAGCTGCAACAATAGATTAGGTAAGAGATGACAGTAGTTTGACTTAATGTAACAGCAGAAGAGATGGAGAGAAGTGGATGGATTAGACATCTATTTATTAAGAACAAATGAGAGGACTATCTGATGGGTTGGAGGGGGTGATGGGGAGAGAAAAATGAGTAATCAAAAGTATTGTCTAGGTTTCTTGTTTGGAATAACTGGATAGATGGTGAAACCATTTACTGAAATGGGGAAAAAATGGGGACAATTTTCTCAGAGGTTAAGAGAAAGCAGGAATATGGAAATTAAGATTTTAGTCCCATTTTAGACACATTCACTTCAAGTATTCATGGGGACTTGACATATCAAACAGACAACTAGATATACAAATATGAATCTTGGAGAGTTTCATTTAGGAGTTGCCAGCATTTTGTAGTATTTAAAGCCATGGGAATGTCTAAGATTATCAAGAAGATGAGTTTATAGAGAAGCAAGCAGAGAATAGAGCCCAATTTTTAGAGGGGACTAGAGGAGGAA